>NW_009260493.1:2817235-2855235 GCF_000687185.1 Egretta garzetta
CACCCCCTTCTAATGAAAGAGCTTGAAAGTTGTAGGGCTCTCACTGTGTGCACTCTTCAGTACAGTTACTACGTGTGTTTTTCTGCTGATCTCAGTAGCCACAGGGAGCATGGTTACACAGTTAAGAGGGCTGCTGGGTGGTAAGAATTACTTTTGTTTTTCTCCTGCATCATTTGTTCACAGGGATGATGCTTGATAATTATCTCGCAAATGCCAGTGTGTTTTTATTTTTATCTAGCTGTGACAGACTAGTCTTCCAGTAGGTTTTATTTCCCTCCTACATGCATGCAAACTTGCACACGGTGCTTCAAAAAAGCAGCTGAGAAGCTAAGCAAAAAGCAGGGCTGATTTGTATAAAGTCCCTCAATTAAATCAAAACTTCAGGTTGTGTTACTGGTTTCTATGTGCAAATCCAAACATTCTTCTCTGAAGAAGCTATTTCCACAAGAAAAATTTCTAGTGGGGATCTATGGTCAAGTAATACTTCCTAAAAAAGTGCTTTCTGGGATGGACTCAGTCAGTGCTTGTTCTGTGCTATCATTGCAGATACCAGTTAAGGACAATTACTTTCCTGTGCCTAAGATGTAAACTGAGGATGTCAGTTCACGTCTAGTAGTTACCAAGTGCTGCAAGGTTTGTCACTACTTGCTCTGCAGATATGTACAAGACAGAGATTTGTTCTGGAGCTCTGTGCAGCATTATCGTGAGGGGTGCTGCAGACGGACAGACCTCTGTGTGGGGAGGCCCTCTGCCTGGAAGTTCTGAAGTTTGCTATCAGAAAATACCTGCTACTTTAAAATCTCACTGAAAATACCATCCAGAAAAGGTACTTCTTGTAATATCTGAGGAAAGCTGATGCCTAAATATATGCAAACTCAGTTGAAGCAAATTAATCAAGGAATTTGAGCAAATATTAGGAATAATCTTTTTCTGTATACAGTACTTGACAATTCTAAAGTAGTAACACTAAAACAAATTGTTTTAAAAAAATAGACTTAAATGTGTTTGTACTGCTATATAAGCATGCAAATATAAATTATATAAATGTGCAAGTGTGTTTCTATAGATGTATTGACAATTTTGAGCTAAAATCCACATTTTTAATTTGAAGCCACTTTTAGTAGATTTTTTTAATAACCCAGGAGATACTAAGATTTTTTTTTCCCCTCTTTTTTTTTTTTTTTATACAGACATGAAGGAAAAAAAAAAGGTCTGTACAGTATCTGGGTTTTTTAAATGTAATTGACAGAAACTTGAAAAACTGATTGGGCCTTTCTAAAGGATAGATATCACTGAGCTCTGCAGGCCCATGCAATATTATATGCTTTGTTGGAACACAAGTCAGGCTGGATTTGAATGGTCCTGCCTAGACTTACTGTCTGAGTCTCTGTAAGGACTGGTTTCTCAGTTTGAAACAATTTCTGAATTGGCAGAGCATTAGTTGGTAATTATTGCCAAAGATGACATCTTTGGTCTTTTCTACATTATTAGTGAAGTAATTACAAGTCAAAGTTGATAAAATACAGGGTGTTACATCCTGAAAACACCTTAAGGCGAAGCAGGTTACCTTACACTTGCCCGGTGGTGAAAAGTGTGCAGGGCTTTGAGAGTGGGTTTTTTTCCACTGCAGATGGACTCGGTTCAGTGAGGCAGAGATGGCCATTTTTGTGCTTTTTTACTATAATGAAGTTACTGCTTTTTGGCAATGCAAGGCTTTCTCAGTATTTCCGCATGGGAATTTGTTCTTTCTACCAATTCCCTATGAAATTATTGTTAAAACAAAACATGTCACTGTCATGACAGCTCTTCAGCTTCCATTCTCTGAGTATCGCTGAGAATTCCAGATTTAAGTTGTGTAGATAGACACCATTACTGGTTTTTGCATTGGCATCTGTCTAATTGTGTTGCACCTACTGTGCTGCTGTGAGGTTATCTCATGGCACCTTTCACACACACACACAGCTCTTGTTTGGTCAACAGACTTCATCACAGTTGCAATTTCTTTGGTATGTGTAATGAATAATGCAATAAGAGAATAATAGCACTGTGCTATGTTTAGTATTCATTAATGTACATGTTCCCTCTAATCCTTTTAAAAATACATTCTTGCAGCCTATTTGTACTCTTGTCTGAGCATATTACAGCAGTTTTGATTTCAGTAATCCTTTGTGGCAAGAAATAAATTGAGCAGTAGGACATTTATGTGGTATGAAAGCTTCTCTTTTGTTGTTCGTTCTGGCTAACTTCTCTGACATGAAGGGAGCAAGGCTTATATCTACCAGCTGTCTTGCTGCTGCTTCCTTTAGTTAGCCCAGATTTCATAAATCTGTCTTTGACACAGATTTCCTGGAAGTGTGCATTTGAAGTACGTTTCCTAGTATTTAAACAGTCTATTCATTATATCAAACCACAGTATCTCTTGCCCCTCACCTTTTTTTATACACAGATGTCTCTTTATTTTTTTGTAACTTCTTATACCTGTAATATTACATTCATGTAGGGCAAAAGATGAATTCCACTCATAGTGATGGTGTGATGCACCATGTAATGCGTTTGGACTTCCTGCATCTGTGAAACCCACGACATTCAATGAAATGGCCAAGTACACTTAACAGGATTATGCAGGGAGATAAATGCTTGGTACATGGTAGCTGGTATGAAAAGTGTTTCCATTCTCCCCCCGTCCCATTGGCAGAAGTGATGGACAGTGAAGCTGACGTTGTCATCACTTGCTCAGAGTTAGCATTCCAGTGAGGTTAACTGACTTGCAAAAGCTCGTGCGTCTGAATCATTAAAGGCAGCCAGCAGAAACAGGGAAGATGATGTTAATTAAACTTGATTGATACCTGGAAGCTTTAGATGAAGCCCTAAGGCCTAGAACTTGGTTTTGGCATGTTGGTTTTAGGCTTATTTTATGACTTCTAATGCAGACATCAGAAATGCATGAAGCCGTCTCTGTGTTTTGCCCGCCTCTACTTAATGTAAGAGCTAGGAGGAGAGTCTTCAGCCTGTGTGTTTTCTAAGACGATATTGCAGTGCTTACTGTATGACTCAGATTAATGGGAGTGGTATACTATGTAATGTCTAAGTGTTCACATCACCTCTTCTTGCACAACTGTTTAGATTCCAATGCTTCTGTCCATTTTGATTTTATTACCTGTGAAGCATAGAGGAAAACTTGCTAAAACTGTGATCCAGTCTTAAGCCCTGCATGTATATTGTAAATCTGCTAACTGTAGAGCCTAGTAAAGGGCTGTTGATGTTGCCCTAGACCCCTCTGGATTATTTGTTTCCAGGCATATTGCACTGTCATTTCCACTGGTCTTACTTTGTAAACAAGTTTACCAAGGTACAAGAAATGGATTAAGAAAGAGAATCAGTAGTAGTGTTATAATATTGATGTATACCAAGGCTATTAGAGGCATGTGTCACAGTTGTAAGTTCAGCACCATCTTTGTGACAAATGATAAATTCATTTTATAGACTTAATTAAATTTTTCAGTGTGGCTTACTTCATCATGTTATGTGCTTTGCTTTTTATTGCTGAATATCTTCAGGTTATTTCCCCTTTCTCCCTGCCCCCCAATTTACTTTATATAATGATGAACAAACATATGAGCTTATAATATCCTGTAATAAAAATATTTTCTTTTAAAATGAGTATTGCATATTAGTGAGGTCGTCACTATGCTATTTGGACTGTTATTGTATTAAACAGATTATAAGAAATTTCAGAAGTGTCATGAACACATAAACAGAAATTTCAGCTTCAATAAACACTCAAAGACAAGTAATGTATCAATAGAAGAAAGTGAATTCTTCATATGCATTTACAATGGTAAACAGTTTTTGAGAGCAAGTTGCTATGTGTTACTGATTATGTTTAATGTCTCTTCTTTTTCCAGTTGTCCGTATTTGTCAGAGAAGATTACACCTGCTATACCTGCAATTGGTGGGATTCTTTTCTTTTTCGTGATGGGGACCCTGCTGCGTACTAGTTTCAGTGATCCTGGTGTCCTCCCACGTGCAACACCAGATGAAGCAGCAGATCTAGAGAGACAAATAGGTAACACTGAAGGTCTGTTGTCTCTTCGCTTTCCTCCCGAGGGTGCGTGTACTGTGTGAAGGCAGTGTGCTGCTCTGCTCATGGGAGGAGTTACTCCTATCTTGCCACAGTAATTGTTCTGGAGTTGTAATGTCTGATGACGCTGCAGTGATTCCTGTGGAAAGATGGTTGATCAGTTCTTCATTGAGAAAGATAGTAAACAATATCCTGGCCCTGGAGAGTGATAGTTATTACTGTAAATACTTTTCAGCAAGCATGGTTCAAGTCTCTGTGGTGCACAAGAGAATACTTTCTGAAGTGTTTTTGGCAAGAAAGCTGATATTGCAAAGGTTCTACAATTGTGCATCTTTTAAAGTAATGTACCCTCAGAGTTTAACTGAATTTAATTATGTTGTTGTTTATGTTTGTGAAAGTGGGAAGTCTCTGTATTAACGTACAGTCTTGTAAGTTGAGGCAGTCTTGGGAAGGTTTTTTCAGTAACTAATAAAGTGTTACTATTTTTTTTATCTGTGTAAAGCCAGCACAATTAAAGGAGAGTGAACTAGATTTTAATCAGCCTCATTTATCAAGAGAATTGTTAACTAAATTCTAATTGTGGGATTTCTACAGCTACAAATCTGCTGAATAGCTTAAATGTGCTACCTGGATAAGAAAACACAGGTTGAGTTTGCAGAGCTGCTTTGTAAACAGTGGGTTTGTTGGCTTATTTTTCAGTAAGCCAGTAAAGCTTACTAAAGGCCGCTATATCTGCTTTGATATGATAGTCAATGGAAATCCCATGATTGAAGCAATTTGAGGAACACTCACTCATATAATTAAAAAGGCGGATAACAGCACAGAAGAATCACCTGCAGGGGCCTTGATGTTTAATCCTATAGTACTGTCTTAGGCTTATTTTACTGTTGCAAATAATTTACGCAGCAGAAGCAAATGAGTGCACTAAAGCTCTTGTTGCAGACACTTCTGCATCTATACAGTGTGAATTTGAGGGGTTTACTTCAGACTAGGTTTTGTCTGGTTCTGTCATAGACTGTGTCCTCCAGAAAGCATTGGTGAAAATGTCTTGAGGGGCAAAGTCATTGGTTTAGACTCTTATGCCATGTTACAGGGTAGAGTTCATTTGGTGTACACATGGAGCATAAGTTCTGGTTTAGTTTCCTCAGACAGAAAACGTTATTTGTACACACCAAAATCACACTGTGAACCATGCCAGTAAGTGGGAATGATAGGAGAATTCATGTCAAAATAGCAAAATGTTAACAACAATATGGCATTAGTTTCCTCTTACTTAGCTGTTAAGAGACAGTAAGCATGTCATGAAGTTATGTCTTCCACTTAAGAGATCTGTTGGACAAAAAATATTGTTAAGGTAAAACAAAAAATGTATCAACTTATATTGACTATTTAGACCTTTATGAGCCTTTAGCAGAGGAAGTTTTTTTTTAAAATGCATACGTACTTCAGTGGTTGTTAGAATCTAATGGTTTCATTGTGATTAAAAAAAACTCATCTGAAGGGCTCAGTTTCAGAAAACTGCTGTTGGAGGGAGAAGAATGGTTTTATTTTCTGGAAATGTGCACGTTATCTTTGGTATGGATTATTTTAAGAAGAAGCAGTGATGAGTTCATTGTCACTACAGTGAGACTATTTTCTTTCACCAGATTTGGAAGGACCTAACAGCAGCTGTTATGTGTTAAGATAAAAAAGGTGTCTGTAATAAACAGCTTTTTGTGTATTTCAAAGCATTTGGATTTGAGTTATGAAGTAGAATCAATGCATTTGCAGCGTTCTATGTGCAGCAGCTAATTGTACTTACTTTGTATGCTCTCTGTGTAGGCTTGAGGCTTTTGGAATTGCATGATCATGTAACATGTTCATTGAACTTTGTGGGAAAGAAATCTTTTGTCATGGGTGCGTGAAGTCTGAGATGTGTAGTTCACCAAATTTTATAGACCTGGTATCGATTTTTAAAACCAGTGTATTCTGCTGGCGTTCACATTACAGGAAGAAAACTTATGTTGCTTTTGTGCATTGTTTGGATTAATTGTTCAGAGCCAGGAGCCAGCTGTCATTGCCATGACAGGAAGAAGGTTACATTTAGCCAGTCAGACTTAGCTTTAGGCAAGAACCATACTGTACATAGTATACAGGGAAGAAAACTGTTAGATCCGAGATGACCCAGATAGCTCAATCCCAGATGGATTAATTTAAATTCATATACATTTCTTCTGTTTGCTTACTTTCTGATATGGCACTCTGGATTATTTAAAAAGAAAATCCTCAGGCAACCTGCCTTTCCATGCCATAAAGAAATTAAATCAGAAATAGAGGAGCATTGTGAAGCCATATTCTCACTACATTCCAACAAACATTAAAAATGGATATGGAATGTGTTTAAACCGAGGAACTGGAATTCTCTTCAAACACAATAGTTCCAACGTTTGCTTGTGTAATAGAAGAATTCCTAATATTCACAGGATTAAGATATGTCAAAAACAGATGCCAAAGTTCAAATTTGTCTTGTTGGAAAAGCTAGCAGATTTCTTAGGAAGACTGATTTTAGAGCTTATTTTTTTTTAGCTTTTGCCAGTAGTCACTGCAACAATTTTTCAGAATCAAATACTGAGTATTTAATGTGCTATGCAGGCGTGTGTAAGTTGTTATAATGGGTAATGGCATTATTTTTATAGCTGGGAAGGAAAGGTTGGGGGGGGAAGCATCTTGGAACTATTTTGGGAAATGTAGGAAAAATAGAATTTCCCTTCCTTTCTCTTTTTTTGCCCCCAACTCTTCTCAAAAAAAGCTGTTCTCTAGGAATAACTTGTGGGAGGAAGACAGAATTCAGGCAGGTATATTCCTTAGTGTTGCCAAAAAGGAATGCCCCTTTAGATCATAACATTGTGTTATAATTTGCAGATAAACAATTGTTTAAAATTTAGAGATTTCTGGAAAAAGCCATTTTGAAATAGAGCTTCCCGTATAACTGTTTCGTTACTGCTGTAATTACTGTGACGGCTTGTGAGTATTCAGTGGTTTTTAGAATGGTGTTTTCCTTCAGTTTTATTGATGCAGTATTTGGGGAGTAATGGACATTCTTTGCCTATTTCAGTGCTGGAGTTCCCAGTAAAATGTCTTATGATTGGAAGGTATAGGTTTATTAGATATTTGAAATCATAAGAATATCTTTCTAATTGAATAACCTTCCATGTGACTTATTTGAAGACCTTAGATTTCTGTTAAGCCTTTACACTTCATAAGTTTGCCACCATGACCTCTTCCAGCTGTTTCACACCAGCAATCCCAGCACTTCTATTGTGTCCTCTTCTTGTGGTGCAGGACAAGTAGTCTTAATTTGCCATTCATCATCCTGGTCTCTGCTGTCCTAATGATGAGTAACAGAATCTAAGCCATTTCCAAAGAATAAAAGTAGATGTTTATCATACCTGATATGAGTTAATTAAGACATTTAATAAAGGAAGCAGTGCTGCTTTCTAAATAAAATAAAACATGAATGATATTTTTAAAAGTTTAAATTAAAAAAAAAGTGGTGTATTTCAGTAAATTTCACCTTTATCAAATTTGGCACTTAAAGGTAATTTAAATTTAAAAATGAAAGCTTAACAATTGTTAGATCAATACCAGACTTGTTTTTAAATTATCGCCTATTTCTACTGAACAACACACATACCATTGTACCATTATATGTGTACCATTATATGCATACAACCAACCCATTTGTGTTAGCTGGCCTTTTACCTTCTCAGAAAAGCAGCATTGCGTGGGACACTGCTGTACCTAATCAGAAGACGTTCTCATTAGGAAACGGCTGAGGCCCCATAGGAGGACACTGTATGGAAGTCTGCACCCGTGAAGTATATTTAAACCAGAACTAGGAGAAGGGAAAACATTTGTGTCTGAGCCTGTTGACCAACCATCTTAGTTTCACTTGTCATATTGACAGATTTCATTAAACCCATTTTTGGCTAAGGATAGGATTTCAAAGTTAGTTAGAAGCAAGATTTAGAAGCAAGATTTGTGGACAAATTGCTGGGCTTCTTAGTGCTGGTGTTCTGTTTTGTTTCTTTTTCTTTGTAATGGAACAAGTGTTGATGATTGAGAGAATAATTTATTCTTGCTATAACGTGAGATGATTGTAAGGAAAAGCTGGAGCATAATGTATATGAAGAAACAAGTATTTGAGGGAACTTACCTTAACTCAGGCTAAAGTAAGGATATACTTTTTGTTGCTTCCCTTAATGAGAACAGTTTGAGTAAAAACAAGTGATTGTCAGTTTAGAAGAGAAGGACAGATAAGGTGTTTTGAATTGTGCCACATATACTAGTGGCTGATAGTTCAGCTATAGAAAAATCATAGTCCTAATTCCTTAAGCTGTTTAAAAATTAACGAAATAAAAACTTCCCAAACAGTGGGAGGCTTTTGTACCTGCATTTAAGAAAGGAACAGAGAAGGATAAGATGATGAAAAGAATAGTAGTATCCATCTTAGGTACTGTCCTATGTTCCCTGTCATCTCTGTAGGTACTTTTCCATTTCTGTGTCTGTTTCTTTGAAATTATTGAGTCTCTTAAGCAGAAAATGAAATTAAAATCCATTAATGAAGTTGCTACTGAAATGTACTTGGTGATTATCTGCTAGTAATAATGATGGTGCAGTTGGGGAAAAAATTTCAGAACAAAAACTTCTGTAACCTATTCTTCTTATGTAAAAGAGATGGACTTTCTAATGGAAATTTACCTTTTCAGTAATTATGTATAAAGATGATAATGGTGATGGTCTGCTAGATGAGATTGTAAGTGACTTGTTGAAGAGTAGATATTAGGATTTCGTTATCTTGCTGTGACAGATATTTTTCACCACTATATCTAGCTACTTGGTGAAATCATGATGTAAATCATGTGTTAAATATGCTTTTATTAAAGGGTTTTCCCCAATTTAACCACAGCAAATGAATTCCTCAGTTTTTAAATCCAGCACCCATAAATGCAATATTTAATTGTATCTATGGGTTTGGATGGATGTGGTGTAATACTCACTTTAGAGTTTTTATGATGTGCAGTTTAATTCTCTATTCTTATAGAATGGCAGATTTATAAACAGGCTGTAAATATTAACTGAGTGTGTTCTTGGGTCTCTTTGAAGGATGAGGTATTTTGAATGCTTGCTAATCAGCTTGTAAAGTGGCTTAGATGCATTATTTTCATAATCCAGTGGTTATAAAGACAAAATCGTTAGAAGGAGCAGTAAGTTGTTCTTTGAGTAATGAAAACCTGGACAAGTAAGGCAGAAGTCATCCCTATAACAATGCACTTGTTATTAGGGCCTTGACCACAGTTTGTTCCAAAAAGTTCTTTGGGTTTTGGTTCCTGTTTCTGGAGAATCCTGTGCTTTCTGGTGATTAGAGTCCACCCTTAGTCTCTTTTCTGCCTTTTATTTCTATTGCATGTTAGGTACATACACCCTGAGTTCTGCCCTATCCTTCCATACTTCTCTTCAGCCCTGCCTCTGTGGCTCTTACCCGGATCTTACTTGGTTGCATCCTTCCCTGTCTGTCACTTCTTCCTCTTTTCATGATCCTTCCTTCCTCTTGGCTTTTTACCCATCTTGTGTTCCTGTGATGGGATTTCCTCAAAGCTTTTGCTTTCTCTGGGTTGGGTAGGTGCCTTCTCTTTCCTGTGGAGGTGCTAGGAGGGAGAGACAGGTTCCATGCCCTGAGTCCTTGATGGCAGCAGTCTCCAGTAAACCCAATTCTGCTGGAACAAGACATCCTTAGTTTCTTTGCAGTGATGGAGCATTCATAATCTTTTCATAAATGGAATTAACATGTGCTCTGCAGTAAAGAAATCTGGGAGTAAGCTCTATAGCTCTTAACAAGCTGCTGCTGAGGATATCTGAACTGTAACCTCCCTCCTCCATGCTAAGCTCAAAGTACAGCATGTGCTAGGTTTTAGCTCCTTTCTTCAAATTCTCTAATAGGATAGACATATTAAAATTATTGCTATTCATCTGAGCTTCAGAAGAGGTTGAATCATCTTGCTTAAGGATCTGAAAACCTCAGAAATACGGTATATAGCTTAGGCTACAAAAACTCACCAAGTTTTTTTTAAGCATAAAAAAAATGGAAAAGGATAATAAAGCATTCATTTGGCACCTTTTCCTAATCAGTGTTATGGTCTAATTTCATTGGTCTCTTTCAAAGAATCCTTTACCTAGAATAAGGTACCAGCTTCAGTCTAAAATACAGGCACAGGTTCCTGTTCAAGGAATTGCTTATTTACCCTGTGTTCAAAGAAATATTGGTCTAAGTCAGGAAATGTATTATTTTAAATAAGCAGCTGATGGTAATATTTTCTTTAAAGAAAGGGTCTGTCAGATACAGAGTTTTGGCTAAATGCAAACCAAAAAATATAAATTGAATATTGAAAAAAGACAAAGATTGTATTAAAAAGATAGGAGTGTCAAAATGTTTCCATGTGTGATTGTTTCAGAACTTGTGTTTACAAATTTTTTTTTAAAAAATGGTAGCACAAGACTTGCTTCACAGCTGCTGAGCTGATCAAAACCACTGTCCTTTCTTCAGCAGTAGCAAACCCAGTAGTCTTCCAAAAAGGGTCAATGGAGTCTTGAAGGAAGGAACTATATTGCCAGCAAATGTGAAGTTTGGGGCTGAAGTTCCTAAACATGAGGGCTTATGGCAAGTCTAATGGAGAGGAACAAGCTAGGTAGCTATAACAAATCCTTCTGCCCTAAAATTGTGATTCTGGAATCAACAATGGAATTTGAAAGAAACATCTTCGTACTGTTAAAATATATATATTTTTTTAATGTGCCCTAAAAAGATGTATCCTCATGGAGTGGCATTTGTGCAGCAGGAAAAGCTGGATGGCTCCTGCAGTTCAGAGGAAAACTTATACATGTTCCAAAACTATCATTCTAGTTTGGCCTTAGAACTTGCTGTACCTTTGAACTTGAGGCACCTTCTAAAGATGGGGTGCAAGGTTAACCGTAACATACTTCTAAGCAAGAGATTCTTCAGATAAAAATAATGCCTTTACCAAACTGTTTCTTTCCTAACATTTGTGCATATAGCATGTCCAATCTGTGGCTTTTACTCTATTCAAGTTGTTCTTAGATACCTGGGACTTAGTCTGCTCTACCTGTCTCTTTAGGAAGCAGCCTCACAGAAATTGTTACAGATGCAGTGAGAAATTATTGTGGCCCAAGAGGAGGTATTCTGATTTAAGAATGCTATTTTGAAGCTCTTTCAAACCTTATTAAACTTTGGGTTTGTATGTCAGAAAGCATAGAATAGGACGAGCTGATGATTAAGGAGGACAGTTCTCAAAATAAGACCTTCTAAAGAAACTGCCAGTACTCCATTCATTCAGGTGATTCTTTGGAAACGGGGTGGCCATGCTGACAGTGTGAAAGGTTTCCATCTAGGCTATCACCTCTTTCCAGGTGAAGATGGAGGACTAACAGAGCTGTGATGCTGCTGTTTCCACCATCAGGGTATAGGAATGGAAAGCAGTTGTTTCTTGGATTTGGTGAGGTGGTAGTAGCCCATCCATCTGTGTTTGTAGCAAAACAGAAAGTGAAAGGAATTGCAAAAAAAAATTAAGGATGTCCACAAAGCAAAAGGGACCTCTCTTGTTGAGCAATATTATATTAAATGTGCATCATCAAGCTGTCCTCATACAGAGGAAGGTGTAGTAAGACGCCATTCTGTCTGTATTAGTAATTCATTTGAAGATTTCAGTCAAAAGGATACTTGTATCAGAAGTGGAGACAGTTTCTAAAGGTGAGTATAAAGAGGTAGCACAAGCATGTAGGGGAAGTGTTGGCAAGGCAAAAGAGGAATAAGGTCAGTTGCAACCAGCAAGGAACAGTAGAAGACAACAGACAGGTCCTGTTAGAGGTCAGAGGAAGAAAGAGAAGCTGAAGGCATGCTGTATAATTGGGAAATAAGAAATAACAGAGGGCAAACTGAAGGATTCTACATTTTGCTTTTATCTCAGAAGAGAACTTGCACACTTCTTGACAACTGATAGGAAGCGCAGGTCAGAAGAGGGAAAGTAGTAGTAGTAGTAGTTAAAAGAAAAATAAAAATCTGTCATCTACTATACTGTACCTATATCTGTCTATCTAATATTCTGTCTAATAGAAATCTGTCTATTCTATCGCTAGAAACTATTCTTTGTCTGGAAAGACATGGAGCAAACTGCTAAATGATCGAACTGTAAGAATTGGGGCTGGGTGTGTGTGTGTGTGGCCATTTAAGACTCAAAACAAGCAACAATGTATTTCAAGAGCAAATAAAATGTAACCAAACTGATGTCCTTCCTTGAAAGAGTAACTGTCTTGGTGGAAAAGAAGAAGCAGACGTGCTAAATTTTGACTGTAATAGAGCTCTTGATACTGTCCTGCATAGGATTTGTTCTATATACATTTTGGAATTAGAGTCTAGATGAAATTACCACAAAGTCAATGAGTAATTTTCTGGAAACATGCTTTACTGGCAGAGGGCAAGTTATCAAGTAGGGTCTTGCAGAGACCGATAATAGGCTCAAGAAAAAGGGAATATACTTAACTCTGAAGTTGATGCTGAGTTGGGGGAATTTGCAAGCATTCCGCTTGATTTTTTTTTTTTTTTTTTTTAAATTTTTTTTTATACTCTAAATAGTCATAGCAAATTTAGGGAACAAATACAAAATACATGATTACAAATGGAAATCAAATACTAACAAAAAGGCGGCTCAATAGTGAATGGTATAGTAAAAGGGGACTTGAGTATTATCCACAAACAGACTGAGTCAGCATTGTGGTATCATGACAAAAAAGGGAAATTCTTTTTGGGGTGCATTGGAAAAAGTCATTATATCAACTAGGAGAAGTGACATTCTGAAGTACCTAGTGACAATGAGGGCTCAGATCACTGTCCAGTTTTTGATGCCGTGTGTGGAATCTCAAGAGGAAGGCAGCAAATCAGAGAAGTCTAGAAAACATGACCTGTAAGAAATATATGTGTTTGGCCTAAGAGACGGAAGGAGCATAGGTCTTAAAATACTCTAGTATTTTTTCATATAAGATAATAGAACAAAAGCAACTAGATGAATGAGGCTTGTATAATGCAAAATCACTGAAGGTGACGTAGGTTTATTTGTTATAAAAGTGCTATAATCTCAGTCAAATGCAGCAGGACCTGTTTGGTTTTTTTTTCAAAATGGGAGATTAAACTTACTGACATAGTATCTTTACTTCGATTATAACTTTCGTGAAAATTGAAAAGTCATCTTTCAAGGGCAACCCCAATAGTAATTGCATCCTTTTCATGGTACATATAAGCATGTTTTCTGTGATCACAGAACAAACTGTACTGAGAGGGGTTGTTGTTTCTATGGGAATGAGAATGCCAGGAGCTGCCTTATTTTGTAACCTCTTTGCAGTTATAATACATGACTCTTGTTGTTAGTTTAGTGTGAAGTCACCTCGGGTGGAAGAATGTTTATAGGGTAATAAACTTCTAAATATGAAGGCTTAAAAGGATAACTGAACCCAGCAGGATGGGTTTCACAGATGGGAAGGCATTTGTCCCTTTGCATCTGAGATTAACAGTCCTTCCACAATATCAGTATTTTTGCAGATAAATAAAAAGATGATCATGGTAATTTACCCTTCCAGCCTTAAAAAGGCCCATCTATAGCAAGGAAATGCTTTGGATTTTTCTTCAGGGTAACTGTTTTTAACTAATGTGTAACTTCCTAATTTGTTCTGTACAACCAACTCAGGCCAGTTCACAGTTTGTTTACTTTCTTTTGCCTTTTCAAAAGCCCTGCACTCAATATATTAGCTACACCAGCATGACTTCTCTGGAAGTTGTTTTTGTCTTGGCTCTCTAATTTTTCATTGATGCTCAAGATTGTATTTGGGACTTCTCCACAGTTCCATGCCTGTCTTTCATCTGTTTTGAAATGCACAATTTGATTTCTTTAGAGACTTATAAAATTAAATCTCTGTGACAGTGTAGACATTTCATAGAATTGACAATAGCCTGAACAAATTCATACTGCTTGTAGGTACAATGGGGGTATGTTCTGCTTTCTCTCCAAAAGTGGATTACCAACTTGATAGGCTAATAGTCATACCTGATATTGCATACTTTACACAACATTCTTAAAATAAATTCAGTCAAATTACTTTATGCATCAGGTAAGTCTTTCAGAAAGCTCTTACTCTCTATGCTTCTTTCCCTCAGCAAACCACCAAAGATTATGTTTCTTTCTGGGAGTGAGAATACCTTTCACATAAAGTTTCAGACTTGAAGATGATGATGCAATTCTACTCTTGAGAAAATAATACATAGGTTTTTCTGAAATCAAGGCAGTAAGTCTTTAGATAAAGTCAGAAGCAATATTTGGTCATTATCTCTTGTTGGCTATCAGATGAAGAATTATGTGAAGAATGCAGTTAGCAGCTGCTGCTTTCAGTCTAAGTCAGGTTCCCAGTATTGTTTGTCCCTGAGATTACTGTCTGGAAGCAAGAAAATGTTATTTGATTAAGTTCTTTTCCCTAAAAAAAAAAATAAAATAGAAATTACTCCCTGTTTTAAGCATGTAGCTTAGATGTACGTGGTTAAACACAGAGGAAGACATTTCTTAAAGGAGGTTTGCATTTTTGCTAGGGTTTTTTTTTTTGGTGCCGGGTGGGGGGTGTTCTTCAGATGCTTTAGGTCATACATAAAGATCTTTTTCATTACATTATCTGTTTTTTCTTAGCTAGAAGCATTAAACTACTTCAAGTTATTAACTTTTCTAATGATATTGTTTGAAGATTGAAATTGTGACCCTTTAAAGCTGATGGCAAACATTGCATAATATAGTTGTTAAGTCTCTGTAGAGACAACATGAAGAGACCTTCTAGAGACTGTCCTAGGATCTTAGGAAAATTGACAAAAAAAGCAAGTGCTTGATTAAGTGGGATAATCCTGGTGATACATATACAAAATTCCAGCTTTTGTGTCTCATCTAAACAGCACCTCCCATTTGTTTTCAGTGTAATAATTTGAGATATCCAAGTGGAATTCATTGTCACATTAGAAGGTTTCCAGACCATGCTGTATCTCCATTAAATACTTGGGGTGACTTTCTTCCAGCAGTTCAGGTACTTTGGGGGAGAGGGTTGTAATAGGGTAATAAAAATGCTGGAGCCCCATCTAGTGCATGAACATTTAACACTGCTAGAGAAGTTATAAAACGTGTCGGAGCGGAGAGGGTGGAAGGCAATCCCACTAGTGGGAAAATTTTAACCTTTTTGTAAAATAACTTCCATTACTACATCAGTAGTGGATTGGAAGAGAAAAATGTAAAAAGTAGTGGTCAAACAAAGGTTTATTTGGGGAAAGTGATTCTTTAAAGGTTAATTTTATTATGCCTTAAAGAGATTGCATATATTAAAAGATATAAAAATGTTAAAAGATTTAACTGTCTTAGAACCAAAGTTTGAGCAGTCCAGTTGAAGTCTGAAAAATCACTGTGAGACCAGGACGTGTTTAATGCATTTAGGTTAGATAAACCTGATTAAATCCAAGTACATTTGACCTTGCCCTGTTTCTTGTTTCCAGAAAAAAAATTGTTAACAAACAGAAAGACTGGGACTTCTGGGTTTGATTGTGCAATTTAGGAGTGTTGGTAAAATCCTGATTCCATGGAAAGTCAGCAAGACTGTTTTCATTAATTTCATTTGCATCAGCTTTCACCCTTGGCTTTTGAGATTAGTTTCCCTCAGAGAGCAAGGATTTGCTGTCCCTGTGAACCTGAACTTCCTTGCAAAGTTTTGGAAAGAAACCCTTTTAGAAAATTAGCGTTTTAAGTATAAGGGGATGGCCAATAGTCTCTTTTTTTCCACCAGAGAAGAGGGAAGTTGCTTCTGAGATTCTGCCAGAGTCCATTTTAAAATAAAATAGATACAGTGCACTTTTTGAACTCTTGAAAGGTGGGGCAAATACTGTTTTTAGTCAGTGTGCATTTTTTTTATGCATAAATGTTTCATTAGAAAAAAGGGCATTTTTCTTCTAAACAATTCTCCTTGACTGGTTGAAGTAATTTTCCTGGGTATGTACATAATCATTGAAAGAATAATAAGATTTTGTAAAATAAGAAAATCTGAAATACTAGTGCTATTTTAGGAAGTTCAGTGCATCAGCATTTCTAGCAGTATAGAAAGCTACACCTATATAAAAGTCAGGCTTCATTAGTATTTTTGACAATTATGCACATAAATTTGAGTATGAGTATCAAATGGAAATAATTTGTTTATTAATGAACATGTTATGCATGCACATGTTAAATGCTTTATTGGACAAAAAGCTAATTAGGGCTAATGCTCTGAATTTTTGTTCACAGTTTAAGTTTATCTTGACCAGCCTATGGTCAGAAATGGGCATCACGCAGTGTTTTGTAAGACACGTGAATTTATAGAAGGACTAAGAATATTACAAGCCTGATGGTGATGATGTCACTGCAAGTACAATGTATTAAAATATATTTATCTTTTTCAGTGTTAGTAACTAAAATTAGCTATAGGGGATTTTTAAGATCAAAAACTTACTGTGATGTTTTTCTCCCCTAAAAAGTATTGTCTTATGTAGATCTGTACTAGTACTACAAGTTATTTATTTCAGCATTTCATGCAGCCTATGATAACTTGTTCTACAGAAAGTAAGTTTTCATTCTAAATATGGAAGCTTTTTTAATGTAATCTCTGAATTATAAGAAATTCTTCCCTGTTTTCTGTAAAGCTTTAAATAGTATAAGCATGGTTGTGTTATGCCCTCAGAAGAACATCTTCTCAGCTCTAGTTCTGAATTAGAATGCAAAAATCAAAAATTACTTAACTCAAACTGATGTGTCATGAGGACAAATAAACTGTTATGCAAGCAAATAAAAAAATGGGTTTTGCTATAATCTAAAGAAATTAAATTATTTCTATTGAACTCATCAAATTCTTGTATCTGCTAGAGTGCTTTAAAATCACAGTCATTTGATTAATGAGTTTCTTTTAAACAACACAACTGTAAAAAAAAAGGAAATAAGATAATGTCATCCCTATTGCACATTAAACAACTTTTTATTGTCTAGTTATGCTTCAGCATGTAAATACACTAGTAGCTTATAATGCAATGGTTATTAAATAAAAAATACTGTGCCAAGTAGTATTGGCCTTGAGGTCAAAATCAGTATCATTGATTGTTGTGGGAGCCACACAGTGATCCATATGTCCATGTGCAGATCATAGGACCTCGCCCAGCATCCCAGGAACGGTGCAGGGGTTGGTTTAAACTCCAACACAAGCAATTGTGTGTACCTCATCAGGGTCTAGTAGGTTGCTTCTAAGCTGCTGTTTCTTCAGTATTCACCACTTCATTCTTGTAAGGAATGATGGGAAGCTTCACACCCTGATTCCATCATTCTCAGCTATTGCTCCCCTCCTTCCACCTTCTTCTCCAAGAGAGTTTCCTGAAGTCTGTTTGTTTCAATGGTCAGGTTTAAAGTGGTGTCCCACAAATACTTTTACTGATGCATATTTATGGAGCAGGTGAGCATGTTGCAGATGGGAACTTCTTAAACTAGATTTGCTGCCAGATCTAGCATGTTGTATAATTACACCTTTGCTAGCACGGCTATGCTGTCGCTCATTTGAACACCTTGCTAGATAGGAGGCTTTCTAGTTGCTCTCTTGGAAAATGTGTCGTTTGTAGGCTGTGTAAATATGTCTGCAGGCCTGGCAGAAATTGTAATTGTGGGTGATGTTTCTACAATCTGAGCCCAAACACAAGTCATGGATCTTTTAGTAACCTGTCATCCAGCCCTGTGCTTGTCCAACATGAAAGTGAGGGGACAACTTCAAACACAGTTGTGCAGGTGACTGTGACTTTGAAATGTTGTTTCATTCATACATTGGAAAAAAAATTATTTTACTCTCCTATTGTTCTTCCTGTTCTGCCTGTCCAAGAGTAATAATGTAGGTGTTTTTCACTTCTGTGGTTTGATTTGATTGTGACTACACAAGAACAGATAAACTGAGAAAAAGGTACCACTTTTACATCTTCAACTTTCAGAATATAGCTCAGCTTGGGAGCATTTAAAGGACAAAATTGAACTTCAATGATTTAGCCTAATCAGTCTTTTAGTTGCTGGAAAAATGAATGCTGATGTCCTGAAATAAAAGAAAACCCCACCATTTGCACCAAATGAGGTAGTTGGAAGATACTTTTGTACAACAAACAAGCTTCAAGATGTGTAAAAGTAACACTGGGAGCTAGATTTTCAAATTTCGAAACAGCAAGAGCTGTGAAATACTATTCTGTATGTGCTCCATTGTATCACAGAGTTTAAGAGATCGCAGAATGATGTTTGACCTTATTTCTACCATGTGCCAAGCTCTAATTACAGACCTGATGTTGCTCAAGTAAATGTGCAGATTCTATATTAGATTGTAGAATTTCTGCAGCACTTGTAGAGAGACTGTTTGTTATTATAGGAATTCTAAAAAATTCAGGAAAATCCTAAAGGTAACTTGTCCAGGTTTTACCATCCTGCTCCAGTAGTCATAGTTGTCTTTAATGTATTCTCTGTGAACTATTAGGGGATATGAGAGTGAGAGTTTTGGGATCAAGGTAGCTGTCAGCATTTGAGAATTGAGTTTGGGTGGGGTTTTTTAATTCAAATTGGTTGGCTATGAATGCTATTTGTAACGAATTATCTTTTTGCTACGTGTTATTTTAGGGGAATGAGAAGGGAAAAAAGTTGTTTATTTTATGTGTGTTTATATATTGGAAACTTGCTATAAATTGCCATCAAGGACAGTTCTGTGCATACACCATAGCTCATGTGAAAAATTTAATGCGTTTCTATTTCCATGTTTAGATATTGCAAATGGCTCCAGTTCAGGAGGATACCGCCCCCCTCCCAGAACAAAAGAAGTGATCATCAATGGACAGACAGTGAAACTAAAATACTGTTTTACTTGCAAGATTTTCCGCCCACCTCGTGCCTCACATTGCAGCCTTTGTGATAACTGCGTAGGTGAGTAAAAAAAAAGATATGGTGTATGTTCAGTTTAGTAGCTTATATATTATTATGAATACTTTTGATACGGGAGAAAATAATCACTTAATGACAAGATTACTCATGAGGTCACTTGCTGTGTTCATCCTTCTTTCCTACAAGCTCTGTTAAATGTTAAGAATTTTAGAGAAGGCAGAAGAGATTTGGCCTGACAGATAGTTGTTGCTAGTCTAGGTAGGAAAAATACTTTCTGATGCATATATATTTCCTAACCCACTCCGCAAGAGAAAGAACACACCCAATTCAAATAAGGCTGCATAGTACGTACTATGAACTTTCTAGTACGGGGAGAACAAAGCTTTACGGGAGTCTCAGAATTGTTTCCTTCACCAAACTGAATTGAGGGCAAGGAGTTGCTTCTTCAGTCTATTTCAGACTAACTGTAAGGCGCAGTTCAAATGGCCAGGGCTTAAACTGTGACCAGAATATACACTGTAGGTGATTCTTACCTTTGAACAGTTCTAAGACTAGAAATTTTAAAGTCAGAAACCATAATAAATTACTGGGCAAGCATGCTATTTTGAGAGTAAGTAGATGATGTCAGGACTTAAGGATATTTTGTAATGATAGGGTTGGTTTTTTTCCCTCTGAACATCTTGTCTTTTTTCATGTCTATTTTCTTTGGAGAGCAGACAAGGTGATTAAGATATGCTTGGGTTTAAAAGCACACCAAAAAACCCAGCAGTCAAATCTGAGTAGTCTTCTATTTAATTAGATCACATTTAGAGTTTAGTGCACCTGATTAGCACGCTGTTGAGTCTGGATCTTACACATTCAAGAAAATAATGTAGAAAGATGTTTCCAGCTGAGAAATGTAATTGCAGCATTCAGCGGTGATATTTTTAGATATAAAGCAGTCATTGGAAGAATTACAGTTTCATGTTTAGAAGATATTCATTTAGGGAGTACACTTAAATCAGAGTGAAAAGTTTAGCCTTTTGGCCATATCCAATCGATTATTATCTGTAGATGGTTCCTTCAGTAAATAAGTTTTTTCTGATGTGTTAGAATTTTGTAAGTATTGTAAAAGCTATTGAACTTGGCAAGTAGGGATGTTTATGAATTGCTGTCTGACACATTTTCAGAAAAATATTATGTGTGTAACCTGGACATGACAGTGTTGTGGTATTGCTCAGCAAACCTGATTATGTGAAAATGCAGTTGCTGACCAGCGCAGTAAATAAAAGTTAAAGGTGGTTGTCTTTACCAAGGGTGTACATAAATAACAGCAACTCCCACACACACATCCTGAAGCTTATTTTAAAATAGTATTTCAGCCTTTTTAATAAACTGATATGAAGGATTTTTCTACAGGTTATACTGTAATCCGATTGTGTCTTTTTCATACTAAATTTGGAAAACCTACTCTGGAAACATACAATTAGTGATTGGGGGGGAACAACTTAAACAATCGTTGTCTTTTTATTATGTCTGTGATGAAGCAACAGATGTAAATTATTATGAATGTATATCAGAAAAGAGTCTGAGCAAATGAATCATTTCAGTGATAATTGTATCCAAGGAGATTAGTCTTTTCTGCTAATAAAATAGGTATGATCATTGTAACTTCCTCTTGCACACCTTTTTAATTTGAAGTTATTTGTTTTAAAATAATTCCATCCATTTATTGGAATGAATTTGCTGTGGTTTTTCTCCTCAGTGTTTATAATGGGAATTACAATGAACTATGACTCTTTCAGGGTACATTGCATAGTGCTTTTGTTTCCTGATTAGGTTCAGGTAGTTGTCATATAAATATTTAGCTGTATTGAATGCAAAAAGTGAAATCTACAAGTACCTGCAACTAATTTTCTGTTGAAAAATAGGTGTCAAGAAAATGAGATTGCTCATGTACTTGTGGAAAACTAACAGTCTAAGAACATACACTTAATCAGAATGTGTTATGCAGTTTACTTCCACTCTTAAGTTAGGATTGTCTTCATGGTGATACTTTTATTTAATTTTAGTTTGTGAATGAATCTTATAATAGCAATGAGTGTTCTTGTGCTACTATCATTTGCTAGTTCCTTACTGATGTAACTAAATCAGTGTAAAAATATTCCTACTTCACATGCATGCAGATATTTAAGTAACTTACAATTGCAACCCACTACCACTATGGATATGAGTTCTTTTTTACCACATAGTTCCTAAAGCTTTTGCTGCGTAGTTATAAACTCACTACAGAGACTATGGGGTACAAGAATGGAGTCTTTCTTCAAACCAGCACTCACTGCTCAGAAAAAACAGTATGTTACTTTTACCTAAAGGTGTTTTATGGTACTGGACAAGTGAATGCAGTGTGAAAGAGAGGTTCTTTCATTCTGTATTTTCTAGCGATGCTTTTCTTTCTGTAAGGAATCCTTAGCAGCATTTTAAATATGTAACTACATACAAAAATTTATTAATCGTTGGTTCTCTCCCCTTTTGAATTAATCCTAACTTTCTAGTTGTCTGGTAAGCATATCTGTTACTTGACTTTGTTTCTGATTTTCAGTTCATCACTAAATTCTTTATAAATGGATACATAGTATATTTAGATAAAACTATGAAGAAACAGCTATAGAAAAAAACCAAACTAAAACCAAACTAATTTGAGTTCTACCAATAGTAATACTTCAAACTCCTTTAGTTTTACAACATTTTCATAGTAGCATTCAGAAAAACCTGGATTTTCATAAAAATGCAGTTTGCATTTATATAATGCCTTCAAAAATTTGTTTGCCGTGAGGCAAATATCTTGGGTATATTTCTGACTCATTTTCCTTAACTGCCTTTGTGAATGGCAGTTGGAAGTTAGCTAAGAAAGCTCAAGGGTTTTCTGTGTACCATTTTGTTGCTTAAAAATTATAAATGAATTTAATGTACACATAAGCACAAGAGATAAAGACTTTAAAAAAAATATAACCACAGCAGACATAAGTTCTGAGCATATAGTTGAGCTAGTTATTGCTGGGTTTTGACAAGAGTATTTGATTGCACTGTGTGATGCTAGTAAGAAGCCAGTAGTTGGGCTTACTTCTGAAATTAGCAAATGACCTTTTTTAAATTTATTTTTTATTTCAACATCAACTGTAATTTCCTTTTTTGGTTTAATAAATGTTTGCCTTGTTTATTTTGGTATCTATAATAAAAGCTGAAAAAGGAGTTGATTATTTCCAAACAATTTATTTAAATGTAATACCAAATGGCTAATGAGAAACAGTGAATAATGATTAGCAAGCAGTAAAGCAACGTAGTCCAATAATTTAATTGTCTAAAGCCTTCCTTCACATGCCACAGTTTTGCTTATCAAGTGAAGTAACTGATTTAGACTAAGTATAGTATGGTGGAAGAAGAGATCCACCATTTATATTAATCTAAGAGAATATGGCCTTTTTATTTGTTTCAAAATCTGTATATCATAAGTTTGTGCATGATTGATGGATAAAGATAGCTTCTCTTTTCCAGATCCACTTGTTTCTTTCAACACACGATTTATTTATTTTTTCCACAGAGGATTCAAAGCTCAGATTTTTGAAATTGGATGTCACAACTTAACTTTGAAACGTTTAGTTTGATTTTTCAGAGATCACTGATGAACATGGGAGTGGTATACTAAGTCAGACCAAAGTTTCGGTTCATGCAGTAGCCTGTTTCCCACCATGGCCAGAGTGGATCCCTGGGGAAGAACAGGAAGAGAGGGCGAGCATGCAGGGCTGCTTCCTCCTGAATATTCTTACGCTCTCAGAAGTTTTCAGCATAGGCCTTCTTGAACCCTGGGGAGTTAGCTCTTGATGGATGCTAGTTGGCCTTCTTTGTACCTAATAGAAACCTCCTGAGATGGGGAACCAGGATGCCAGTAGTGCTGAAGGCTCGCGTACCATACTGGCATTTTCTATCGATGTTTCAGTTTTCTGTAGGAGAAAGGATTCCTCCTACTTGGAAGTCTGACTGCTGTTCTGTAGGTCCTAAATGTGAGACCAGGTGTCAAGATTTTGACAGAAATTTTGACAGAAAATATGCTATATTAGAAGCCAATAGACTTCCGGTTTCTGGTTCTGCTTCTGTAAAGCACTTTTTCCAGGCAATTATAGGCATCAGCTTTCTGGTTTGGTCATGACTGTACTACATGAATTTATTGTTTTGAAAATACAAGGTATTATGTACCCAGCAGTATGCCAAACAGCAGAATTTGAATAAAGAATTGTTTTTAAAAGTAGCTTCTAAGATTAGGCACCAGTATTTCTTAAAATGGGGAATTAATTATTAAAACACATGTAACATATAACACATGCAATGTAAGACAGGGTGAGAATTATCAGTGTCGTCCAGGAGAAACTCTTCCTCGTAGTCGCTCTAGATACCACCATCTTCCAGCCTGGAGAACACAAATTACTTCAAAAACAGTCTGAGAAGTGGCATTGTAACCATTTGGTTTTTAGAACACTGACACTGTGTCTGAGAGTAATTTTCCCTTTATAATCAGGACTTCGTTTTGCTTGGTTTTAATTCCATTCTGTAGCACTCTTCCTTCATTACCTTATCTCCCTTCTTGCTTTCAGTTCCTTTTCATGATTTTTGTCTATGTCTTTCCTTACATTTCCTGCAATAAAGAGACTACAATTTTCACTTCATTTTGGGGCCTGACTTTTGAACCCGTTAAACCTTAGCTGTGGGTCTCTTGAAATGACTATTTAGCTGAACAGTTAAAACTACAAAGTTGACTGCTATGTCCTTTCTTTTTTTTTTCCTTTTTTCTTTTCTTGTATACTTTTCCCCCAGTTTTCACATGTGAGAAATGGCTTTGGCTCTTTTTTTTTTCTGCTACTTTCAGCACTTATTGAAGTGATACATTGTTTATGATTGTGCCATCTATATACTAGATGTACTTTAGAAATTCAGGGAGCATAGCATGTGTGTCAAAGAGTTTTTAAGTCTTAAGCCAAAGTATGGGTAAATATGGCAGAAAGTCTCTTTTAAAAAGATAATAGTATTGTAGGTTACTTCAAGAGAGAGGTTGCGACTTATGTATTGGTTTGCATATAAAAACGCAGAGATGATCATAATACCCAGTTGTGTAAATGATGTTGTAAACATCAGATATCAGAGTAAAATTTAGAGAGAAATTACCAGGTGAAAAAAAAAAAATAGGGAATCTAAGAAAATAAATATTTATATTTGGTGCAATAACAATTTGAAAGATGGTTAAGGAATTCAAAGGCAGATACAAGGCAGCAACAGAAGTGTGTGAAGAAAAAAAGAAGTGCTTTCATGTAGGGAAGAGGAACAAAGCTATGAACTTTGTGGATGCTGATACCTGGTAAGCATACCACACTTACCCTAGGGATGAGTTGGGATTTTTAACGCTTTTCCTTCATGGTTGGGTGTGTGTCTGGCACTTGTTTAGTTCCCAGTGTGTGAAGGTGTTGTATTGTATTGACAATAGGTATGTAAGGTGAAATTGTTAAGCAGTGAGGTCCTTTGCTGTGCACTCTTCGTCACTATCAAGGAACAGTCATTCTAAACTGCTGCTACTGCCTTTGAAAATGTCACCATTAATGTGCATGCAGTCAAAGGGGCTTGCTGTTAATTAGTCAACATTCATTATCGGAGGTAACAGTGAAGTGAGGTATGTGACAATATAGTTTAATTACTATGAGCTATCCTAGGGCAATGGCTGGATGTTTTCCTAATAAATCAATTGCTGTTCTTATTTAAAAAATTAAACGTGTTTATTTTCTTTCTGTGAATAACATTAGTCTGCCACTATTCATTAGCATGGAAAAAGTTGACATTACAACTGATTTTCTTTAAAAAACCCCACCCAAATAGTTTAGCTGTTTGGGACAGTGTTTAAACGATTGTGAGTGTGAAATATCTGTCGAGTAGCTCTTGGTTTTGTGTTTCTGATTGACTTTTTCTTGTAGATATCCATGCATGTTATTAATTTATTTCATTAATAGAGGCCCATCTTTCCAAATGTTACATTGCTGTTTCAGTTTGCATCAGCTTGTAGAGATTAGTGTGATGTCCAGAATGTAATCTGGAGTAAACCTTTGGTGAGTATTTCCGAATATAAACTTGAGGCTGGAAGGCTCTTTCTGTTCCATTTGGTTTTCTTGGGGTGTTTTGATTTGGGATCAGAGTACAAAAGTACTGAATCTCAGTGATTTAAAGGATCCATTGTGCATTGTCCATAACAGATGTTAATTAGTAAATGTAACTTGCAATTGGTCTTTTGTTATTCACCATTTTTTTCATATAAATTTCCACTCTGATTTCATTCCACAAAAGTAACAGCAAAGGCATTGTCAGGGGAATGGCTGTCACACAGGTGAATGTTGTGTAAGTTAAACTGATCCATAAATTTATTGCTGTTGCCAATTGATGGCAAGTCCCATCAGTGCTTTTTTTAAAAATGATTAAATAAACAGTTGACTGTAAGGGATTTAATGCCATGGCTATGTTTGCTTTTGTGCATGTGTACATGACTCAGCAGGCTGCTGGGATGGAACTGCTGTATCTTAGAAAATAAATACTGTATGTAATAAAAAGTATTCCTTATATGGACTTTGAAAAACCTTGTTTGTTTTCCTAAATGTTTCAAGAGCAACCAAATTCTGAAAGTACCATTTGTCATAAAAAATAACAAGTCAATAAGCCTGAATAGATGTGGTCATATCATGACATCACAGTCCTACAAAAAAAAGCTGTAATTGTCATCATTATAAATATGTGCAGATGTGTCGGTGTCTCTACATAATGGCTCAGTGTGCATCCATGACAATGGACTTCATAGTCCTATGTTGTGCTGCTACCATCAAAAGTAATTTGGAGTAATGCTGGCCCAGCTGGTTGAGTTGTAATGTGATTTTTTGACTGACACAAGATTTGAAAAGGGGGCTGCTGACTCTTCCCAGTCCTGGGATGCATGTTTGCGTGTGTTAAATAAAGATGGTAACATTTGGTGAATGCTCTAGGTTTGTATCTTTGCCCTACAATGCTTTACTTGAATGGGATGGAAGAATTAGCAAATGAATTCTAACTTGTGCTTGTTGGAATCTCCTAGTAAAGTGACCTAGATATTTTTGCACCTGTAGACTTTTAGTCTTTGAGACCTGCCTTCACATTAAGCTTTAGAAAATGCGTGCTGCTGTGCAGTGATCCAGTCGAGCAAAGGAAAAAGGAAGCAGTTCATAGATAATAATAAATGTTTCTGAGATCACAGTGCGAGCAGACAAGAAAAGCTGCAAACTGAAAGGCCAAGCTGGCCTATAAGTGTTCCATGTAAAAATGCTTTTTTGTTCCTTGTAAATTATAAAGCTTTTATTAAATGTTTTGAATGAGGAAGGAAAGCTTTAGGGTCATTTTGTATGTGGTTTCCTGGAGTGTAGTGATTGAAAAATGGAAGCTGAACATTTAAGGATTTAAGGGTCTACATGCTGTGCTGTGGAAAACCAGATATTTGACTCTGGTTCTGAGCAACAAGGAACATGCTTCGGTGTGGCTTCTGAAAGAAACACTTTCCATCTATAAGACCATTGCTTATTAAAGTGTGAAATGTTCTCGGTTTTGTTTTTATCCAAGATATCCAGCAGTTAATGTTTCTGAAGCAAGTTTTCAAATGTAAGTGTTCCAGGGGAGGTAAAAACAGAGAGAAATGTCTAAAGTGTGATGTTAACTTTTCTGTTCCTCTATCATCCTGTTAGCATATATTATTAGGTGAGTGTTAATGAGACCACTGAGTCATGCTGACAGCTTGCTGCTTCCAAAGGGGCAGCATCTGAACTTCATCCTCTTTTTTTTATATATTTTTTTTTTCCTTTCCCCCTCCCCACTTGTCTGATTCTCTCCTTTGTGCCTGTTCACACAGCCCTTAGTAACACACAGCGATTGATAAGTCAGTGTTTTCTCACCGAGGAATGAACAAAATAATTCCTTTTTTTCTTTTTTTCCTGCCAGTTCAGGGAACTGACCTGACTCATCAGCAGCTTAGACAATGAAAGAAGGAAGTGGAATTAAGTGGCAGGAAAGGCAGTATGTGACTATCTCTTTCACTGCTACTAAACTTTCAGATTGGTTTGGTTACCTTGTGAAGCCTCACCCTTAGGATTTGGTTATGGGAGTGCTGGTTATGCTCAGAAGTTATCCAGATTTGAAGTTGCTGATCACTTGGGAAAGACTAGCTAAATAAAGTCACTGTTGCAGGTTTACTGACAGGTCTTGAGGTTTCTTACCTCTTTGGTTTTCTGTGGTCTTTACAGTAGTATTGTAGTCTCTGTTTACCCATCTCCTCTTTTCATTGGTACTTCACCTTATAAACTGTTCACACGTTTTCTCAGTCTTTTTTGTTTGCTTCAGCTTTTGCTCTCAGACCCTGAAAAATTAATCAAACCTGGATTTCTCCTGCAGTCCTGGTAAGTGTTAAACTGTAGTGAGGTTGGTGTCACAGCTAAGCTGAATTAACACTCAGCTGCTTCTGAAAGGGTAGTTTCATCCCTTCTCTGGCAGTGTGTTCTCACTGCTTCACTTGGGCCAGCTTTGGTGTTTGTGTTGTACTGTGATGAGCTGGTCTGGGGAGCTAGGCAAACAGAAAATTAACCACAGTTTTATGTTCATCTGGCTCTGTCAGCCAGCTCCTCACAGGGTCAAATGAACATCAGGCTTGGCCTAAGGACAGAGAGCCATAGGCACACAGGCAAGAGATTGTTCACAGGACTGCTAAAAGGGGAGAAGCTGGGCCATCTGTTTTAGCAGTATTCTCCATTAGGTAGATATGACTGCAATGTCATACCACATCCTGAAGGCAAGGACCTTGCTGCTTTTGCTTAAAATTGGGTGCAGGAGGATGATCCCTCACTACTTTTCTATCCATGGGATGCTTCCATAGACAAACTTCTCAGCCCTTGCTGTTTTCTTCCTTCCCCATTAAGAGTTATAATACACTTTTTATTAACAAAAGTTTGTATTACCAATGTTTTGATTCTCTTCATTTGCCTCAAATATTTTACATTAACCTTGTCACAGATGTATGATTGAATACCGCAGCATGTTAACTGTACCCTATAAATTTAAACCAGAATTGCAGTTATCATATCCCAACAGTTTGTTATTCTTCATAACAATCAGTTGCATTTATGCTCTGCATTTTAAGTTTACGAGGGCTGAAATTCCCAGTTTTTCTCAGCATCAGTAGTTCTTCATTCCTCAGTGAAGGTAAATCTTAATTTTGCTGACAACGTTGTCTAAGCCAAGTAAAGATGTCAGACAGAGCGTCATTTTCCAAATCATGGGTGGTTCAGTTTGCAGGCTTCTGGAGTGCTGGAGGTGAACCTTCAGATATTGTGTTATTTCTTCATTAATACTTATTAAGCCATGTGTTTTTGTAAAGAGGAAGAAACAGCTCTAGATTTAAGCAAGTTTATATTTAATAGCATTAGAAGTTTCTGCTTAGTATGTGTCTGTTCATTTTGCCAGGATCGGCTTTTTTCTTTTGCATTAACAACTAACCAGAGCAGCTGACAAGCTGTAAGGCTATTATCTTTAACTTGCATTTTCATATTGATGATCTGCTGAGTGGAATAATCCCTTGCTTTTTAATACACTATTTTGTGGCATATAGCGTAAATGTAACATCCCTTTTTATTTTATGACTGAGAAAAATGAGACCCAGTCTATTCATTCATTAAACTCATGTAAACCCCTTAATACTACTTCTTTTTCATTAGAGTTGATTCAGATTTAACACTGTAGCAGTGTTTTTCAAATCCAACTAGCCTTTTCTGTCCATTTCTACTTTAGAAACATCTTAAGTAGTTACTTAGCTTCACAATGATTGATAATGTATTTATTGAGAAAGCAGAGCTTTTCAGTTTACCAAGAAAGTTTGAAGGCAGATATTGGACAGGAGTGACAAGTAGTTAAAAATATCAAGTCAGTCTTTAGTAAGGCATATATATGTATGTTTAATATGTATGTGTGTTTATAGATGGGGTGTGTGTGCATGTGTCTGTTTTATGTTTGTCTGCATTTATCTGAATCTATCAAAGACATGTCTACATATATCTAAATATTGTTTCATGGCTAGAAACTGAGCTTTATCTTAATATGATTTGTTGACTCCTACTGTATCAGCATAGAATAGAATGAATGAATGTGTATATACAGAATTCATCTACCAAAGACATGATTTTGTTTTTCTGAAGCTGTAGTGTACAAAAGTACCCTAGGATCGTGCTCTTCAAAAGGCTCTATAACTGCATTTTTCTTTATGATATTATTTGCTCATGTGTTGTATAAGGTGCCCATTAAATGAAGCAAAGTGTTTATCAGAACATAAAGACTCATTCAAGAGCACAAATGTAAAAATAAGCACTGTTTCAATGCAACATCAACTTATTTTGGGGATACAACTGTATTGCACTGAATAAAGGTAGTATCACCTACTCTTTTAGATACCAGAGTGTTTAGTTCCTGGTATTCTTAGCAGTACTTGTTAAATCAAAGTACTTCTGAAGCCTTATCCTAAGAAAGTTCAGTAATTTCACCTTGAATAGCCCCATTGGAATTTGAAACAGATTTATGGCAGAAACATGTGGTCCAAACAGCTGTCACGCAAAACCTTTTAAAAAACCCCTGAAAGTCTGGTGAACTCAGAAATGTGTTGTGCATGTTGTTTTGACTTTTTTTTTTTTTAAACTAAGATAATCCTAAATACGTCCTTCAAGGAAAACCTCTAATGTAGGTCTTGAACATAAAGCCGTAGCTAAAATAAACTGGCGTGCTTGGACAGATGTGTCTTTTTAACATAGGGCTTAAGGACTTGAAATTTATAGCCTGCCTTTCCTGTGGAATTGCAAATAGTTTGATATTGTACGTCAATGGAGGCATAAAAGTCACAGAAAACAAAACAGGATTTGGACAAGGATCAGAGTGAGAGGGAGTCAGTGTGAGAGCATCTGTCTTATGTTATGATCTTGGATTTGATTAAAAAATTTAAAATTCTGTCATTCTGACAATGTAATCTCTCCAAAGCAAATTTAGGAAATGCCAATTTGTTTCCTGACAATTGCTCTGTTTCCATTGCCCACCGTACTGGGACAGGAAGGGGGGATCCAGGCTGCCTGGGGAGAAACAAAGCAAACTCCGTCTGCTGCTTTCTAGCGCTGGGGCATTTCCCCTGTACTGGGGACACTAGTTTCTGACCCGCCCTGGCCTTTTTCTCTCTCATGACTGAGTTAATCTCTCAGGGAAAATAAAGGGAAAGGGTTTGATTTAGTAAAAAGGGGGAGCCTATAGTATAAAGAGTAACAGAGCATTTAGATGACATCTACCAATTTTTATACCATGTGGTTTATAGAAAATTCTTGCAAATTGAATCGATTATTTTAAAAAACCCCAAACAAACAAAAAACCCAACCAAACCCTAAAATGTGTAAGCAAATTTTACACGACTGTCCGAATCACTTGAAAAATGGCTTATGTGAATGGTTTTGCTATTTTGAATGGTTTTCTATTGCAGTGTGAACTCCAAATGGAAAAATAGGTGGTCTGGAATAGAGAATATTTTGCCTGAAGCAATAGAAGGATGTGGGAGGATGTAAATATTTCATATACCATAATGGGTGGATGAGATGATAGTAGATGTAAAAGTCGGGGTGTGATCATGACAGATATAAATAAAACAACATAATAACCTCCAATTTTGAGTAGAAGACTCAGTGGAAGAAAAAAATCCTTATTTTGAAAAAATAAAATCCAATTGAGTTCGTACCGCTGCATAACACAGTGGATAAATACAAGCTTATTGATCTGCCTGCACAATTTGTCACAATAATGCTGTTAGTTTAACAGGAGCTCACCTCAGCCATGCTTTGATTTCTTTAAAAGCTGTAAAGTTTCATTAGAATACTCCCTTTTTCTTTTATATTTTATTTTTCTACATAAGAATTTCTCTGTGGCTAATTTGAAAATGCCAGTTAAATTATGAATTTTAATATAGTATTCAGAGAGCTTTTTTCAAATAAACAGCATTTTATTAATTGTTTTCCATTTTTTTTTCTTCTGCCTCTCATTTCAGAACGGTTTGATCACCACTGTCCCTGGGTAGGCAACTGTGTGGGGAAAAGAAACTACAGATTTTTTTATATGTTTATTTTATCTCTGTCCTTTCTGACAGTCTTTATATTTGCATTCGTTATCACCCACGTCATCCTTCGTAAGTATGCTGGTGAAATCAGATTACGTATGTAGCCATTTGCTTGAGTTTTTTATTTTTAAGTTAATCTTTTGATCATTCAGGGTTTATTTATTTATTTATTTATTTGCCTTTTCTCTGAAGCTTCACGATCCCTAACGAGTCCCATTCTGGTCTGTTGTAGACCATGGTCATAGTAGTCATTGATCTAGCGCTGGCTTTAGCTTTAAATACCGTGTTAATTTTCTTAATTTTGTTGTCCTTTTATGGACAGTTTATTGGAAAAGCAGCACACACATTGTATGTCTAAGTATACAGATAGTATCATTTTCCCAAAGAACTTCTGTGTGCTTTTTTCAGTGTAAGCATGGGTCACTTGCCATCCAAACAAAAAAGTAAATTGCTAGGAAATAGATTGGAGCTATTTTACACTTTTTGTTGTTTGCTGTTTAGCTTTACATTTTTTTCTACCCTATTTTTAACACAAGTTACTTTCATTTGCGTAGACATTCTGAGAATAATATATAATGGAGTGAATCAGATAAGCTATAGGAAAATGAATATTCATGAGTTTGATTCGTATTCTGGTTTGGGTTTGAGGAAACTGTTTTCAAGACTCTTGGGTAGTGTCTTTTTTTTTTCCACACACGTAACAAATCTTGTTAGCTCCTATATGATGGTGATGATGATGTTCTCATTTATGGTGATATGTTATATGGTGATAAGTTATATGACTTGTCTTTAAAAACCTTTTGTAAGTTGTGGGTATTTTTTTACACAGTACAAAGCTTGTGTTCTATCTTTTCACTAATTATATAGGATATTGCCTTGAACAGTAGTTCTTTAATCATTTTGAAAATGTGATCTTTTTATCCCTTTGTACTCTGTATTACAATGGAAACCTGATAGAAATTCAGTTTATACCACATTTGTAAAGCTAACTTGATAATGGTAATATTTAGAAAATGCTTTATTAAAAAGTATGCCACATTGTGCTTAATTTCCTAAATTACTTACACTGTGCAGGGGTGAAAATTTGTATTTTGACAAACAGAACTCATCTTCTTTCTTGTGTTTCACAAAAGAAGGATAAGACCACTGAGCGGCTCTCCTGTAGCTCAGAAATCTAGCACGTAAACTAGAGCTAGGGGCACTTTTAATTTTGGGCGAGTCTCAATCAACAAGTTGTTCTCACTGCCAGATACAGCATTTCTAATATCAGTTGAAAGAGCAGAGAAAAGATAAACATTACTTAAAAAGGAAAAAGTAATTATTGGAAAGAGAACACTTTGCATTAATATTCAAATCCTTGAAATTTATTTGGGCACATACATGCACACTTTTTATATTTAAGAAGGAAGCATAAGATTCTTTCTGCGAGAATTCAATAGTTGAAAACACCAGTCTGACAATATAAAGATACTTTTGAAGCTGGCCTGCCTGTATTTCATAAACAGTACAGTACTTCTTTTCAGTTTTCAGCATATGAATTACCAGTATTATGCCAATATTCCACGTGCTGTATATCAAGTGGAGTTACCTAGTGGATTTTAACTTTGCAGTGTCCATACCTAATTCTAAGTGTGAATAAGACAAAGAGCAGAGAAATGAATTGTGCCTCTGTGTGATTGAGCAGCACTTTAGCACTCTGTACGTGTTACAGATAATGTATTGTAAATGTTAAATACTGACTTGTTTAAGTATATCAGATGTAAAACCTTCTCACTACGGAGGTTTATCTAGCTTGGATGAGACAGGAAAAACCTCCCTCATTCTAAAGACTGTTTGATCCTCAAAGGCAATGGGAGCAGGTATGAACTGTGATTAGTTCCTCAATGTTTGTTTGCTATGTTTGAGCTTCAAGCCCAGTTTCCAATTTATCTACTATAATCTTGACTGTGTCCAAAAAAAAAGTTCCTTACAAATAAGGGGGTTTTTATCATATCACTCCACTCTCTTTGTGCCTACCATGCTTCTAGAAGTCTTCAAAGCTACCTTTCTAATAGTTACCACTCAAACATTTTCATTCCATTTTGCAGCCCTGCAGTTCTTCATCTGATGATAACCATTACACGGGATTCTTAGTTACTTAATCTGAATCTTTGCAATTGGCATAGAGTGCTTTCTGTTAGTTTGTCTGAATAAAAGCTTAGTTTTTAGACCGTAGACTATGATCTTCCTGCAGTGTTTCAAAGTCATCCATATGTATTTCCACAAGTTCTGGCGAAATTTGTGATTCTAGAGGAAGTACTGCTGACTTAATCAAATCCTGTTCTTAGCTCTTCTGAAGATGATCCTAGCAGGATTACCTTCCCACAAGCAACACCTTATTCTAGATACCCTGTGTTCGACTGAATACGTTCTGACAGTATCCTTTAGGAAGAGACTAAGAGATACTTATAGCAACTTGTAGGCATTAACCTTAAAAAAAAAAAAAGCCTTTATGGTTCATCTTAATAGGGAAATTCTTTTTCTGACCTTGTTGATTACATAGGAAACGTGTTTTCTTTTTTCTAAGTATCTCTTGATTTAGAAAAATTGTTGAAATCTCTTCCATTTCAAATAAATTTTGCAAGCTGGCATTTTCATAAGTTTTAGTGTGCGTAAGTGGTGACAAGATATGAGATGAATCTCATCTTTTTGTTTTCTGTGGCCTTGCTTTTAAGGCATTCATTGAAAATTTGCCCTTTCCAGGATTAAGAATGTTTGCACGTAGTATTATTGAAGATGATAAGATTACCTTGTAAATCAGATACTTTAAAGGTATTGTCATGCAAGATTTTATTCCATCTCCCCAAGCTTAACACATTTTTCAGTAGTAGTGCCTATCTTCACAGTTACTCAGCTCTGTTTCAAGCATCAGTATTTCAACTGTATGCTGCAGCGAGGAACCTTCCCCTTCTGATATATTGGGAACTGCTTGGAAGAATGTGACCAGCAGTAGGGAACAGAGTTCACACCTACCTGCTGCCATTGCCATTAAGGATCCTAAAAAATAGTAAGAAGGTAGAGGGAAGTTCCACTAGTCTTGTTTCTTGAGGCTAAGAACCAGTTGTGAGAGTCTAAAAGGCTCAGAAATACAAGGTAAGTAACTTTCCCCTTTTAATGGCAAACAGTAAAATTGATCAGGCAGATCTAGAGAATATATATGTGTATACACACACATATATATTTTCTTCTTTTTTGTTTTAAAGACAAAGTTCTCTCTTCATACAAATCTTCAGATTAATTTAGCTAGGGGGAAATTTTTTCCTGTGGGACTTTGAACCTGATGCATTTAAATAATTTAAATTATGAAGTAAAATGCAAGCTGTGTGCCTTGTAGTTATGTGACATTGAGTCAGTTTCTACAGATGAATTCACTTGTTGCATATTTATCAGAAAATTGTCAAATTGCCCTTTTTGATGAATATCTCATGGTTGTGGAACCCAAGTGGATGCTTCTGCATCTCTAGTTCCTTGGAGCATGCTGCTCTTGAGCTCTTTTCAGCTAGTAGATATTATCTTATTTGCCCAGAGGCAACAAGCACCTATTCAAAAAGTCTGTGCAGGTGCAGTAGGAGTAGGACTATAGTCTAGAGAACTTTGGCTGCTTCCTTTACAGTATAAATTTTTCAAACTAAAAGAGTTGCTTTGAAAAATAGCATTTCAAACTAAAAAAAGTGCTTATAATTTTTTGTTTCCATATTAGGTCTGAAAAGAACAGGAATAATCAGAAATCTTGTTCATGGGAAAGTACGCATGCATCAATTTGACTGAGAAAATATCCTGCAGATGTTAGACCTGATAACTGACCCAACGTTTTTTTCTGATGTTGTTGCTGCTCAGCAACGTAATGTCAGATTTATATTAGTAAATCTATTCTATGATTATTCAGCTGATCTTCAAATATTAATTGTGTTAACTATGCTGAAAACAGCCTATAGTGCAATTTCTTACTCAGCTGGTAATTTTGGGTTCTATTTCTACAGGTTCTCAACAAACAGGGTTCCTCAATGCCCTGAAGGACAGTCCTGCAAGATATCCTTTCTCTGGAACAAATTGTAGATCTTGTTGCAAAATAACATCTGAGATGTGCTTCTGCTTGGTTTTTTTGCTATTGTTGGATATGTGCATTTGAGACTTTATCAGTTAAGGATTTAATCACTTCATGCACAACAGGATTTCTCACCACATGTTGGAGGTAGGAAGGAGACTGTAGCCTGGGGTGGGGTTTATTCTTTATCTTATGCAGAGTATTCTCTTGACAAAGGTCTGTAGTTTCCATGTGTGATCAAAATATGTTCCATGTACTTGTGATGGAATTCACAAATATATTTCACACTATACCCATGCTGTGGTTTCATTTAAAATATTAAATAATTCTGCTTTTATAGCGGAAAGTATCCAAAATGGCTGACTCTTGTCAGGATAGAAAAAGTAGATTGTGGAACAATTGAAACCATAAGCTGTCCCTGAAGAGTTCAATTCCTGAAAGTATTCTTTTGTTTATTTACTGTTTTTAGAGAAGTCATTTTCAAGTATCAACTTCTGTTAAGTTACATAAAAGTATACACATGCATACGCAGGCACTGCTGTTGTTGTTCAGCCTGGAGATAAGGTGGCTCTGGGGAGACCTTATTGTGGTCTTTAGAATATATCTAAAGGGGGCTCATAAAAAAGACAGAGACTTTTTACCAGGGCCTGTAGTGACAGGACAAGGGGTAATGGTTTTAAACTGAAAGAGATTAGATTAAGTTGGCTATAAAGAAGAAAGCTTTTACAGTGAGGGTGGTGAGACACTGGAACAGGTTGCCCAGAGTGGTGGTAGATGCCCTATCCCTGGAAGTATTAAAGGTCAGGTTGGATGGGGCTCTGAGGAACCTGATGTAGTGAAAGATGTCCCCACCCATTGCGGTGGCGTTGCAGTAGATGGTCTTTAAAGGTCCCTTCCAACCCAAACCATTCTGTGATTCTGTTCTGTAAATTCTCTGTATTCTTTTTGTCACTTCATGGGAGCTTTATATATGTTTTCTACTCTGTGAGAATGGAAAGTACTCCTTTTTCCTGTCTGAAAGCAGCTAACATAATGGAAAAATGGGAAGGTGATGTAACTTCTGTTTAGTTTCTTCCTTACATTTCTGTACAGACGGTAAGCTTCCCACTCCTTACATATATGTTTTGAAAGGTTTGTGTCTGAATAAGCAGTTTGCATCTCTCACAAAGCTTCTATAAAAAGAATTCTTTCTCATACTTGTGCTGAGGAAAATTCTTTTGTCCATTGTGCCTCACACAGTTTGCTCTTTTCCACAGAAGAGTAGGAAGAAAAACCTCTTACTCTGTCATTCATAGTTGTGCATAAAGGCAGACCTCTCTTTCCAGGTAGTTTTTCCCAGTATCAAATTCTCCAAATTCTGCAGATATGATTTTTTTTTTTGTGTGTATATGTGTTCATCAGGTAGAGCCACTGAGCTGTAAACTCCCTTTTTAAGTAAAGCCACTGTTCATTTCTCTTTTGTACAAATGATTTTACAAAGCACAAACGGTTCTAAATGGAACAACAATAGCTTCCAATTAAAACAATTACAATCGCATCTCACAAAAGATGATTCTTTCAAACTATTTTCAAACTGAGAATAGCTTTCAATTGTCCTTAAATCAAAAGGTAATTGATTACACATTTGAGGATACTTGTACAGGAACAATAGGCTGCTTATTCACAATTTGTATATAGAGACGTGCTGATATGAAAGGCTCAGTAGCGCATCTTGTAGAAATGGCCTGGTTTGATAGTGATATGTTAGACGATTTAATAGCTTGGTTACTATACAGTAAAAAATGAAATAATTCAAATAGTATTGGGAATGTAGTTGCCAAGCCACTCTCCATGATATTTGAAAAGTCATGGCAGTCAGGTGAAGTCCCTGGTGATTGCAAAAAGGGAAACATTGTACCCATTTTCAAAAAGGGTAGAAAGGAAGACCCTGGGAACTACCAATCTGTCAGCGTCACCTCTGTGCCTGGGAAGATCATGGAACAGATCCTCTTAGAAGCTATGCTAAGGCACATGGAGGCCAGGGAGGTAATTCGAAATAGCCAGCATGGCTTCACCAAGGGCAAGTCCTGCCTGACGAACCTAGTGGCTTTCTATGATGGAGTGACAGCATCAGTGGACAAGGGAGAACCAACAGACGTCATCTATCTGGACTTCTGCAAAGCCTTTGACACGGTCCCCCACAACATCCTTCTCTCTAAATTGGAGAGCTATGGATTTGATGGGTGGACTGTTCGGTGGATAAGGAACTGGCTGGATGGTTGCGTCCAGAGGGTAGTGGTCAATGGCTTGATGTCTGGATGGAGACTGGTGACGAGTGGTGTCCCTCAGGGGTCCGTGCTGGGACTGGTGCTGTTTAACGTTTTCATCAATGACTTAGACAGCGAGATCGAGTGCACCCTCAGCAAGTTTGCGGATGACACCAAGCTGAGTGGTGCGGTTGACACACCAGAAGGATGGGATGTCATCCAGAGAGACCTGGACAGGCTAGAGAGGTGGGCCTGTGTGAACCTCATGAGGTTCAACAAGGCCAAGTGCAAGGTCCTGCACCTGGGTCGGGGTAACCCCCAGTATCAGTAC
>NW_009260493.1:2855274-2858904 GCF_000687185.1 Egretta garzetta
ACTGCGTCCAGCTCTGGAGCCCTCAGCACAAGAAGGACATGGAAGTGTTGGAGCGGGTCCAGAGGAGGGCCACAAAAATGATCCGAGGGCTGGAGCACCTCTCCTATGAGGACAGGCTGAGGGAGTTGGGCTTGTTCAGCCTGGAGAAGAGAAGGCTGTGGGGAGACCTGATTGCGGCCTTTCAGTACCTAAAGGGGGCCTATAGGAAAGACGGGGAAAATCTTTTTAGTAGGGCCAGCAGTGACAAGACAAGGGGTAATGGTTTTAAACTAAACCAGGGTAGGTTTAGACTAGATATAAGGAAGAAGTTCTTTACAATGAGGGTGGTGAAACACTGGAACAGGTTGCCCAGAGAGGTGGTGGAGGCCCCATCCCTGGAAACATTCAAGGCCAGGTAGGACGGGGCTCTGAGCAGCCTGATCTAGTTAGCGGTGTCCCTGCTCCTGCAGGGGGGTTGGACTAGATGACCTCTAGGGGTCCCTTCCAACCCAAAACATTCTATGATTCTATGCTGCTTCGGAGCAAGCCAGTCAATTCAGGCACAGAGAACATTGCCATTTCTATCTTGCTAACAACCCTGTGTGAGATACCAAGGGAGTGTTATACCATATTATGCCAGCTAAGTTATACTTTATATTCAGAATGTATTGCTTTTTTGTATTTTTGTATTAATTAATGGGCTCACATTTAATTAATGGAGTCATGTTAATCTAACGTGAACCACCCCTGCTGTTCTAGAGATCTTTGGATCTTGGTGTGGGGAACTGAAAGGAGTCCTTTTCTTGGGGGAAGAAGTCCTTTCAGCAGGGAACAGAGGGAGGTCTTGAACTAAAAGGAATTCCCTTCTTTGTCAGTAGGAATTTCTGTGTGGAGGGAGAAACTCACATTTCAGGACCTTCTTGAATATAATCGTGGTGAGGAACATCCTGTCAGTGTGCTCAGTCATCTGAAGAGGTTACAGCAAGCCCTTCTCCGGTTCCCCTTTTCTGACTTGGTAATCCTTCCTCTTAGTTTTAGCGTGTAGATTCCACCCAACAGTGCTCATCTTCCTTCCTTAGTATTTTTACCCTCTCAAAGCCCAACTGGGTGGTCTTGTATTGTGCATAATGTTTTGGGGCTGTTTCCTTCTTTTACATCTTTCTGAACCCTCTGCTAACAACAGTCTATTTCCTTATCCATTCTCCCTCATTCTCCTTGCTTTAGCTGTGGCTGTTGCACAGTCAGATGAGACTGAGTTCCTAACTTCGGTTGGTTTGACTCTCCAGGTAGTTTGAGATGAGAGGGAGAGAGTAGTGAACATGTACTCTGGCCATCCTGCTTCTTTTGGTGTGGATTTGCTCAGAATGCAAATGGCTCTTTTCTGCCTTTTAAACCACTCTGAATGAAGTAGGTTCTGGAGCAAGTTATACAAACAATTCAGGTATTTCCCAATTCATTAGGTGAGAGCAGACCTGCAATACAAAACTCTTCACTGTTAACTAATATTAGGTTTATTTATTGCAAGTACTTATGTCCATCCATGCATCTTCCAGTGTGTGTCTCTGTATAATGGTGAGGAGCTGCCATATTTCTCCTTTATTGGTAGGTTCAGTGATAAGGATGGTTTTGTATGTTTTAAGGCTGTGTCCTTGTTCTGGAATATTTTGAGTTATGTTGTCTTGGAAACTGACTTCACTAAAGGTTGGCATATGGTTAACATACAGATTATTTTTATCTTACTCTTTTCCCATTGTCTTGTTCATGCTGATTTAGTGTATCTATTTTTCTAGGAACCAAAGCCTTCTGCTGTTGATTCATGTTACCTACACAAAATTTACTATTGAAGTGTTGTAGAAAATAACATTCTCGAAGCAGATATATTCTGAGTTCATGGCTACTGTATGTGAATAAAGATATATATAAATAAAAAGCTATGGCAGGAAGCCTTCTGTAGACAGTTGCTCTTTATGCTTGATTATAGAAAGTTTAGAAATAACTTTGTCTTATTGCTGAGATGATGACTTTCAGAGTTGCAAAGGAATGATATAAACTGTAGTGAGTATGCGTAAGTGCTGACTGACTTTCCTGGTATACTAATGTCGCTTTTAAAGCATGGTTACTTCTTTATGGCATCTGGGTTATGCAGTTTATAAGGAGTGAAAACACAGGTAGTTTGAAAAGTTCTAGTGGTGTGCACACACGTGCATATGCACACCTTCGCTATCCTCTTGGAGGTGTGGGTGCTCTTACTGCATGTGTACCTGTGCTGCTCCCTACAACTTACAGGTGAGAAAGCACCCCATGAGCTTACATACGTATTGTACCTCAGGTGCAAGTCCCTGTGTGTTGCACCCCACACTGGCAGCCCGCTGTCTGAATGCAGACTACTAGCAGCATTTGCCAGGGAGGGTGCTCTGTCTGGGCTAGGCCAATACCCACACAGTGGCTTGTGCCTGTACCAAACCAAGCTTTGACTGCTGCTGTTCCCACTTCAGGTTCTCTTCTGACATTTTTTTTGTTATTTTCTTACAATTTGGGCTGATGCCTCCTTCAAAAGTCATCTTGTAATTCCTCAGCTACTGTTTAATAGCACAGTGAGTTGGGAGTTGATAGTCTTCCTCTTCAACATGATAAGTTTGGAGCAAATACTGCTGAGTTTTAAGTATTCAACCCCACCCCAAGTATTTACACTCACAGGCTTAACAGGAGTTGTTATCCAGGCAATTTGCTGAGGCTGGGCCATGCAGGCACTCCCCCCGGTTGTAATGTTGTAATATATATAGTTATTAGAGTAGACTTTGTATTTTACTTGGACTAGTGCACTTTGATGCAAGTGTTAGGATCGCTATCACCATCTTAACTTCAGGAACAGAAGACAGGAAAGTCTAGCAGTCAGAACATATGACTGAGATGCAGTTTACTCAGTTGTTGTTGTTACTATACATATGAGCACAGATCTAGAACTCTTAGTCCTGGCTCAGGACTCCCACTGTGCACTAAAAATTTGTACAAACATATCTGTTCAGTCTTTACTATTTGGCTAGCCTTTGGTTCCCTTGGTTGTGTTTGATCTTCCCCTAACCCCCTCAGAATCATTATTCAGTGTTAATTATGAATTTACCTGCTTAATACAAGTATGATGACTTTTATAGGGTGAACATGAAAATTTGAATTTCAGTAATTAAGATCACAACCACACATCAGTAGTTCCTAGCCTTTTTCAATCTGCAGACCCTTAAATATTTGCTGGTGTAGATGCTATTCTGTGGCCTGTACATTAAAGCCTATTGACAGTAGGCTTGCTTTTCTGAGTTTAATTTTTGCTGACCCCTTTGAAGTACCCCAAAGATCTCAAGGCACTTGTGGAATGTAAGTTGACTACCCTGAATTTTGTTATTGTAACTACTTGTTATTGAATATGTTTTTTTTTTTTTTTTTCCATTTGCATAAATTTCCTTGACTTTCAATTACTGTGCTGGAAGCTGTGGTGTGTTTTTTCTCAGTATGGTCCATTGTTGGCCTCTCAGGTTTTCACACGTATTTGATCAGCTCCAATCAAACAACAAATGAAGATGTAAGTTCATAGTATATTTCTACATATATGTTTCTAAATAGTAATGAGGAGGTTTTTCTCTATTATTCTTGGAGAAG
>NW_009260493.1:2858935-2876809 GCF_000687185.1 Egretta garzetta
CAGCAGGAAAGAAGGAAGTAACCTAGTCATGCTTAATTCAAAATATCAGAAGAGGTCTTTTGGACTGTGTTTGTTGTGGCTTGAGAATGTGCTGGTTACATAGTGTGTCCATTGTGATTTACACCCACAGGACCTGTATCTTGAAATAGGAAAATATAGAAGAGAAGAGACGGGTATATTTTATACAGTAGGAAATTAGTAAATAATTTTCAGTATCTCTTGTTCACTGGGAGTCCTAAATATTCTTTGACTCAAAAATTACTTACTGTAAAATTTGAAAAGTGTACTGAATTCTCAAAACAAAAATTTCATCCTTTATTTTTCCTTTGAAATTTCTTTGCCAGTCTGAGGTCTAAAACCTCTGGCAAGGGAGTATATCATTAATTTAAAGGTCAACTTTCTAATTGCTACAGTTGTCCTATTTTGCGCCTAGGTTTCCACTGTTTTGGTATGAAATTATGTTTAACTGTGTGTGGAGGCTTCATGTGTCCTCCCCTAACTAAAAGGAGAAATACAAAATGAATGAAAGGAGAAAATAAAAATAGCTAGGTAGCTAATGGTATAGAAGGCTTGTTGGAATTTAGCAAGTAATCTGACAAATTACTGTAAGCTTAAAATTATTTGATTGTAATTTTCCATTGTGGCTTGTTTCGTAAGTATCTGGAAAATGTCAGTGTAGCATCTTTGGGACTGTCAAACATATGTTTTGTTATTGTTTAAGGTCACAGTTACAACTATACGTTTTGCAATAAATACCAATCAACCAGAAAAATACTTGCCAAGCAGGCTCAGAATGACTTGTGCCTCAGCATCGAGTCTCAGAGCAAGTAGCCTGACATTGAAGAAATCTACCTCATTAGTAAGACAGATGAGATTCTCTGGTATTCCTCAGTTACTAGGTTTAGGCCAACATCGTCTCTCTAGATAGACCCAGCGTGCTTCCACTATCCCCCCTTCCCTCAAATAGATGTCTCCTTTGGATTGTTGGAAGTCGGATAGCAAGGAACTGCAGCAGCATACCATCTCTGCATTTCAAGTAAACGCTTCAGTAATTTCATTTAAAGCATACATTTCCAGTTGAGTACAGTAAGACATTTTACTGAGGCTCTCAATTATCTCACAAACAGAAAAGCAAGACTAGCTAAAAGAAAATGTAATATGTGCTAAAAGATAGTAATGACTGCAGTTGCTTCATAATATTTTAGAGTCATTTGTGAACTTTAGGGAAGATAATGTTGTGTGGTATTGCACAGCTTGAGAACTTACCCAGGAGCATGGAAAAGAAGTGCTCTGTTGCTGGCTTTAATGGTATGTTGTAATTGAACCTCTTCTGTAGAACATGCCATAATATTTGAAAAAAAAATAAGCTTAGACCATTATGTTTAGATGCTGAAATTCCTATTCTGAGTATATTGATCCTTTGAGGTTTTGGGTTGTCTAAATCTATGGAGGTAAAGCATGCGCTTGCTTGAATGGCTAGAAGCTAAAATCTTACATAACAGCCCAAAGCTCTAAGCTGTTTGGAAAGTGTGATTGTGGGTTTTCTCTGGTCTGCCTCTGATGTAAGTAGCATGGCGCTGCTTTGGTAAGCCTTAATTTGTCTCAGCCATTTTCTGTGTGTATTACATGTGATGCATCTTGTTCATATCTCTTCAGATTAAAGGATCATGGTCAAATAAAAGAGGTAAAGAAAACTATAATCCATACAGTTATGGCAACATCTTTACTAATTGCTGTGCTGCACTCTGTGGGCCCCTTTCTCCAAGGTAAGAGTATCAAAAATATTGTTAGTGTAAATGAAGCCACATGCTTATTGATGAAAAAAATATTCTTTCTGATTTCTTGAGTTTACTCAACAAAAATAAAGCTTTGGTTTACTGTCTGTTAGAAGCTTTAACTAAGTTTTTCTTCAATAGTAAGGTGATGAGTTGGTAAATAGTAGGTAAACAAAGTTAGTGATCAGATCCTGTAAAATATATTTAGGGTTGACATCTGAAATGAAAATAAACTTGTTTCTGTTGTTTGAATTTTTGCCACTGCAGTTAATACCTAGCCGGAAAAGGATTCTAGTAGTTAGCTGTTGCATGATGGGAGATTTGGAAGTTTATTAAACTCTTACATCTCTAACAAATGTGACATGAGTTTAGGAGAGTTTAGGAAGCTTAATTTTACAACTATAGTTTGATAATTGTTCATTTTTGTCTTTTCACTCTGAACAGTTTTATTTAAATGTTCAGTAATTTTTCTTTATTTATACTACTGTTAACATAAATACATTAAGCTGAATTTAGTGGTCTTATACCAAAGCAATTCCAGAGAAAGCTTAATGGATTAACTTTTGCTGCATATGTTTTCACTTTTGAAATACAAAATATTTGTATATTCAAGGTTGCAGATGGTTTTTCAGCTTGAACAAAATATAATACAGAGCTGAGACTAGACGAAAAAAATGGCAGCTGGAAAGCCTTAATTCGCTTCTTATTCCAATGCTCAGCGGTTAGATAGTTGACATACTACATGTACAACAGAGGCCCAGTTCCCCTGTAGAGCGTGGCTGACATCTAGAATATTTTTGTGGCATACTCAGGGGTTGAAGCTGTTTTGCTTTGTCTGGAATTATGTAGTTATGAATCTGAACTATGGAGAAGAAAGTAAGTAAATTACTTTATAGTCCAGTAGCTAAGGTGTTTCATTGGAAGTGGGCTTTGTGTCTTTGCTATTATGAATATCAGAGGTGGTTCTTCTACGAGCAGTTGAAGGTCAACAGGAGAGACTGACATCTTTTCCTAGGGAGGAGACAACTGAGTTAAGATTTCCACGTGCTGGGTTAACTGTAATCGCTGTGGTGAGAAAGAGTAACCCTGTCTCTGCTTCCTGCCTATATGGACGGTGCCTAAAGCCAACTCTTTAATTCTGCCATTTTGTTTTTCATAAAAGTATGCAACATAAAAACTCAGTGCCGTGCTTCAAATTCTTTTGTTTGACTCCAAATGGAAATCTTTATTAAAATTACATAATGCTGATACAAGTAGCAGCACACAATTAGACCAGACTGGAATTGGCTCCTATGTTTTAACAGAGGTTGTACATTCTTTCCTAAATTCCATGTAGCAACATAACTTATATAGATGCCAAAATATATCTAGAGTTTCTCGGGGAGATATTTTGTGACCAACAGTAAAAATTGACTGATTGTAAAATGTAAATTCTAACCTTGCTTTTTTTGACTTTTAATCTCAGCTCTGTTCCAAGTCACTAAATATAAATTTTTTTCCTGAAATTCTGGTAATGTGGTTTAGCAGCACTTAGAGCTTAAAATTCAAAATGTTCAAGTGCCTTTGAGAATGGAATACAAATTAAGAGAGGGTCTGTAAATAATCCAAACTTTTCTCACTTCTGTTAAAAGACCTTGTTTCTCTTTTTTTAAAAAAATTCAGAATTAATTTTACATGTCCTCAACAGTAACTTTCAAATCTCAAGTTGATTCATGGCTGTCAGCATAGTCTAACTAGTGTTCTGATACAATAAATCATATAACATTTTAAGCATCTGATTTTTGAAACAGTGCTTTCCACATGTGAGGTTGTAATCTCAGGTGGATTTCTAAGTGTTTTGAATGTACATAAAAACCTGTTATGCAGACCTTCATGAGGAGAGCTTAAACTGGTCTTCAGGCAGTGGAAACCTCATTGACATTTGAGAAGGGAAATACCTAAGATTTTTCTATGCATCCTGTTCTTATCTTTTAAAATTGAAGCCATCGTGACCCTTAGTGAATTTGGATATCCCATAAATTAGCAAATAAAACCAGTTCTGTGCTTGCTTTAACTTTCAAGTGTCTTGAGGCATTCCTCTAAACCCTCCCGTAAAAATTTGATATCCTGTGGTAAAATTTGTCGTTTTCCAGATGGGAAGTAACATTGCTCAGGTCACAGGAAAAAAAAAAAAAAGATTGTGGCCTATGATTAAAAATACATGGAACTATAATTGAAAGCTACATATAATTTAAAAAGAAAAAAAAACAACTTTGAATGAATTGAAGCATAAACAGTTGAAAAGTTTTTGTAGTTTTTTGTATGGAAGTGATATGAGCTACTACACCTGTAGAATACAGTAATTCAGTCTGTACATTCAGTTTTTTATGAGTACTAACTAGCAGAACCTAAGTGAGTTTTATAGTTCTCAAATGGAGAGTAAAATTGTATGTGGAATTTTAGCAAAATCTTTAGCTAGGTCAGATTATTCCATTCTATTTTTTTTTTTTTTAATCATCTCATGTAGGGGTTTTTTTTTACTTATTAATTTCTCCACAAAACACTTTCTTAGATGGAAATAAGAAATTTTATCACGGCATCACTTTAGTGCTCCACTATTCTTACCATAAGTAGTGTTAAGTATCTGTCATGAAACACCTGGTAAGTAAGTTGTCTGAACAAAATTTCCTCTTTCTAAATTTTTGTGATTAAGTAGCTTTAATTGAGATGTGGAAACTGATAACAAAAGAACCTTCAAAATAGATAATGATTCAAAGTGCATTAGTGAGTTTTGTAATTTGTTTTCATACCTATGGTTTAAAATTCTTGGGGTTTATGGTATCTGCTGGTAAGCTTCCAAATCTTTTGTCTATGATAAAAATCCAGAAAAGTAGCAGTACATGTGACTATGTGGCGGGTAGTATTATAAGGAAACAGTTACCTTGCTGATGAGTAGAAATGAAGTCTCCTACTTCAGTTGAATAAAAGGGGACATTTGAAGGTATTGGCGAGGTATTAAGGTCTGTTATATGATAGAAAAATTTTCTATTTCCTTTCATCGAAAGGAGGTGGTTAATGATCTGAAATCTCTCTAACACTTTTTCTTTATTTGATTATTCTGTAGCCTAATTGACAGAAGAGGATTTATACAACCAGATACACCGCAATTAGCAGGACCATCAAATGGCATTACTATGTATGGGGCCACACAATCACAGAGCAACATGGTAGGAATCATCCCATAGTGTTGTTCATCAAGATTCCTGTGAATGTTTTCCTTCTCCACTTTCATGTGAACTAATCAAGTAATAACTAACTGGATACAGCTGACACTCTGGGTGGAATGACTTGTTTATTAACAGTAAAGAAAAAAACCCAAGGCTCTTTTTGATATATGTTTCACACAGTGTAATAGTTATTACTTGTGGATTCTAAAAAAAAGAGAGGCTTTTCTGCACTGTTGATTTATTGAATATACTGGCATTTTGACTTGTACTGTTGACACCTGCTGTGTTTTGAACATTCAAGTATCATGGACTTGCTCTGGTTCATCATTTTCCAGCTAATTGTTATTTTGTATGGCACTTTCTTCATTCTCTATTTCCTTCTTTGCTTGTACACTACGGTTTTGCATAGACTACAGTGTTTTAAAAAGCAAAGATGAACAAAGAGGAGTTTCTAGGGGAGAAGTATGTTGAAGAAAGAGCAGGAGGACACTGAACTTCCAATGAACAAAAAATGGCAACTGGATTGTTACGACAAAAGCTTTTAAACATCTTTGAAACTGTGCCAATAGTTTTTACTTTGTTTTTTGCTGGTAGCATTGGCTATCATAATGGAAGATAGGATTTCCAGTGCCAAGAAGAAGAGAATAACTGGAAAGAGATCTTTTTGCAAAGGCAAGCATCTTACATATGTGCCTATTTCTGTATTGTTATCCACATATCTTCATATTATGTGGGTTCTAAGACTTTATCAAAGAAGCCATGAGTTATGGACACCCTCCCTCTGCCAAAAAAGAGGAGGCCACAAGGCCTTCTGACGTAATTCAGCCTTTCTTTTGAACGAGAGAAGAAAAGACTCATTGTTCCCAGACAGATTAGTTTTAGTGTCACTGATAAACTGGTATAAAAGTTTTGCTGTAGTTCCTAAGCTGTTTTTACTTATTATTTTGAGGATTAAATAGAAGATTTGTTAGTCTCCTTAGTAAGAAAATGTATTAAAGACACAGTATTAACTATGAATCTTCTGTGAGGGGCAGTTGTACAGAACAAGGTAATGCTCCATGAAAATTTTACTCAAAAAAATGTAACTTGGAAAAGAGAAAAGGGGTGTTAAAAAAAAAAAAAAAAAAAAAAAAAAAAGCAAACCTTAGAAATATCATGAGGTCTTTCAGGAATTACCCAACCTTTCTGACTCTGTCAAGACTTCTTATTTGTGAGGAAAATTAAACCACACTAAGTCCTTGGCATTAAATTATCATAACATTATACTTCATAACATTATATCATAACATTATTACTTGCATTGTAAGAAGACACAATCATTATTATAATTATTACTAGTTATTAATGAGGAAATATTTTGCCAGTTTAATAGAAAATTGACTAAATTGTCTCTGGAAATGGAGAAATCTGTTATGGTATTACTTTAAGTCAAACATAGCTATTATGATTTTAGAGTGTAATACCTGTAAATATGCAAATTCTTCACAGATTTGAACTTACATCCTAGAACATCACACTATTCAAGCTGGGAAAGGCTTGGGTTCTTTAACAGTTATCGGAGTCACTTGGAAATGCACAGCTTTCATTCCTGAAAATGATCTCTCAGAAAAAGCTTGAAAAATGTAATAGGTTGTGTTTGGTATGGAGGAATATCTTTAAGACTGTGATGCTGTTTTTCTCAGGGTATTATTCCTGGTCTGTATCCAAGACCAACTGGTTTCTAGTGGCAGCTGGCCATCAGCATTAAAATTTCTCCCTTGAGTTTTGTTGCAAACTGTTAAAGACCTGCCTAGTTTCTCAGTCTCTCTAGCACTATTTTCCCTCCCTATTTAAAGTCTTGCATTCTTTCCTGAATTGCATGAAGCAATAAGAAATTATAAATTCATTTCCTGCTGGCAACAATGCACAGGGACATAACTTTGCCTCTGATTGTTCTTGTTTCGCATTTCCCTTTTTTCTGTGTTCTAGGGTCAACATTTTTGCTCTTCTCAGTAGATTGTACCTACTTTCAGGTTCCCATCTCTCCTATCTCATAAAGCAGCAAACAACAAAACTGATTTCCCTATTTCAGTTAAGATCTCAATCTCATCCACATAACAGACTGACTTTTTTTCCTACCAAAGTTAATTCACCTTACTGCTAGCTTAGTTGTTTTCAGCCATTCTGTACAAGATTTCCTGTTATGATTTAAATTTTGACAGAAATACTCAAGTAAAGCTTCATCATTCTAGTTAAACATTTTTCCCATGAAGTGACCCCTAGTACTTTTCCAGGCTTTACAGTATCTGTTTCTCTCAGCTTTCTTCCCATTACGCAGTCTTAGACTCTTCTGAAGAAGTTTGTGAACAGGAGCATTAGGAACACCGGCCATTCACTTGTTCTCCCCTGAAAAAGACTGCTGAAGCTTCTTGAGTGAAAGGCAGCAGAGTACACTTTATGGCAGAAGCGTAACAAGGCATGCAGCATCCTGTTGGGTTTTTTGAGTTTGGTTTTTTTTTTTTTTTTTTTTTTTTTTTTTTTTTTTTTTTTTTTTAGAGGAGGAATCTCTGCAAGACTCTCTAGAATCCCTCTTGCTAGAAGTTCAGGTGCAAACATCAAAATTTCCTTTGGCGATTGATGGCTTAAATTACAGACTAGCTCAAGCCCAAGACTCCAGTGGAAGCAAAATAATAGAGAAGTCTTTGTGGAAGAAAAGGTTTCCTTTTTACCTCACGTCTTCACTGACAAAGGTTAGGCAAAAGATGGAATATGATTCAGTCTTCCCTTCTGCAACATTGCATACCTCTTGGAAAAAAAGACAGAGGCATAAAATGGAAAACGCTTTCTTGGAGCTGAGGCAGGTGGGCCACAAATAACTGGCTCATTTGAAGGGGATGTATCTAGTACTGCAGCTTGTTTTATTATGGTTTCAGATAAGGACAGACTTAAGAGCGTGTGTAGATCATAGTCTTAGTCCATAAATACTTTTTAAACAGTAGAGGTTTAGCCATTTATACATCATCAGAGGTAATTATACTGTGTTAACAAGTTTAACTCTTTTGAGTACAGGAAATAATTTATTAGAAATCTGAAGTGTGTTCTAGTACACCTTTATGGTCTGTCTCCCTGGATTTTATACCAGAATGCATTGCATCATCTTATCTATACATTGAATCTTAATGTCTAGATGCTATACTACTTAATCCACATAGTGTGCTAAAATGTGTCTCCTGCCCATTGATATTAAAGGAAGATGTTAATGAGGATCTTCTATATCACACTTGTCTTCTCTTATTCTTTCCCATCCCTCTTTCCTTTCCTTCTCTTCCCTTCCCTCAAATCTTTTACTCAGTGGCTTGTGTCTTTCTAAATAGGATTCTTGTGCCTCACCCAATTACCGTCTGGTCATTCTTTAAATCTCTCGAGGTTGCTTAATATTATATTCTGCTTTTATTTATTTTAATACATCTTTTAGCATAGCATCATTTTTCATTCAACCTCAAAATAAATTATTAGGCTAAGTTTAAACTTGCCAGACACTTGTTTTCAGTGCAATACATTATCTCTTATTCAGGTTACCATTTGTGGGGCACTGCTTTTGTATGTAACAGCTTTTGTGGTAATTTTGCCTTTGAGACTTTGAATGTTTCATGTAGGAGCTACCCTACTTGTGCTAATGACTCAGTTTGTCACAATCTCAGAAAGCCAGGGTAGTTGCTATAATGAGTGCTTCATAGACCCATACTGTGATTGCCTCCCCACCCCCCCCAGATCTTTATAAAAGAGCTTTTTCTCCTGTTCTTTCCTTAGTATCTCTCTTATTTTACTAAAAGCTGGAATTTTATTTACTTTTTTGAAGGCTGGAAGCACATAATTATTTTCCTTGTACATTCCCAGTGTTTTTAATCTCTTTTCACATATAGTTTGAAATTAATCTGGTAAATTCATTAGTCAGCTTCTTAATATCCTTATCCAAGTGACAAGCATGATCACTTGAAGCTAATGATCTGTAGATCTGATCTTTCCAAAGCATTTCCCTATTGCATTTTATTGCTGATTATTTTAAAAAGTTTTTCATTAGTGTGATTGCCCAAGTATTTCCTTTCTCATTCTTAAATTTTTTTTTGCATGAAACACAGTATCACACCCATTATGAAATCATAATTTTCTCTATTTTATTCTTTCTTTCTCTTTCATTTTAAGGTTTATTTTCTTTCTACTCTGAAAAAAAGTTCTTATTTCACCATAAACCTACCAGCTACCATTACCTGGATCTGTACTTCTGTAGTATTTAGCTTTCTCTTAAAAGCCTGAGTTCATTCTTGGGTTTTAATATAGGGTATTTTATTCTTTAGTAACCCATTATGAAGAAACACAGAATCCATCTGACTCCATGCACTTTTTTAGAGGAATTAATTTGCTTTATTTTTACTATGATGTCTCTAGGAATTCTCTTAATGCCTTATAAAGTGATAGATTTTACTTCTATCTGCCTCTATCTTGGGACAGGTTTATTTCTTTGGTTTTAAGAAATTCACCTGTACTCCGGCATTCTAGGCACTCTTATTTCAGTGCTTCGGTAGTTTACTTGTGTGCCAAATTCCCTAATTTCCAGTACTCCCTTTCCTTTCCTGGATGCAAATTCTTTAGTTAGAGTTTTTCTTACTTATACGTACCACTAAAAATTATAGGAACCATAATAGTGTATGTGCAACATTCATTACCAGTGAGACGTGCAGCAAAGTCCTCTCTCAAATGTTCACATTAGTATTTCTAGCACTGATCTGGAAACAGAAATCCGGCTGATTCAGGGAACTTTACCTGACCTAGCATACTTTCTCCTTTGCTTTGCATATTCTCATTATTAGGAGTAAGTATTTCTACCATGGCAGTACAAGGATCAGCAAGAATAGGAGCCCCACTTTGGTGGGAGATTTAAGAGTGTGTTTTCTTGTATATTTACTGTCATACTTCACAAATATAATTTATCATTGCCCAAAAAGGAACTTAGGGCTTTTAACAAGTCAGCATTACTACAGTCAAGGTTGACACAGGATTTTCATTAAAGCATTTTACTTCACAGTTAAAATGGGTTAAGGGCACATGCAGTAAATCATCTTCAGCGTTTTGCTTTGGATTGAGGTATGTTTTAGAAGCAATTCTTTTGATTGTGCGTATTTACTACATTTTCGTTCACATTGCAGAGCAGTATCAGAGCACATGAACTAGATTTCTTTCAGATGTACTCATGGAATGCAGCCAACGTGCTGTAACTACTCATGGACATTCAGTCCATAAGAACAAACAGTAGCTAGTCTGAAGTAAAATCCCTGGAACAGTTATAGTTTCCCCTTTGGCTTCAGAAGCATTTCTCGTTATACATCTCCTGGTGCACTGTACTACTTGCTAGTGGAGCCATTGACAACTTGGGTTTTGTGGCTCAGTTGTCGCACAATATCTGCAATGCCATGATGCTGAATGTGAAATCCTACAGCTGTAGGGAAGAGTTACAGAGCTCCATCCCTCCGCTCTTTACCCATCTATTGTATCCATCTAGGATGGCATTTCAGCATACTTTCTGTTACTTCATGGCACTGTCATTCAGTGCTGCCAGTCTTCTCTGAACTTTTTGTTGTTTGTACTTTATTCAGAGATGCTGAGAGATAATTCAACCTTCTTTTCTCCATCTACTGAGAACCATAACAATTCTTTAATGTTCCCAGAGTTTAGAAAATTTTTAACAAAGTTAATTTTAAATTCAGCGTAAATAATATCTGGCTTTGGCATTAGAAATGTGGAAAATGTATTGCCATGTACAACAGCTGTGTTAGCATGTATGTTGTGTGTAGCTTAGAAAAAAATCAGACTTTCTTCAGGGAAAAAAAATAAAAAATATTGTTTCCTTAGTTGCTTGTATTTATTTGTGAAATAAACACAGAATTTTAGGTTTTGTCTAATTTGCTTTAATTTGTGCCTTTTGATGTGGAAATAAATACAGAGATGGCTAAAAAAAAATCTATGCACATATATAATTGAACTTCTGTACTTGTAGAACTTAAGCTTGTCTTACCTTCAGAATCTGCTGTTCTTCTGAAACAGTGGAAATTGTAAGTGGAAAACAAAATGAGTAGATCTGAGGTAAGAAGGTACTGGTGGAATAATTTCTACAGTAGATTTTTAGCTATTTAGATTTCAGTGTTTGGCTTCCTTTTTGTCACAATCATAGGCTTTTTTATTCTATCTGAAATGCTGGCATTGAATAATTCATGTGATTAATAGCTGTTAAGACTTTTGGCCCTAAATTTCACTTAGTTAAGAGTGAAATAGGGAATCAAGAAAAAAACACCATGCCAGCCCTATAAACAAATTTGATTCCCTTGTTTAGTTTTGTGCTGGCCATTTAGACTCAAGAATAGTCTACCTGTGTAGTATATGTGGGTTTTGTCAGATGTTTTTGAGAGCTGCATTGAATGCATCTATCTTTTCTAGTATAAACCTCACTCTAATCACTTTTGAAAGCTGTTTACAGCCTGTGTTTTCCTAAGAAATTTCATGTTGATCACTGTTAAATAGAACAAAAAAAGAAACCTGAAATGTATCTGAATAAGAGAAGAGGCTTCAGGAAAGTGCATGGCAAATGAAGAGAGATACAGCACCTGAAAAAGTTTTATAACACTCTGTTTAATGGAGTTTTGTAAGGCTACTTGATCTTTTGGATATTGATTCAGTTGAAATACACTAGAGTTCAGTAAGAAGAAAATTAATTCAGACTATACAACCAGTATATTACCTTCAGCTAATTTAAAACTGTGTACTTGTTTTGCCTGAACACATTAATGATTTCCTTTTGAAGATCAGTGCTGAAGCTTCACTAAAGCAGTAAGTCAGCTGCTAACATTATTTGTTTTCAACGTACCCCAGTGGTTATAGGCATTCCTTTGCTATTTAACATGCTCTTTGGCTACTGCTTTTCAGAGAAGATGGATTTTGTTGGTCTTTTTGAAGTTTGAAAATTCAGTTAACAGATCTTTAAGGTCTGCATAGTAAGGCTGGTTGAAGGGCTATAGTTTAATTGAAATAACCAGGCGTGAACAATAGTATATTAATCAAGAATGAGTTATTCACACTCAATTACTAATTGAAAGCTTGACTTTAAAAGATGCTAATGGTTTTCTTCTTAGTAAGGTACTTATGCAAGGTTTTGGCTTTAAGCCTGTGAGAATTCCCTCTGAAATGATATGGGACCACTTCAGTTGTTTGGCTGGGGCTGTTCATCGTTTCACAGGGAAGAAATTGCCTGCTGCGTATGTGAATTCAATTTATGCAATAGGAAGTAAGTGCATTTATATTTCTGAAAGCATAAGTGTTGGAAAATACGTAACAGAGTAAGGATTGGACTTCTGCCTGTCAAAAAGTAGCTGGTCTGGGAGTCCTAAACCACTTAGATGCGTTTAAAATACTACCTATTTACTGTGACCAAGTAGTCTGCTTGCACGCTTTCTGAATGTAATGTGTGCGCATCCATCATTAAGCTATTCGGTCATGGGATTGGAGGACCTGAAAATATCAGAGGAAGCATTCATAGTGATGGTTTTCATCATACAGTAAAGGGAGTTCACATAGAGTTTATATAGAGTATATCATGGTGGCTTATTAAACTCAAATGGGCATTTTAGGGAATTGATGTAATGTTAGTAGCAGTGGTTATGATTGGGAATATCTTGAACAGATTTTGGGTTTGTAATGTCTCTCAGTAATCTGATGTAGATGAAAGAAGTCAGTTGTAAAGCAGAACATACTGCTTTACCAGAATCCTTGAAATAGCAACAGTGAAAAGGCATGTCTTACCTCTGGATATATATATATTTTTTTTTATTATTATTATTTTTTTGTTCTGCTTGCTTGCTTCCAAATTTTCTTTGCTGCATTGAAGTTACAGTTCTGCTTATTGGAGTTACTGTTTGACTCATTGTTTCTCTTGCACAGCAGAACAGTAGTATGGCAAATGAGTCTAACAGGATTTTGAAAATCTGCAGATGTTATAACTGATCAGGCTATGAATCAAGTAAATATTATCCTTGGAAGCTCTCAAAAATTGTGCCAGTTTGTGTTAAAGAAACTTAATTTGGCAGGAGGTCTGCTACCCACTTAGCTAGCTGGATGACTTACCTGTTGTCTTGTCATCTCAAGGAATGAATGATAATTTTGTGTAAACGGTTCTTAGGAATGATGTAGAGCCAAAAGTGTTCCTGGTAATACTCACTGAGCTTAACTGGATTTATATAATACTGAATTTGGCTTGTTATTGTAAAAGTGCATGCCAGAAAATTTGTGTTTTGTACCTTTATTGTTCTCATTGTCAAGATTAAACTAATCAAGAAACAGCCTAAAAATCATGAAAGTTGATAACTAATTAATGCATCTGCGGTTCTACCTAATTTCTGCACATCCTATAGAGTATTAAGTATAGTGTAGTATATTCTCTAGAGTGTGTTATAATCTATTAAATTGGGAGGGAGGGAAGTTTTTGCTCATAGAGGCTGTATTGCCAGCTATATCTTTATAAAACCATCTGCATCAAAGGAATTCTTCTGGAAAACTTCTGTAGCACCTTAATTCCAAGACATGAAGACCAATTAAAAAAAGGATGCTTGCCTAGTGTTTTTGAACTTGGAAAGATGCTTGGATTATGTCTCTGGGCCTCTCTATGAACTGCTAGCTACTCTAGGGTAAAATTAATAGTGTGGGAGTGCTTCACCTTACCTGGAATCAGGGAGGTTTTGAGGTACCCAATGCAGTTAGTTACACACAGACTGTGCAGCTAGGCTTTCCAAATGGCTTTGAAAAAGAATAACCAAAGCATTTGAATTACAGCACCCACAAAACACTGTTTTAGAGGTTACCAAAATCCTTAAGTGAACACTGTAAATGTTTATCATAATTTACTTTGATGGTAATCCAAAGCACTTTGCACGCTTTTTTTTTTTTCCGGGCAGCATGCAATGGGATTTTTGGGTGGCTAACCATGGAATGATACTAATGGCTTTCTTTTTTTTCTCTTCACATCCCATTCTTTTCCATACATTTTGTCCATATTCTCCTTTATTTTTCCTCTGTTTTGTTTGCCTTATGATTTTGACACCCTTCCATTCTACAGTGTGACCAAGATCAGTGCATTCAGAGCACTAAATTCGTTTTGCAGGCTGCTGCCACCCCCCTACTACAGAGTGAGCCAAGCATAACTAGTGAAGAGCTGCCTTTACCAGGAAAGACTGCTATCAGTGGGCCTTGTGCAACTCTAACTCTAGGGCAACCAACACCACCATCTTCTATGCCAAATCTCACATCAGATACAGGTTTGACAGACATGATACCATTAAAAGAGGAGCATGAAGGTCATCAATTTCTCACTCCTGAAGAAGCTCCATCACCTCCTGGGATGCTGCCAAGTGGAAGTCCTATTACACACAGCCATACAATGCACGTCCTGAGTCTAGCCAGCCAGGATTCATTGCATGAAGACTCAGTACGTGGTCTTGTGAAGCTTAGCTCGGTTTGAACAGCTTTTTTGAACATTGCACCATTTCTTGGTGTCTATACAAATCTCTACTTAACAGGAATGACACTGCAGTACCACTGTAAGACTTCGTAACATGCCTATAATGGAAGCTTTATCGCGTAATGGAGTCTACTAAAAAGACAAGTTATTTTTTCAATGGAGCTATGGCATTTTTTTGACCAGGTTGTTAATGGTTATGCTTTGATGGTGACTGCATTTTATTTTTAAGCAAAACCAGAAACGGTCAATAATCTTGTTTCCTGAAGCTTGGGTACAGCAAGTTGGAATTCAGCCTGTAACAAACACCATGTACAGTATAAAAGAGAGAGATTCTTGGATGTAAGTGTCATGCTCTGTGTTCTATGCTCTTGTAATACACACTCGTTAAGGCTTACCACACTTGTGGCCAGAATGATCTGCACTTACATGTTATGCTACTAATATTTGAGATAGGAAATTACCATTCCATTTGTTAATACAAAAAAAAAAAAGACTGCAGATATGGATTTGCATGCCACGCTACAGTATGTGTTACAGTGGTGTTGGTATTAAGAGAAAGTGCTGCTTTTTTATTTGTGACTTTCAAAGTGCTGTTTCATTTAAAGACAGTGCAACAAACAAATTATTGGACTATATTATTTTTTCAAGTTATTAAATTTTATTTTAAATTAATCAGTGGTGCCTAGGAGATGGAGAATTACTGATTTGATCATGTTGCATATCATTTAACCTTCTGTTTAAGTGCTTAGAGTGAGGTATTGTGTTGTGCCATACCACGAGATTCTTCCACTCCCTAATGTGATACAATTACCTGTGGACCTCCAATAAAATGACATCCTCTATTTCTTGGACATGTGTACAGTTATCCTTGTGCAGTTTTCCTGGGGAAAGAGGGGGAAATCATGATTTGTTGACGTAGTTTGTAAAGATTTGACTGGAATATGTTTACATAATGAAACCAGAGCTATGGTTACAATTAGGATTGCTTCAGAATCTTTTATTGTTTTGTTTGAGCTGTGTATTTGTTCCCATAAGAAGTCTTTATTTGGAAACAGTAGAGTTAGCCTCTGCTTGGACTGTAATTCGATATTCCTTATCGTATGGCTGAAGGGTGAGGGGCTTAAGATTCAAGACTAAGACAGACAGCTTGAGAAGTAATCTTAAATGGTTAACAATAGACTGTAGCTGCCCCCAGCCATCATCTTTCATTTGTATTTGTCCTATGATACTGTAAATTGAAATCTTGATTTCACAGAAGTGCTTTTTTTTTTTTTTAAGTAAAGCACAACAAAAAGGTTAAAGAGATTTTTATAATTATTTTTTGTGATAGCTGAAGAGAACCTTAGTTAAGCTGAGAAAGTTTAATAGCTTTAATACTGTATTTACCATGCTTTTCAGGTTATGCAACTTGGATTCTTCTCAGGACAAACTAAGTGCTGAATGTGCTTTATCTGATGCTTTTATGGCATGAAAGCATTGACTAGTTAAGAAATGTAACAGTTCTGTATTGTTCACCATGGTCATTCACTGACTAAGCTAAAAATCTTCTTGTTTTTACGTTCATTGTTGAAATTGAAGACAGTCAGCCTGCAGAAAACCAGTCACCCATGCTATTGAAGCTTTAGACAAGACACTGACAAATACCCTACTCCTCTAAGATTTCATAAGCAATCTGTTTCTATAATTGATGATACTAGCTTTGACCTAATTCAGCATGTAGAACATAAGAACGCATTCTGTCTTTAAGTGCCGTAACGGGTCCATCAAAGAACCTCTGGCAGACAAGTCTGTCCTAGCTATTGAAGCCACACTCCCAGCATTTTTCTGAAGCTGGGACAGTTTAGAGTTCTTTCCATGAGCCAAACTGAGGTGACTGACGTGTCCCAGTTGGCTGGTCTCCCAATAAGCCCCAAGTATTGGCACTTACTTCTGTGTCTGCTCTTGAAGAAGAGTTAGTGATGTTTATCATCTTGATTTCATCCTTTTCTGATATGGCTTCTCATATATGAAGCCATAAACATCTGCGTTAGAGCAGGTAACAAATTGAGGGCTGGAGATACTGGTCTCATAGGCCTGGGTAAAGAATCCCAGCTTTGAGTTTTTAGACCAGTACCTGACTGAATCATTATCTCATAGGTGTCTGCGGGTAGATGACAGTAGATGCATTACTCACTACATAGAAGGACAAGTCAAATATTTTTAACGTGGTATCAAAACTTCCCACTTGTAGCAGTAATGATGAGGATCACTATTTTAAGGAAATTGTTCTTTTTAAGTCTCACTGAAATACCCGAGGGATTTTATGCTTCCAAGAATACCAACTTCATGGCAACATTTTTATGTCGTTGCGACTAGGGAGTAGTGCAGAAAGCTGCACATCAGCTCTGTGCACGCAACAAAATTAGCATCAGTTTTCACATGAAATGGAAGAGAGAAGGACAGGAATAGAGTCTTTGTGCTTTCCATGTGAAACTTGTGCTTTTCACCATCTTTTTTTTAACCTCTTGTTTTGTTTATAACTGAGATATAAGAATTACTTAACAAAATTGAAACAGATGTGCTACTCAAAACACGTGGGTTTTTTTAGTGGGTTGTGATTTATTTTTTTTAGGTTTTAAGATCACAACCTTATTTTTTTTTAACATGTTTATGGTTTTAAGTTTGGCACTTGAGAATAAATTAAATACTTTGAATTCGTCTATCTATATATTTATATCACCCTGAATTTAAATCTATTTTCATTGCCATCTGTCTTTTTTAAATGGTAACATCTCTAACCTCTCTGACACGACTGCCTTGTGAGGACATCTGCTGGAAGATTTTGGAACTAAGTCCGTTAAGCCATATGGTGTGGTACTTGCAGTCTTTGATTGACAAGAGGCAGTGATTTATAGAATCATGGAATCATTTAGGTTGGAAAGGACCTTTAAGATCATTGAGTCCAACCATTAACTACAACTGCCAAGTAGCACCACATCTACATGCCTTTTAAATACCTCCAGGGATGGTGACTCCACCATTTCCCTGGGCAGCCCGTTCCAATGCTTTACAACACTTTCAGTAAAGAAACTTTTCCTAGTATCCAATCTAAATCTCCCCTGTTACAGCTTGAGGCTGTTTCCTCTTGTCCTATTGCTTGTTACTTGGGAGAAGAGACCAACACCCACCTTGTTACACCCTCCTGTCAGGCAGTTATAGAGGGTGATAAGGTTTCCCCTCAGTCTCCTCTTCTCCAGGTTAAACAACCCCAGTTCCCTCAGCTGCTCCTCATCAGATTTGTGCTCCAGACCCCTCACCAGCTTTGCTGCTCTTCTCTGGACACACTCCAGCACCTCAATGTCTGTCTTGTAGTGAG
>NW_009260493.1:2876909-2907680 GCF_000687185.1 Egretta garzetta
GCGGGTCCCTCTCTGCCAAGCAGCTTTCCAGCCACTCTTCCCCAAGCCTGTAGCGTTGCATGGGGTTGTTGTGACCCAAGTGCAGGACCTGGCACTTGGCCTTGTTGAACCTCGTACAATTGGCTGCAGTCCATTGATCCAGCCTGTCCAGATCCCTCTGCAGAGCCTCCCTATCCTCAAGTAGATCAGTGCTCCTGCCCAAATTGGTGTTGTCTGCAAACTTACTGAGGGTGCACTCGATCCCCTCATCCAGATCACTTATAAAGATATTAAACAGAAATGGCCCAAATACTGAGCCCTGGGGAACACCACTTGTGACCGGCCACCAATTGGATTTCACTCCATTCACTACAACTCTTTGGGCCCGGCCATCCAGTCAGTTTTTTACCCAGAAAAAAGTACGCCCATCCCAGCTACGAGCAGCCAGATTCTCCTGGAGAATGCTGTGGGGAACAGTGTCAAAGGCTTTACTAAAGGCCAAGTAGACAACATCCGCGGCCTTTCCCTCATCCACTAAGTGGGTCACCTTGCCATAGAATGAGCTCAGGTTAGTTAAGCAGGACCTGCCTTTTATAAATCCATGCTGACTGAGCCTCATCGCCTGGTTGTCCTGTAGCAGCCAGTTGATTGAAGAGATGCCTCTAAAAGGGTTTTTGGTCTGTTCCCCTTACCACTATCACAGCTGTCTTCAGTCATTGGTGTTCCCTTCATTGGAACTTGTATATACATCTGGGATGAGTCAGCAAAGTAACTATTCATCACCTACTCTACAGATTTGAATTTTTAATTTTATTTTGGTTTTTTGAACTATGATTACAGAGTATGCACACTAGGGATTCAAACCTAGGCAATTCTGCACAGGGGTTTTCCCATGTTCTTTCTTTGACAATTAATATACTGATATTAAATATTTATTTCTATGTTCATCTGATTTATAAATGTAGAATTGAAGTTGAAATTTTCAGAGGTAAATGTTTATTTTTTCTTAAAAGTTTAAAATTTTTGTGTGAAAACCAGTTAGTTTATCTGATAAGAAAATATTTATTCTACTTTTAAATAATATTTTTTTCCTTCTAGGTGTCTATATTCCATGTAGAAAGAAATATAGTGCTTTATAAAGTGTTTTTAAAGGCTCTTTGTTTTTGTGATTTCTCAAAGATATTTCTGTTTTGAAAGGGAGTTTTATGTTCATATCAGTTAAGCAGTAATATAATGTGTCAAAATATTACTGTATTTTTGTATAACACTGCATCCTTTATAAACTTTTCATCTGTTCGTGTTAACTGGTTATACAGGCAGATGTATTTCTGCATTAAGTATTTAACGCATTCATTAAAAATAACCTTGTAGATGGAAGATTAGCTCTTTTGCAGTTGATCCTAGTGAATGATCCTAGAAGAAGCAAACTGATCTCGTAAACCCAGAGACCTATGGGTTAGCAGCACGTGTTATAAGGGAGATGACCAACTCGTGATTTTGTATTTTGCATTGTGACCAACTGCTGATTTTGTATTTTTGTAAATCTATATGGTGAGTATAATAGGTCACGGTAAGTAAATTATTGCCTAGTGTTTAAAATACTAAATGAAGGAGCATCTCTGCAGAGCTAATAACATTAAGCTTCTGTTTGCCTTTTAGTTCCCGAATTCAGTACAGCTTGAAGAGCAACTCAGCTATGTCAGAGGGATCTGATCCTTACTGTAGTTCTCTCCTGGTTTAAATTATATGTGGGAACTGTCACCATGTATTTGTTGATTTTTATTTTTTTTTCCCCTTCCCCTTCTTATCAGCAGTGGTCCCCTGAAGACGAGCATGATGTGTTGGGCCTCAGACCAGCCTGACTCTGTTTTAAAGATCAATTGCTGGCCACATGATTTTGTTTCAAGGGCTGAAGTGAAATGAGGTAGTGTACTTCAACACACTTTCAAATATTCTTAGGCCCAGAATATGAATGGAATGTGTTTTAGACAGTTGCATATAGATCCAGTTTGTTTAAGCTAGAACTGTCCTGGTTTTCAAGATCCAGATCCAAGGCTTTCTGGTTGTGATTGCCTGTCTGCCTGCCTTGCAGACCTTGCAGTTTGACATCTGGCTGAGTGCACTGCCTGGACTTCCAAAAACTGGCAGGATTAAGTGAGCTATTTAAACCTGTGCAAACCTAGATTAATTCTGAGTTGATGCAGCAATTCAGTTCCATCACCAGAAGGTAACTATCTGTTAATGTTCAACTATCGAATTTGAAAGTTCACCATAAACTATGCAGGGTGGAGAGGAAAACAACTTTTGGATGTTATGAAAAGCTAAAATAGGAGTTTGTTTCTAAGGTCAGAGAGGACAAGAATAAGCAGATGAAAGGGAGAAGACTGAGTGAAAGCACAGAGAAGATTAGCAGGTGACACAGAGGAAAAGGAGAATTATCTGTAAGCTGGTGAAGGAGGAGGAGGAATAAACAAAAACACATGGGGGAAAAAAGAGGACAGCTGTCAACATTAATCAAACAACATTTTAAAAATCAAGATAATTGTTCACTGCTATTTAAATATTTTTTGTGAGAAATTTCTTAAAAATCATTCTGGAAAAAAATGTAAGAGAAATAAGGTCAGACTTTTGAGAGAAAGCAACTGCAGGAAGATGATGAGAAAAATGCGAGGAGTTGATCTGCCCTCCCGCTCCTCTCCCCTAATACCTATTCCTACTTCTGTTTTGAAAATACATCTGTAAATATAAAAACAGGTGAAATCTTAGTCCCTTTGAAGTTGATGGGAAGCTTAAGACATTGACCATGCCAAAAATGGTAATTGCATTAGCATTTTGCATTTCCATACTGATAATTGGTTTAGCATTCTATGTTTCCATACCACAATTACACTGGGAAAATGAATGGTGTGGTATGGTTCTGTGTTTCTTGGTGACACCTTTATTTAAATTTGCTCACCTTTAAGCAGAAGTGTTTTCCTAAGCAGTAGTCTCACCAATTGGACATGGAACCTGGAATTCAGTTAGAGTTTCTGTGACTAGTGTGCAAACAGGAATTAAGGCTACAGGCTAGATAAACTTTGTGGTTTGCAACGCAAAAGGTCTGTCCCACAGAGAATAGATTTACTTTGGAATATATACTGAAGTCAGTTCCACTGGCAGCAACACATTAATGCCAGCGTTACCTTGATGTATTTTATGCCCTTCCAAACTTCAGCTACATTGCCTCTTCTGAAAACTTGGAAAAACAAAGCTGAATTTATCCCCACTGTAATTTAAATCTCCCCAAACCCAAAGCTGGTAACAGCTGCTGGGACTCACTTGTGTGCATTTAGGTGTAGTTATACAAAGGACACAAAGGGACCACCTTAAAGCAACTTGGCTTGAGCGACCTGTGATGTGAGGAGAACTCTTGGAGCCTTTCTTGAGCTCTCCTCAAAAGTACCATGTACAATTGAGAAAAGGATGTGAATTTAGCAGGCTCAAAATTATCTCACTGTGGTGTGAGGCTCTGTGGTCTGTCCACAGCAATCTGCAGGGATCTGACTGCGCTGGGTGCTGCCAGTTGTGAGGTGGAAGATGAGATGGACGATTTAGGTGTCATACTCATTAGGGAATGAACATCAAAGAACGATGGAAAGTTCAGTCAAGCTGGTGGCACTGTAGTTAAAGCAGTGTTCGTGTGAAGGCTATGAGTAAGTGATTCCTGTTGCGTACGTGTTTGCTAAGCCCGAGGGGTTTGGTAGCAAAGGTGTTAAGGTCCTGTGACCCACTTCCTGAGGCTCCTGCACCGTCAGTATAGAGAGTGCTAGTACACAACGGGCTCGCATGGTTTGTCACCAGGAAGGTTCATTTATCTGTTAAAAAAAAAAAAAAAGCTGCTTAGAGGGAGTATTAATTTAGTGCAAGCATGCGTAGTTATTGAATGGCTTTGCAGGTGAACCACAACTTTGTTGAAGTAAACAGAAAATTGGTTATAGGGTTTCTAATCTGAATGCCCTGCTACGTGCCTTGGCGTAGCGTAGCAGTTGATTGTGGTTAGTGGCTGGAATGGGAGGGGAGGGCTTCCCGGCAGAAACCACAGTGAGATGAGCTTCCTTTTGTTTTCTTTTTTTAACAAAGTGTTAAGTTTCCTTCTAGGTAGGTCACAGAAAATTAAAAGTATGCTCAGTAGTGCTGACTAACCAGCTAAGTTTCTAGCATGCAGAAAATACCTCATATTTTTGTGTACTTGGTTTTCTTTCTAAATTGAAAGGAAAAACCAGGCTCTGAAATGTTTCCACAGATTCTGAAAACTTCAATTGAAAAACCTTTTGGAACAGAAATGGTGTTTAATCTTTAAATAATAGGTTTATGCATTTAGTATTTAATTTATTACCTCTTTTACTTTTTATTACCTCTATTACTTTTCCTCTCTATTGAAATATTAAAAGAATATCTCAAAGTCCTACTGCTGTTTTCATATTCACAATGTCTATCTTATGGTTATTATTTGAAGAAGAAAACAAGGTTAAATGCTTTATTCCATAATTACATAAGTAGCAGCTGTTTCTAATATTCTTGTCTTACTCTTGAATATTTTTTTCTCTCATACCAAAGATTAAAATCCTCTTCCATCCCTAAATCAATATTCTGTAACACATTGTACCTTTTTTAAAAAATTATTTAATAATCAAACTTCTTATAGGATAACTCAGGAATACAGTTTACACATATCAGGAAGAAAAACCCAACAAACCCACACTGGTTTTTAGTACTTGTGTCACAGGACTTTACTGCACAATAGTAATAGAATTGGCGCAGTTGATATGAGATGACTTGCTCTAGATTCCAGATTCTGATAGCAGAGGCAGAGAAAATTCATATCTTCCACTTTAGGATATCTTTTCCCTTCCATCCTCCTGTTTCCCCACCTCCTCAGAAAATCCTGGTTCAAAGGAGCTCAGGGTCCCCCAGCCTGGCAGGCAGATGCATCTGACTTGGCATCTTTACCCCCTCAGTCACACCACCCCTCTGTGTGCTTACCCAGCGCCCTGGTGCGTGGCTTCCCTTACTTCTGTGGCTCCTGAGAAACCCTCGGTCTGCAAGAGAAGCAGCCCGGCTTCCTACTGCTCTTCCATGTGGGGATGCTCTCGAAACCAATACTGTCATTGAGCTCACTGGGGAGTTTTTCTGGAGGGCATGAGAGGCACATAGGAACAGGAGGAGTTTCTCAGTTTCTTGTTTTCATGAAAGCACAGACACAGACACTGGCCATACACTTGCACAGGAAACCAGGCCGAAAAAAAATATTAAAATTTAGCATTGACAGGCTAAAATATGTTAAGGGAAAGGTATATATGGGTGAGGAGGAAGTCAGAAGACTTTTTGACAGAACTTTTTGACTAAATGCCTGGGACTGAATTTCTTCTGGCTTTTGGTTCTGTATGTATCCACATTAGTATTTTAATGGACTTCTGAAATTAATTTTCCTGCTATCTCTGCTTAGCACTTTAGCTCATATTATGGAGCAGTTCAGCACTTCAGCTCATATTATGGAGCAGTTTTGTAATGCGAACTAGATTTCTTTTAAATAAAAAATAAACCAGAAGATGGGTTCCAGCAGCATAGCTAATGGAATCCAAATGCTAACAGGACCAGACTGGAGCTAGTCCAGAGTTTCTATTCCTAAAACACAGTGTGGACATCAGGTCATCAGCACCAAATGTCTGGCTACAGAAATCTACGCATATTACGCTCAGTACTCGTGAAAGTAGATATATATACAACTAGATTTCCCAATAAACTTGTATTGTTCCTCTGGTTCATAATGCTGAAGTTGTGCTCTTCCTTATTAAAAAAAAAAGTATCAAAATACCTAATAATCTGTCAAAATTAGCTTTTGTGAATTTATAGGACATGTTTCTTTAAAATATAAAAAAATAATTCTTACATGAGGAAGTCATTAACAATGTGCCCATAAAATGCTTCTGGAATTTTGTCAAATGTAAGAGACGTAACATGCAATTCAGGGATGCGCTTTCAGTAGCATCACGTACCTCCATAAGCTACCCACTCCCTCTGACAACCTGTGGTCTTGAAATCTTTGGCCCTGATTTCTTGTAGATATCAGTGTCATTACTTCATGAGCCTTATCAGGAGTTATTATAAAGGGATGGTTTCTGCTGGTAAGGCTTTGGTGTAATTTATGTAAATCTATTTGAAGAGCTTAAAGTACGTATTATTTTAACTATTTATGTTGTTTCTGAATTATGGCAAGTTTTGTTCCTCTTCGATCTACTCAATAGTCAATTGCTCTGATTGTACATTCTCGACATAGTATTTAACGTTCCTGATGCCTGGGGAATGGATTAATGGTTTGAGACTGATGGCTGCATTTCTTCTTCCTACATGTTTCCACTGGCTGTAATGACAATAGCATCCTACAGAATTTTACTAACACATATTTCAAGGGTAATTAAGGACCACAGCACTGATTAGAATACATACACAAAATGTCTTAAAGGTACGCCTTTTTCTCACTGACTGTAAGGGAAGAACATCAGATTACATTAGAGAAAATAGAAACATGGTGTAGGGTTGGATTTTATGTAGTCTCGTATGAGCAGTATCGCATTCATGCAAACTGATACTTGTCTGTGGTCACTAGTGTTAGTGGGAATGTAATGCAATGCGAGTTTAAAGAGGTAGCCTCAAAGTCTTTAATTTAGTGTCTTTCCGCTGAGGTAACACAGTAGCAAGTTGTTAATAGCACCAGTACAGTGACAGATGAGTATGAGAAAAATAAGAGTGGGGATGCTGCATGGAGCCCATTATATGATTCACGATGACTGTGTGCAACCTGAGCACGCATACAGGCCTAAAAATTACACCTTCTTATTACTTTGTCTTTTCCAGATATTAGCTGTTGACCCAGCATGCTATTTGCATTATCAGTGCTTGAACATCCGCATTATAGACGTTTGTTCATACTGAGAATGCTGTACTAAAAGTACTTACACTAAGTAACCAGTCCCAAAACACACAGAAATATCTGTCTTGCTTTTTCTGAAGGTGGATTTTGCTGATTTCTCTTAGAAAATTAAAAAAAGAAGAAGAAGAAGAAAAAAAAAAAAGAAATAAAAGGAGGGCTTATCTTTTGATATCAAAAGCTATTTTCTCCCTTTTCCCACCCAGAGACCCAACCATACCTGAGACTAATGACTTTTGTTTTCCTGCTCTGTGGTTTGGTAGCCTGCAGGACTCATGAGGCCACTCCCACGGTCACCGGTGGGTTATCTGTTCCCAGCTGCGGTCTTGCATGCTGCCCATCCGCACAGTTCGTGCTGACTGGTAATTGGGTCTGACCGTTGCCCTGAAGTGGACTGGTAAGTATGAGCCAGATACCAGTTCTCACTTGCTGACCTGTTTCTTTCTACAGAATCCATATGGTTTAAAGGATAGTAGCACTCAAAAAAAGAGAAAGAGCTTTTCAAATAATTCTTCAGGGTTATAATTAGGCAGTTTGAGTATTAATATGCAGTAAAGAACAGACAAAGTAAAATGATTAGTTACTAAGATTAATTTTACAATTTTCAAGTAGTTTAGAAATATAACCAATATGCATGTCTTTGTGTGAAATCAGAATTTTGGATATTTGTCTTTAGCATGCTAGTAAGTTCAGATAAGACATGGAATTTCCAAAAGAAAAATACAGCTCAGAGGACAAAATCTCTGATGCAGTGCAGGCAGCCACAGTTAATTAAAGGATTTATATTTATTTCAGTTTTACTTTTTCAGGGGTACATCAATGGCAAATACTGTGTTGATGTCACATTATTCTTGACATATGTAGACTTTCGTAATTCAATGAGCCATATTTTCTGAATAAGAGATTAAAAGAACAGGGTACTTTTGAGTGTAGAAAGTATCTTTTTTTTTTTTTTAAACACAGATTTTCAATAATCTGTGTCTATTATATTGGATAATGTATAACCCAAATCAACAATAAAACAAATATCCAGGTTTGGTGTCTCACCAAGGTGCTCTGCTGACTTCACAGAGCCAGGAGCTGTCCCAAGACAGTATCAGGGTGTAGATCTGCGGTGCTTCTGTCTCTTCTCACAGATTTAGGCAGTGGTTTGCTTCATTGTTTTCAATGGTAAATCTTTTTCTAAGGGATAATGCAATCAGTCACAGTTCTGCCCCAAAAAAGGAGTGGAAAATGCTTTCATGTTTCTTCTCTGTCACTTGGTTTGCGTAAATACTTACCTCCATAATTTGTCCTGCAGTTTCTTCTTCTAGGTGGTGATGACTGATTCTGGATGTTGCTCCGTCCTGCTTTGTTTTTCTGATTTCATTGTAAGGAGGATGTTGTACTAGGAATTTTCTTCTGAGGGACATGTAGTGATGTTTGTTTTCTAATTGCAGCTCTCTGGAGTTTCAGATGTTCAGTTCTTTTGTTGCTGATTGTGAGGCCTGTAGACTTCCTTTGGGCCTCAAACACCATGGCTTCTGTTTGAGACAGGACTTTAAATGCTGCTTTTTTTTCCCCAGGTTGTGTAGGTCTGTATTAGTTTCCTTAGTGAACATAGGAATTTATAAGTATAACAAAGATGCAGTTACATTTATTTATTTGAGCAGATAAATTTTAACTTTTTCCAGTGATACATGAACTGAAAAAACTTTTCCCCACAGTTGCATAGGTTTCAAAGAATAGGGGAAAAACAAGATTGTATTGGTTTTGTCAATGAAATATGTTTTTAAAACAAACAAAAAGCCATGTTCACATGGAAAAATTGCTGCTCTACATTTCTGGGCTTTTTAAGTAATCTTTTTTTTTTTCTGGCCACACTCACCTTTTTTACTTGCACTTAAACATCACTGGTCACTACTACTCTGGCCAGTGTTTATAATTGGTTCCTAAATTGGAAACACACTGATTTTGAGTCTGAGCTAGATGATGGAGGAATATCTTGCCTCTTCCTCTTCCCTTGAAGGCCCTGGGCCATCAGTTTCCTGCCCAAGGCTCATATTTTCTGTGATTTTTCACCACAGCTGTGTGAGAGTCTCCCACAGCCTTGCGATGCCACTCCCTCTATCGCTGCAGGGGGTTATTGTGGTCCGGCTGCCAGGCTCTGCATTGGCCCTCACTGAACGTCACAGGGATCCAGTCAGTCCTCCAGCCTGCCTCGGGCTCTCTGAATGGCAGCCCTGCCCTCGGCACATTGACCGAACCCCCACCTCCACCTCCTGCAACACTTTGTTGTCATCATTCTCTGTAGTTTCAAGGGTATTATTAGGAGATTGCACACCCACACGCACGCACACATGCAAGCTCAGGATGATGGCCTAAGTCAGTTTTTCCTTAGAAAACCCTTCTAAACAATCCGTACAATTTTGCTTTTTGCTTGCATTTCCTTTACGTGCAAGTCCACTGTAGCATGGACTTTCAGCCACATACACCTAATGCTAACTAATATCTGACTTTGTTTTCCTGTTCAAAGAAAATATGCCTTAGAAGAGAGCTTCTTTCAATGTACTTCTGCAGCTCCCCAGTGTTTGAGTTTTATCTAAAGTAATTCCTTGAGCTCATTTGAAAGTCTGCTGAAAGCTTCAAGATGGCAGATTACTTCATGTAAGTGGCTTGGTGGATGACTCAACCTATAAATGATTTAGTACCTGTCTTTCCAGAAGGGATGAAGCTAGGTTATGTGTTCTATAATTCAGAAAATACTTAACACTTGAGTGAACAGGCATATACAAAAGGAAACATGATTCACCTGGTATTAGAGCAAATCTATTGCTTGTAATTTTTTTTTTCTTTCATCGTTGTTCAGTGTTCATCATTCTAAGTTCAATAATGCCAGGGATGTAGGATTATCCACTCAGATCTAGAAGGCAGCAGGAACAGTAACATTGTACTGTTACACTGGAGCATTTAAAATTTACTGCATTATAAAAACAAATGTTTGTTGTTTTTTCTTTCACAATAGCTGCTTATTATAGTGCAGTTGGGTTCAATGATGTGCTAGTTCAGTCCTACAGAAAATGTAATGGTACTTTGCCTGTGAAAATATGTGTCTGCAGCAGGTATCTGTGCTGTAAACGTGTGTACTGCTCACCAGATCATCTCTTCCATCAGACGCATTAAAGGTCTTTTCCAACCAAAGTGATTCTATGATTCTACGATTCTATGCATGCTCTTCCATTTAAGTAAATGTTTATTATACTGAGGTATAATTCATAGCCAGGGTCTTCGTAGTTTTGTGAAGACCTTGTTCTTGAAATGGGAGTTTCACTGGGAATTACTATCTTTATCAATCAAAGAAAAATATTTGCTTTTTTCAGGATCTGATCTAGACGATTGTGTAGAAGATACTTCAGACAAATGTACGATTAAGAGACCACAGAAAACTCACCTCCACCATTCAAAATAGTTTTTACAACAGGAGGACATTGCAAAACGACTAATTCCTCAGAGCAACATTTTGTTCTTTTTGGAAACTATTGTGTCCTGCATTGGCAAGCATTAAATCTATAAAAACAAATTTTGACTAAATTACAATAACTGAAGAATTCATGTTCTGGAGGGAAAAAAAAAACATATGATTAGCAAAATGATTTGGGGGTTGGTAGTGCATGGAAGCCATTTAGTGAATAGGAAAGAGTTTTGTAATCATTCCCATGAGCAAAAAAAGGACCCCATTTCCAAGAGTTAAAATTTTGCCTGCAGTCAAGATCTTCTGAAAGTCTTTTCCTACCCACCCATACCGGTCTGAAATTGTCTGAGCAATTGATAGTTTTACCCGACACATGTAACAGGTATTGGAAGCTAGAGCATGAGGTATTACCCCAAACCTTGTCATCTAAGATTTGATCAACTAAATTTTAGATAAGATTAACAATTAGATGAAAAAAACATTAAATGAAAAAAATTTGGGAAAAAAAAAACCTTTTCAAATGACCTCTCTATTGTTCTATCTGCCAAGGTTTGAATTGCTGTTGCCTCAGGTTAATGTTTTACAAGAACAATTAAGTAAATAGGTTTACATCGATGCCAAGTTCAATTCTTAAAACGTAGAATCAGTACTCTGCGGGGACAAGAGTTAGACGCGTGTGTGAGCTAGTAAATGGATCACATTTTGCTGTCCTCTCTCGTCTGCTGTTTTAATGTTGCCCTCAGTAAATTCTGGGATTTGGAGTTTTTATTTGTCTTTTATAATTTCCAAGAAAGTGAGAAACTTTTTGTGTCTTTTGGGAAGTCAGCTGAGGTTTTTTCTGCTTGAAGCTTCCCAGCCTCAAAATTGGGGTCATTTGTTCTAATTTAACCCATGTTCTAGGCTCTGGGAAGAGAAAGTTTAGCTCTGCAAGGAAGTGAAACGTATTTTATATGGGCAGGTTTTTTGTTCCCCACCTCTGTTTTCATGGTGAGGAAACTAAATTAGAGGTGTGTGACCCAGTAAAGTCATTAAACTGGTACTAGTACTGCAGTAGATTATATTTCACAGAAAGCAAAAGATAGGGATTGAAAGTGTTAAAACCCAAGTTAAATTCAGGAAATAGTCACTGAGAAGTATTGCTGGAAGGGACCCTGGAAGCATCTAACCCATCCTTGTGTCCTGACAGGTACGGATACCTGTCTCTGTAACACCTGAACAATTTTTGCTTATGCTGCGTGTGATGAGGGAGACTTCACAATCTCTCCAGGCTCACACCTGCTTCAGTAGCCTCGCCATTAGACACATTTTCTTGCTGTCCAAATTAAATCTCCCGCAAGGTAACTCGCTCCCATTACCCCATGTTGCACCCATTTGGGGCAGACTCCGCTTTTCTCAGTCACTGGCAGCTCCATCTTCCTTGGGCTAACACTGCTGCTCCACTCTGGTGGGGCTCCAGCCCTCCAGCCATGCTCGTTCCCCGTCTCCCAGCTCTCGCCAGGCCGGTAGCACCCCACAAGGTGCAAGGCCTGTGGAAAGCCAAATCTGAGACTCTAACCAAGCCCTAAATCCTTTACTGAAGAACTGCTACCTGGCCAGCTCTACTTGTTTGAGCCATGTTCTTCACTGATTCCATGAGACACTTGGAGCTGCTCTGTAAAAAAGGAATAACTGTAGCTGTTCAGGGAGGTTTGTGAGGCCTGATTAGTTCTGCTTGGGAAGGTCTTTCATGGAACATCTTATAGAATATTCGGAACATCTTACAGAAGATTCAGAATATCTTACTGAATTTGATTTCATTTTGAATGTTTTTTTGCTAAGCTGCAGCAGAAGTGAAGAAAAGCTGAACAAGTGCTTAGATCCTACTGTCTTACCTGAAAGCATAGGGAAGATGATGGAAATTTTAAGTAACATAGTTTCAGTGGATGCATTGTGACGGTCTATTTATGCCAGCTCGTCCAAAATTCATAAGATCCTGGCACGATTCTTTGGAAAGAAATCTTGTCTTCATTGTGCAGTTGTGATAAAATTTCAGTACAACACAGATCCCCATCCTTGCTTTGAAAAGACAGCTAGTGTGGAGGACTTCATTTTTCAGACACTCCTGAGAGTCTGTTGGCAATGATCACGTAAGTCGTACCTTAGGCAATGCTGTGCAGTGACAGAAGAGGTGTTACAGTGCTACATCTCTGTCGGATGCTCTCAGCTAAAGTGCTCTCGGAAAGGCTGCAAAGCTGGATGGATTGTGTATGTGGTCCTGGTAGTTCCTGTGCTCTGGAAAAGGGATACTCCTGTGAGGTATCTGTGGGATGGTCTGACCACCCACTGAGTACTTCGGTCTGTGGGTACCACGAATGTCGTGTCTTCATCTCATCCAGAAGTGGAGGTCTGTTGGGAGACTGATGGGGGAAGAGAAGGGGAGAAGAGAGGGAAGGGAGAAAAGGAGGAACATGTCTTGTATTTCTACAGGGATGAACTAATACTTGGTTTAAGTCTAGGTAGGGAGGTTATTTGTACACGGTTCTGCACGTTAGGATGTGTTGTGCTGAAATCCTTTGGATATATGGAGTCTGCTTCACTTTTATATGCAAGTTCTGCTTGCTCAGCAGACAGAGCAAACAGAGTTTACCCTCCAGCAGCTGCCTCCTGACAGCTCTGGGGAAAGGACCTTAAAAACAGCACTTCCCATGCTTTCACCCCAGAGAAAACCACAACAATAGCAAATACCTAACCAAATGCAACATAATAGGGAATTACAAGCCACCTACCAGTTATAAAGCATTTGTGGATTTCCAATGTTCAGTTAGCCCCTCAGGTTTCCCTCTCAGTCATGGGGAACACCAGTGCTCCCCAGTAACGCTCCAGTAAGTGCTGAGTCTGCATGTTCTGGTGTGCAGTATCCTGCGGCAGAAACCGGCCAGGTTGGGGCTCCTTAGCTCCCTCCCCTCCCATACTGGAAATGCAGCCGTTTCTATGAGAGATTTATTGCTGCATTTATTTATTTATCAGAGGACTTGAATTAAGCAGTGCTACTCATGTTCTCTTGACGAGAGGCTGTACAGGGCCAGGAGGGTGCTACGAATCGCTGGCAGGTAGCACGTACCTTATACTGTGGTTCATAAAGTGCAATAAGGGTGGTTAAAGGATTTGAAAGGGAGTGCTGGGGTGTGGGGGAAAGGTGTGTAGGCAAGAAACTTTGGGTACATGCACTTCCTTCCCTAAACAAGCAACTGCATTTCCAACGGTTGAGTCTTTCCTGAAGTAATTTCAATTATTATTTACAAATGGCTTGACAGGGTGAGAACAGATATGGGCAGAGGAAGAGAGAAGTGTGAAAGACGAGTAGAGCCTGGAGTGCAAGTCTGGTTCAGCTCAGCACTCAGCAGAAAAGTACTTATGAAAAATTGACATCTCAGTGAGCAGAGTCCTCAGAAATTCTGTAAAATTGTCATAGACCTGGAAAGAGCAGAACTCTGATCCAGCCACTTGGCTGAAGCAGGGAATCCCAAAAAAAAAAAAAAAAAAAAAAAAAAAATAGCCTTTACAATGGAAGTTTGATGCATTACAAACAGTCAAGCATGATCTTTCAGGTTGTGTTTCTTCTTGTAATTGGAAAGAGGTGAAAGCCCTATTCTGAATACAAGACAGTAGTACTAAAGGTTTTGTTATGATTGGGAAGAATTTAAGGCATGTCTGCACATCACAGGCTAATTAATCTTGGTGTTCAGTCAGCAGAGCCAGTCATCTGGAGTAAGTGTGCCGTGCAGACCTACCCGTAGCGGCTGAGTTGTGGGACTCAGTCAGGAAGCTGGATCACTGACTTGCTGTGTGATCTCAAGCAAGTTGTTTATTGTCATCATGTTTACTGTACCAAATGTTCTACAAACTGGTTAGGTTCATTTGGGGAACTAATGTTGTGTTACAATACAAAGATGCAGTTTCTAGGCAGAAAAGCAATTTCATTTAATCTTCTGTTTCCTCATACGTAAAATGTGGCTTCTTGCTCCCTCCCTTCCCCCCCAGAGAAGAGCTGCATTCAGTCATATTAACTTAGTACAATGAAAACACATACCAGTGATTTTGAATTTGAGAATTCTGGGGTTCAGGTTTATCATGTTCTGCAGTTCCCAGGTGCTCCAGGTTAATGTGCTGCACTGTGATGTGGTTTAAGTATACTGTATTATAGAATTGTCATGGATATGTATGGAACAAGTATTTTTCATGCAGGCTTTTACCATATATATTTAGTATGTGCATATGTATACACATACCTACACACATTGTAATAATGATACTTTTGCGTAGATAAACGTGTTCTGACATCAATAGTCATGGCGGGTTACAGGCAGCAAAGAGAGGCAAATTGCTGCCTTGACTGTCTGAATTATCATCAGGCATTAAACTGCCTCCATTTGGGGATGCTTTAGTCTTGTGCCAACCTGTAAGGAGAGAAAATATGACAATGTTGCACTTAAATTGATGTTTCCTTTATTAACACAAAATGGCATTATATTTCTTAAGTGGAATGCATTTCCTATGGCTCACCGCTGAAAGAAATTTGTGGTAACTTGGGCCATGATATGTTAGATGCTATACAGGGACCTAATGATAGCTAAAATATCAAGAGAATGGTTTCTAAATTCTATTTCTCAGACTATCTGCAATTTTTGAACTTCATATTAGTAGTCCGTACAAAAAAAAAAATGAGCTGTTCTTGTTTGCTGCTGCACTGGACTTAAAAGAAGCCTGCATTTTTTTATTATTTATCTATTCATTACCTTGGTAAGAAACAAATGGCTGTCATTGTCACAGAGATGGTATCAGTCTCTAGCAGAAGGGAGAGCAATCATTTTTGTGGTCTAGGAACAGAACTGAGAACCTCTGGCTCTGCCAGACTTTTCCAGGCAATGTTTCTCCAGTGCCTTTGGTGTGGGCAGCTGCCAAGCCACGTGATTTTATACTGAGCTGAAACCTACTCCTGCTCTTCCAGCATCTGTGGGGACAGATTGCAGTCCAGGTTCAGAAGATCTCAGTGCAGCTCTGTTGGCTTCATCATAAATCTGTGTCTTTCAGATTGCTGAGAGCTGCACAGGGGTTCAAACATGCCACAATGTTGAAATGCCAGACTGTGTCTCTTCTCCCCCAGCTGCCTGTCCAAGGCATCAGAGAAGTATTTTGCTGAGGCGTATAGCTGCCACCTCCCAGATCCTGAAACAGGTTTTATGGAGTCCTTATCACTTATACCACAGAGCAAAAGAGGTGGATCCTACACTAGGATGGAAGGTACAACTCTGGAGGGAGATTATACAAAAGTGACTTCAAGCTCTATGCTGCCCCAACCAGTGATAGCTGCTCTGTAAGTAGCAGGTTGGTGCCCTATAAATTGCTGCAGCCCAGGCTTAGCTGAGAATATCTTCAGAAATCCACTGCAGCAGAGAAGAGCTGGCAGAGTCTAAGGATCCAGGCTTCCTCGTTCAAGAGGAATGAAGTGCAGATGCTACACAGTCATGGTGCCACTGGAGATTTACTCTCCAGTGTGGAGACCTTGCGATGACATTAGCCTTGGAGCCTTTTAGTGCTGCCAGGGTAGTTCAAAGCAGTGACTGTGCAAGCTAGAATCCAGGCCAGTCCCTTCTCAAGCGCATAGGGTTGGAAGAGAGGAGGAAATATTCTTGCTTTTCATATTTGGGCTGTGGCCCAAATATCTCATTGTTGGCATAGATCAACTATATTCACTAATGTCTGGCAAACTTCTGTGCTGAGAGAGTTGAGAAACAGTGATAAAATGGTGTTGTCCTAATGCTAGGACTGTCCTTACAAGACACAAAATAGGAAAGGGAAGACAAATGTCCTTCCCAACTTCCTTCCCTGGGAGTCTAGGTCTAACCACCAGCGTGGAGAACAGGTTTTCTAAGTACCAACAACTGACTTCTCCCACAGCTTCAGGGTTGTCCAGAGCTGAACACATGTGCCTGTGCTGTAGCTCTCCTTGTTATTAGCCTTCTAGATCCTCGTTATTACCTCCTGAGACTGCAAACCAGTATTTTCTGTGACCTGCATGGTACGTAGGTCTATATCCTTATCAAGACTCTTACTTCTGCACATCATCTTTTGTCTTTTGAACCCACATTTCAAGATGATTTGGGTATCTTCATGTTGGCTAAAATTACTCCACCTTTGAAGGGATGATATATGTTATTTTCTGTCCATCATTAAATCATATTGAAACTTGAATGACAATTTTCCAGGTTGTAGATTATTTTTTTTTTGATTGTTTGGGTTATTTGGATAAGAAAATAAATTGCAGAGGAGGAGGGGTTGTGACTGCAGTCAGCTGATGGCAGCAATACATGCCTGCAATAGGCACAGGGGAATGAGGACCAGCTGTATCTGCTCAGCTTGCAATTGCTCTCCCAATACCCAAAGGAACAAGAAAAGATGCTAACAGCTCAGTGAATTTTATTTCATTCTGACGCATTTGCTCTCTACAAATTGGCTTACTAAAATAAATGTTAATGATTTCTTTCCTACTGAAAAGGCCAGAAAACAGCAAAGAACTTCTCTAAATTAAGATCATCTTGCCAAACTTCAAGAAAAATTAGTTTTTATCACTCTCTTTCACTAGTACTAGTGTAAAAGTAAAAAGCTGTTATGTAGAAAAGTTTTCGCGAGTAGCAGAGTTTTCTTCCCTAAAAGTCAACTAGTAGATCAAATCTGTTCAAGAGAAACTCAGTTTAAATATTTATTTATCTTGATTTAATTCCCTGAGAGCAGGAGGGGTGGCATCTGTAGTGTCCTAATCAAGCATTTACACTAATTCAGTCAGGGCTGGTTTCCCATTAAAAGGTTCCTGGAACTGGTTAATTTCTTTATTTCCTTATTAATCATGATACTTTTAATCAGTTTGAGATGCCTCTGTACAATTAATAAAATAGGAAGTCAGACCAAGTTTCAGAAGTAGAACTATGTGTTACTGTAAGTTATGAATTTAAACTTTGCCTCTTTAGGCTTACAAATACAGCATAGCCTAGAGCAATTATCAGGTCATTGATCTGTTTGGTCCGATCGCATTTGTTTGCAGTGGCCAGAAGGAAGATGCATGATGTCCTGCCATTAGGAGCAAGGAAATAATCTCTCCCAGGGAGTGCAGGTCTGAGATATGAAGCCTCATGATTTTTGGCCGTTTCCTAATATCCAGGATGATGGTGCTAGGGTTTTGGTTTTAAAACAAAAAAAAGTGGTTTTGTGTTTCCCTAGAAATTTCCAGTCCTTTTGATTCCTACTAAGATCTTGGCGTTTGTGATGCATGTGGTAGTGGGTTTCCCTAATTATTTAATACATGTTGCCTCCTCAAAAATAATTTTTTAAACTTTCTTAGTTCCTCAGTTTTGATCTCCATATTAAATCTTTCTTTTTGTTGTTGGTTTTTTTTTTGAATGGGGGTTTTCCCCATTGCCTTCTGAGGCAAAGCAAATAAATGCATTGCTTGTCCAAGGTTTGTTTATGGTACTAGGTCATCACTGAATTGAGGCTCGCTGTAATTTGCTTACTAATAGAGACACATGCAGGGCCAGTTCTTGAGAGCAGCACTCTGTGCTGATGATACACAGGTTCCTCAGCTCTTCCCGGTCAGACCCCCTGGGCTGTCTCCAGAAACAGCTTTCTCCAGGATTTGCATCCAATTAAGTCATTTAGTAAAAACAAGGGTTCAGCATCAATCTCTCTTCCTGAGATTTGCCTCCAAGCAAGCCCCATCAAAATTCCTTTTAGGCTACCTGGTCTTCAGAGATGAACCTGGGGTATGAAACCTCCCTTTGTGCAGCTGCCTGTCAGTACAAGTAACTACAGAGCTTTAACCATCGAAGTGTGCGTTTAAATGTGCAAAACTCCCTTGAGCAGAGGCTGAGAGAACGTACATTAAACTCGCCATAGTGCATCCTTTCACCATAGCGTGGAGTGATGACTCCTTACGTGACGCGGGACGCTTTCACTGTGCCTGCACGGGAAGCTGCAGTGTTAATTGGGTTCTACAAATGCTGCGTGTGTCATTTTGACTTCTGGCGCCCTGATATTTGGGCAGAATCCAGTACCTGTCGCCCAAGCCCTGTGCTCAGCCTGTGATGTGTCACTTGCTCTCAGAACACACTGCTGTAAACCCACAGGGGTTCCAGCTAATGCAGTTGTATTCCAGAGAGCTTCAATTATGCCCCTGCTTTTCTTTTTCCTCTCCCTTTGTGCCGCCTTTCAGTGAAATAAGACCTTCTGATCAGAAGGGCAGGAAAGGTTGACCACCAAGATTGATCACAGCAGGCTCTGGGAGAAATGCTCGGGCTTTCCTCCCAGGGCAGCAAGAGATTGGGACAAGCAGAGTTTGGCTGCCTTGTGTTGTTCATCTCTCAAAGCAATTCTGAGAAGGCAAAGATAGGTTGTCTGAAGGTCAGCGTTTTCACTGCTTTTGTGCATGGCGCTTGTCACCTTTTTTGTACGGCATTTTTAACAAAAAGGGGTGCATTCTGCTGCCTGCTGCAAAGGTACCCAGCTGGAGTAACGCCATCACTAGTCCAGTGAACCAAATAGTTTTGTTTGAACACAAGTGATTTTCTTGATGAAAAAAAAAAAAAAGCAGAAATGAGTGCTCCCAATGTAATACATTCTCAGCAGAAATTGTTGGTTTAGATTGTGTACTGCACTAATGGCGTTGTACAAGCCTTTTTGCCAAGTTGGGTAATTTGAGGCTCAATCAAATGCCTGTGAAGAAGGCAGTGTTCCCCAAGCAAAGCACCCAAAAAAAACTGTGCTCTGAAACAGCTTTACTTTTACCAAGACCGATTTGTGACCTATGCCGTATCATTTTGCCACACTCGGTAAGGTGGGCCTGAGGTGTCATTCATCTTTTGATGGGGGACTAGATGACCTCTGAAGGTCCCTTCCAACCCAAAACATTCTATGATTCTATGAATTGACTCAAACTCCTGATAGGTTCTTATAGAAGATGGTATAGAAAGCCATGCTTGTTTATTTATCAGTGGAAGTCTTTTGGATTCCACCCTATCTAGGTGACAAGCTGTAGATGCTAAAAAGAGTTTGATCAGGGTTTATATTCTGTCTTCTCAAGGTGCAATTGGTGTATGTTGTGCCTCCTCTCTTCAGAGTGTTTTTGCAGCAGAGGACCTTGGATTAATAAGATCAGATCATCAGTATATCCCATTTTCACTTTACCTTTGAGCCTGGAGTTTCAGTTTTCTTCCTGCCACAGTTTTTGCTGTCCTCTCCTGCTTCAGATGGACCATGTGCAATTACTGCCTTCCCAAATGTTAAACTCTATTAAGTAACTACTGCTTCAGAGCCAACCTGAGCCCTAACAGATTGCAAACCCGCTGTGAAGCAGAATGTCCTTCCGCACGAGGCTGGACAGCATTCATATTGCAGATTGCAGGTTTTTTCACATAATTATCCATGCATTTGAGATGAGTATATGAATTTATGGGGCAGTATATAGCATGATTTTTCATGTAAAATTCATGGAATTTAATGCACATAATCCATTCCTGCAGACACAGTATTCATTAAATCCCTTCAGTGCAGTGTAGCCTCTTTGAAGAACAGCTTGCCCAAACCCTACTTGTGATACAGACGGTGAGTTCTCTCTCCATGTGACGTTAGTCATTGAAATATCTCTTAATCAGGTTTTTTAATCAGCACGCTTTGGCTTTTCGTCTCTAAAATTTGAGATCTGAAATGTTACCTAACTCCTTCTGCAAAAAGAAGCCTGGGGGAAGTTGAGGGATGAAATCTCTGCCAGGAGACTGCACCACAGGCCCTTGCTGGGGCAGGCACTGATATACCAGAGTAACCTCCCCAAGGGGTGGCAAAACCTGGGACTTTATAAGACCTAGCAGAGGACTCTATGCTTCTGTGTAGGAACTTTCCCCCATTTCAACTCCCTGAGCAGCAGCTGCCTTGGAATATTTGCTCATCAGGATGGGGATGTTACTTTTGTCTGAGGTGCTGGTGGAGTACCTGTCGCTGTCATGGCTGAACGGTTTGCATTTGTTCTTGCAGCTAGCCCAGGAGACATTCTGGCAGTCTCATTGGTAACACCCTTCACCTCACCCGTGCTCAGCCTGCCTGTTGGCCCCACGCTAAGGTGCTAAGTATGGTTGGGCTCTTCCATCGCCTCCTTTCAAGTCTTGAAGATGGACTGCTTGTGCTTTTGCTTCTCTGCCAGTGCAGTCACACGCAGCCCTACAAAGATGGTAGGCACCTTCTACCTGCTTTGGCCATGTTGGTAGGAGTGCAGGCACATGAATAGGTGGCTGGTGCTTAAATTCCTTTGCGGACTTGCTGTGAAGCATCTAATTAAGGCCATGATGGAGCAAGGAGTTGAAGTTATGCCTTCCAAGGCCAAATGGATTGACTAATCTTCTTGGATTGACTTTCTTCTGCCCTCTGCTTGACCTCTTTTTGGGGATGAAAAGAGAAGTCCAAGTCTTCTGTTCCTGGCCCACCCCAACTCTACTTCTTCCCCAGGGCAAGCCCCCAGCACAGCCCCTTGCCTTGTGGGCGGGACCCTATCATTGCACCTGCCTACAAACAGTGCCTTGTGAAGGTGGGACGTGTGGGGCGCACACACACACAAGTTCTGATTTCCACCCTTGCTGCTCGCTTCATTGCTGTGTCCCTACAAGAGCGAAAGGAATGATAAAGCAGCCGGCCAGCTGGTGCCCTGGCAGGTGTTCAAGCTCTGCTTAGGGTTGCTGTGTTGGCCAGAACTGCATAGCTCCCTGTCCCACCTGCATCCCAGCTGAATTGATGTAGAAAGACACTCCTCAAAGAGCATTTCAGTGTCTTCACTGGTGCTTTGAAATATTTTCACATCTCTTCTGTCTGTTAATATTGGCAAGGGCCTGTGTTGGCAGACTCTTGTGTTGCATTTTCATGCTTTTGTCAAAAGCCATTAGGTTGCTCTGCTAAGCTTCAGCTCGTGCAGCCAAATGATAAATGGCAATCTCTAGCCTTGTTTTTTATGGCTGAGGAAGAAATGCCACCATATCAGAATTTAAAAACCTGGAATCTAGAAAGAAAAAAAAGACCTGAATCTTCATACCATGACATTACACTGCTAGTCATATTACACATGGGACACATGTGGCCGTGAAGAACCCTTACAAGTCATCACAGAATATAAATTTCACTGTGAAATTTTGCTAGGAGGAAATTCTCCAGGCCACAACACCCTGACACAAATCTTCATTCTGTATTGGTCAGGCCATTTGGGCAGCATTACTTCTCATCTCTCACGCAGCAACTTTCTTGGTTTGATGGTGGGTACCTACAAGGTCCCGTGCTGTTTGCAAGGACACTCAGGTATTTTCTGAGGCAGAGCAGTTCCCTTGCTTCAAATACCTCTCGGTGTCCAACGCTTGGCCTGTTGGTCCTACCTGCAGCCTTTTCTGTGACCTTCTCTTTCCAAGGGGAACATGGCAACCAGCCACCCGCTCCGAGATGGAGGGGATCGCACTCTTGGTAAGCAGAGGTAAGCAGTGATTTCCTTTGCTAGAATGGGGAGAGAATAGCTTGGTGTCTACATTACACCATCTACAGGGAGCTGTGCTACTGGAGCTCAGGAAAATAGTTTTCAGAGGTTAAAGATTAGTAGTGGTATACTACAGGTCGCTGCCCCTTGCACTTTGCTCTGTGCCCGTGGAGGGCCAGCTGCCCTGGGGAGAGAGCTGCCTCCACTCTCCAAAGCAGCCCCCCTGTTTGTTTCCTGGGCAGGGCTGTCTTGCCCAGTCAAACCAGGCTTCTTTGTCCTTTTTCAGCGAGGGAACTAAAGGCAGAGAGGTTAAATGACGAAGTAAGGCCAAACAATGAGTCAATACCAGCAGCTGAACTCAGGAGTCCTTGGCTTCTGCTCCTGTGTTTTCTCTCTGGCTCGAGGAGACGGGAAGCTGAGAGCCGGGCGTCTGCGAGCGAGACAGCCTGTAGAGGATGGAATAAATGCTCACTTGTGTGCGAGGGAACACAACCTCATCTGTCTGTGCCTGGTGCTCTGAGGAGCTCAGTGTGTGCCCTTGCCATGAATTGCAGAGCCAGATCCCCTCCCGCACTGCAGCTGCTTTGTGCTGCGCGGCGGAGCATGGCCCCCGGGCTGGCACGGCTGGGCGGGAGAGGACCCCCTTGAGCCTAGAGGGCCGTGCCCTTACAGCCAAAGGGCTCCTACCTGGGGGGAGAGAGAGAGGGAGGATTTGTGTGCACCCGCAGAAGGCTGGCAGGGGAACACGCTGTGGCACTCCTCCAGCCTCTGTAATTTGGAGAGGTCTGAGGACAGGGGAACTCACAAGACACCAAGTTCCACTTCGCTTCCAAGTTTTGAGCACTCTCCTTGGCCACCCCTTGTAATAGGACAAGGAGAGGAAAATGTGTTAACTTGATAGATGAAAATAGCTCTTCTGAATGCATTGCATACTTTTGATTAGTATTATGAATGTTATGAATCCAGATGGTTTGATGCCAGATTTCAGCCCAGATTGGAGCTTGTAGAGCTGAAATCCATCTTTGCGGTGAGGGAGTTGCTTATGGAAAGAGCAGTAGTCCTTACAGTGCCGTGAATGGCAGTATGGGAAATAATTTTCTTACACTGTCATTTGATGTGCAGATAAAATTAAAAAAACTTAATTGCTTTTTATTTTCAATGCATGACATTTAAATCTGGTGAACTTGTCAGAGGATAGTATGATGCTTGAATTAAATAAAGCTAGGTTGCTTGTATTCTTGGCCCTGACGACATGAGGTGACTAAAAGGTTACTTCTTTGTCCTCCTGCCTCTTTCTTCCAAGATACTTTTGACCGTTTCCTGGCTTTGTTTAGCAGAAGCATCCAGTTCTGTCAGTGAACTGACAGTCACAGAGGGTGTCGTGCTATATTTATGCTTTACGCAATATTTGTGTCAAAAAGCCTCTGTCTAAACAGACCCGATGTCAGTAAAAGATCACCCTGGAACAAACGGTCTGAAGTCCCAGAAAGCTGATCGTTCCCAAAAGTGACTAATGTGAGGCAAATGGAAAATGTTGGTCTGAAACAAGTCCGATCCAGCTGCATGCATCTGATTAAAAACATCAATGGCTGGACATCTGAACCAAATAAATTAAGAAACATTGTGAAGCAAAACCAGGAAACTTACCATATTTAGAATGTGTTTAAATATGCCAGTATCTATCATCCGACACGCTGATATCTTCAGTATCTATTTAAAGGGACTCCAGTGTTCAGACAATATATGCTGTAACTTCTATCCAAAATTACTTTTGTCTCCTTGCATCCAAGCTGGAAATTCCCGTCCCCCTTGTCCATCCATCTCAAGATCAAATACAGCTGGTTTTCCGTAACTCAGCTTTTTCTTTCCAGCTGGCCTTCTGTGCAACTGATTTTTTTTCAGATCTTGTATAGGTTTATCTGTACTGTTCTAACTATAATCTGCACTCTACATAATCACAGGAAAATGCCTTTCTGAAACTTTTTAAGTGCATAACAGAGTATAAAATCTGAGGAAATCTCAGAATGCAGCTAGAAGAGGTCAAGGTGAGGAAAATTATGTCATTTCAAACACAGAGTGTGATCACCAGTATATCTTAATTCAAAGAAATTCACGTCAGCAGCAGCATGGGCATACAATTTTGGAAAGAGCTGAAAATGCTTCTTAGTCTATAGGTTACCATTCTTCTTAGAACTTAGGATACCATTATTCTGGTCTCTTAAGTATTTGTGTGCCTTCTGCCAAGCAAAAAACATGCTCAGTTCTCCAGTTGAAAAGGAAATCTAATTTTTAAGGTGTATGCTCCAATTACTTAACATATCAATAACCATAATCATCGGCTTCTAAAAATAAATTTGGTAATTACAGCCAAACTAGCAGACATAGTGAGCAGTGACAGTTGCAATGAGAGTTATTTCAGAAAAGGTACAACACTTCTTTCACAAATAACACAAAGTGCAATCTTAATAGTATGTTTTCAGGACACCAGGCTGCTTAAACTACTCCGATCTGCTGAGATTTGGGCAGGTGGCCTGACCGGGGATTCTGTGTAGCATGCAAGGGGCCAATAATCCTTCTAGTTATGATGCATTGTGGCAAGAACAACAAAAATTTTGATTTAGGATCTAGTTTTTGGGAAATTCAATCTCCAGTGAGCAGCTTGGGATACAGAGCAGAAGAGTATAGCAAATCAAAGCTGTATGAAATGTTGTAGGTTAATGCATGTGTGCATTTTAATAGTTGATGTTAGACAGAAATATTAGGGGGACAGCAAAGAGGACTCAGTCTTGGATCCAGCATGAAGTGGTTTTGTAACTCTCCTAAAGAAACAAGAGGAGCCCCTTCACTACAGCAGCCCTTACTTCTGCCCAGTTCGTTTTGGGGAAAGGGTGAGCTGGTCCATTACACACAGTGCAAGGGAATGTCCTCAGCTGTTTCAGAGGATGGAAAAAAGAAAAAAAAAGTTGCCTCAGACCAAATCCATCTGTCTCCATACCATCCCTGTAACAACGTGGTCATAACAGTTAGTTCCTGATCCCTCTGGCATATCGCCCTAAGGCAGACAAAGAGATCAACCTAAGTTTAGCATGATACTGTTCAAAAAATAACTCCATCTCTCCATTTTTTTTTCCCTAAGTAAGCAGTACAGTGCTGATCAGTGTCAAAGGTAGGAAAGGGAAATGCCTTTTTTGTAGCATAGAGGCCTCTTAATTGCAGGATGCCATCCATCTTCTCAGGATGTGTCTGACACTGAATTTCCTTCACTGGCTTGTGAAAAAGAAATATTTTATCAAACATCCTGAATTTTGCTCCTGTTTGGGTCTAATTATATAATTTGCTGGTCAGGGTGATTCTGAGATACTTCAATATGCAAAGGCAATTGTGAAGCTCTTTGAAGGTCTTTTTGAAAATTAGTTTGTAATTGTGCATAAAATCAGCCTGAAACAGATGCATACAGATAAAGTGGCGAAGGTTGTTTAAAGGTATGTAGGTCATTAGGGTGAAATTCAAGATTTGTTAGAGATTGCAGGGTTGTGTTGGTTTATGTTCTCACTGGATGCAGTCTTGATAGCTGCTATATGATTTTAGGGAAAAAATTCTTGACTCTTGCCAAAAATAATTGCTGCTTCCTTCGAAGTGTTTGTGGCAGGCATCATACCAGCTATCAAGGGCTAGCTTTTCTGAGATTTCTATGCACTGAAAACTTTTTCATTTAATCTCTGAGCTTACATGAAAATATAACTTTGGGTGTATTGGGAGAGTACCATGTTGGAAAAAGTAGTCAGGTATTCCACATAGGCAATTTATACGGAGTCAATTCTGGGTTTACTTACATTTATTGCATCATTTTCTTCATCAGGCTTCTCCACAGGGATGAGAGCACAAGGATCTTAGAGCAAAAATAGGGGACAGCTGACATTGCTTTGTAGATGAAGATCAGCCCTAGAAAACATAGGGACACTGGACCTGTACATTTGCATTGCTCCAGTACAGATTGCCCTCAGAGACATGATCTTTCACCATGTTTTTCAAGCTCCTCCTGACTTTCTTATCATTTGTGGCTATTTCGTCTGAATAGTGCAAATAGGCTCTAGTAGCTGCCAGTGGTGGAGGAATGATTTGGCGGAACAGTGTGATTCACTCCATGAAGAAATTTGGCCAGCAAGTAATTAAAACACACACACACACACACACACACACACACGCAATGCACCCAGAACTAAATATCTAGGGAGGATATGTAAATAATGAGTAGCAGAGAGTCAAGTAAAGACTGCTGGCCCATCAGAGTTAAAGAGGAGAGAAAAGGAAGTTGCCTACAATCCAGAGCAAAACACGTGATGAAATAGCAACAAACTCATGACTTAGGAATCCCTGAGTGGGTAATTCAGCCTTTCCAGGCTGCAGTGATGAATCACTGAGTTTTTTTCTGGGTGTGAGCCTTCAGGTGATGGGGACTGTGTCAGCCGGAGTGGGAGTGACCTCCACAACAAGCTTGCTGGCACAGGTCAGCAGCCTTTCTAAAGCAGAAAGGCAGCGGGTCAGCAACACGGAGCACACAGCCAGGGTTTAGTTGTAAGGTTAGGATTAAATAACGATTTGTCAAGACTTAAGAGCGCAGCTCTATTACATGTCTGAGACCAGATAGGTGCTGTTAGCATCTAGCTCAACGAATGATAATTATATATGCTACGTTCAATAGAAAAGTAACTCAAACCACAGTGAAACAGAGTTGTAAAGGCAGCAGTGACTGGACAAAAACCATGGGGGGTTTTTCCTTCTTCGCCATTCTAAAGCCTTGATGGCGAGACTTTCGGGTTTTGGTTTTGAAGATTTGTGATCAAATGTAACTTGGTTGTAGCACCATCAGAATCAATGCAGTTACATTAAGAGTGGATTCAGTCATCTTTCTGTGATCACAGAATGGTGTATCCCTCTTAAGACAATAATATTTGAACAAAATGCCTAAGAAACCTTAACATGCTCCGGAGTTTTAAAACGCATATGAATTTTTGACCAGAGTAAGTATGGGTAGCTGTATATACTTACACAATACCTCTCCGTAACATTCTGTAAAATAGATTATCATGTAATACTGTAAGTACCTTCAAAAATAAGTTATTGAAAACAAGTAGTGACAAGCTAGCATAGCAACCAGCTGTCCCTACATAAAGAGTACTGCCATGCTCCAGGAGAACAGACAGACAGACACCGCTGTGACTGTAGCGGTGGCCAGCACCTTGTAGGCTTCAGTGCTGTAAATGGGGGATTGGATCTCATGAATTTCCATGACCTTGTTGCTCACAGAAGTTTCTGTTGTCTGGGCAGAAGCGCTGTTGCTTCCCCTCAGATTGGACTGGGTGGGGAGGGCACTGAGGGGAAATGGCATTAAAACTTGACAAATCACTGCTCCCCCCAAACTCCTTACAGGAACTGTAAGGAGTCAGAAAATACAGGCCTCATCCCTCTATACCTCCCAGACCGCCATGCAGGAGAGTCCACAGACAGCAACAGCCTAACTCTGCAAAACTGGGGGGTTTTAAAGGGCAATCAATTTAAATTTTATAAAAAGACAGCTCTACCTGTTGGCAGGCAATGACTGCCTGCTCTTTGTACAGAGACGTATTCCCAGCAACGAAAAGAGGTTACTCTGTCTGCCCAACAACAGTTGTGACTTGTGGCTCATGGTCAGTAAAGGGGTGTGTGTCAGGAACGTGGTAATTATTTTTAGTAATGAATTATTAGAATCAGGTCATATGTTGTCCTCCACCTTGTGAAATTCTTCTAAAATTTTCTTCTTGCGCCCAAGAAAATGTACTATTTACATGCATTAGCCTCCTTCTGTTTGTAAAATTACACAGTGCAGTGTAGCCTTGCTATGTGAATCAAGCTTTGTAGAGACTAAAACTATATGAGGGTTCCCAGAGTCGGGATAAGTCTGTGCAAGGTCTCTTTGCCTACAAAAAGGACCACATAATGTCTGGGTTTAGGAATCAATGTGAAGAGTGTAGGCTTGAGCAGAGTGTGGTTTGAGAGTGTTTGAGCAATGTCAGTGCCAGTACACCACTGAATGGAGTTAATTCAAGAACTTCTTTGCTCACTAGGCCCTAAGGTCTCAGTAAATAAACATTTAATAGTTCAGCTCTATTTATGCTATTATGAAAAGCTGAAAAATGGGACAAGAAAAAAAAAAAAACTAAAGAAGCACTTTACAATTTCCTGAAGTTTGCAAGAATATAAGAAGTTTAATTTTGTCTTGAACTGCTGGTTAAATGCAAAAAGAAATTTCCTGTAGTCAAAAACTCTTTCTGCTTTAATAAGTACGAATGTACATGTTCTTTCAGCTCAGGCAAAGCCAAAAGGGTTTAGAACCTGGCAGAAAGGTTTTCTAATGAATGGTTAGCATTTATCTCACAGATAATATTTCTTTGGTTTGGTCTCACATAGGACAAAAAAGCATCTGACTTTTAAAAGCCTCCTCAAGGAATCATTACCATGAACTAGAAGACATCCTTTGCACTTCGGAACAGGTAAAATAGAAACTAGCACGGGGTGTGCTGTCTGTGCCCTGCTGTAATTCTCCTTCTTGGGGATGGCCCTGGATAAAAAACTGCTGCCTCCCATGCTGGTACCTGCCCTAGCATTTTCAGTGGCAAGAGAGGAGCAGATCCAATCCAGGAGTGTTGTCTTTTGTGGGGACAAGTTATCAGCCACAAGTCAAAAGAAATGGCGAGAAGGGTGGAGCTGACACAGGGCACTTTGCGAGGTAGCTGCAACTCCTTGGCTAAACCGCTCTCAATCTGTTAGCGCTTTGAATTTAAGTATGGTCGCTTTTACAGTATTTTTTCCCCCACTTAAAGTCTTTCAGTCCCTGGAAATATGAAGTCCCACAGAAACTTTGGGAAATATGTCAATCCAATACTATCATAAAGTATTACATGATTCTATGCTGTGCATTAGGCTGTGTTTACTTGGCAGACCTGGTTAGTGACCTTTCCTAGGTCAGAACCAAGAACTTTTATTCAGAGATAGACTCCATCCACCTACTTACTAAATCCAGGCAGACACCTGGCTTCTCTTCCTCCGGTCCATTGACCTCCACACCAAAAAGTCTTGCTCTGGCTGTTGGATAGCACAGAATGGTTTGTGGGACCGGGACCTCCACCCAACAAAATCACTAATGTCACAGGGAGGACTTTGCAGACTGAATTGTGATTTCCTACACCGGGTCTGCCATATGGGATGATGCTTGTCCATGGGGCCCTTATTCCTGCTCTTTTATTCATGTATCACCTCTTGCAATCAGATTTTACCACAGTAGTTTATCTGATATTTTAATGCTGTTGAACTTTCACCTATTTGATCAGCAGAAGTGCTGGTCATCAGGAGACTACTGCTGGCTTTTCCACATACTTCCCATATAACCTTGTGTACCAAGCGTTTGGGCTGGGCAGTATCATCCTTACTCATGTTCATGAGCAATTAAAACACATGAGCAGCCCCACTGACTGCTGTGGGAAAGACATGTGAGTGAGCGATCTCCATCCTGAGCAAAGGTTACAAAATATTGCGCGTAACTTCTCTGCACCTGAGTCAACCTTCCTTGCTGAGTGGTGTAAACTAAAACACCTTAGCAGCTCGAGAAGAAAGATACTGCAGAAGGGTAGTGGACTGCCAGTAGAAAGTTATATGAGGTTCCCCGTCCTATGTTGTGATGTTTGGCAGCCCCAATGAAACTCTATCCAAAGCCCCAAGCAGGAGACTTCCTCTCGGATGTGAAATATTCTGGGTCAAGGCCCGATTCCTGTCTCTGAGCTGTGCTCCCACCTGGCCTCCTGCAGAACTTCTCCCTCAGATCAAGCAGCATCACAGCCACATTTTTAAAGCTTTAATCTTTAATTAATCTTCTGTGAAATACGTTACTAAAACGCTTGACTGAAATCCATTCAGAACATATCTGTTTCCCACATAAATTACCAGTTTGCCTGAGAGGGGGTTGGTTGGTTGTTTCCCTTTGAAAGAAAAAAAAAACAGCCATTTTGTCTCTGCCCAGATTAGGAAAACAGGTCACGTTTAAAAAGATGTGCGCTAACATGCTCTTAACACCCCCACCCCAAACAAACCAATGGTAAATGCTACTTAAAACAGGTTTAACTTATCTAAGAGATTAGGATCAGTCTTTGTCTCTGCCCTAGCTAGCTTGCTTTTAAACGTGACCTCCTTTCCTTGCCTCGACAGATGCTCTTTGTCTGCTGGGACCACTCGGCTCTAAAAGCCATCCTGACAGCTACCTCGCTTCCCAGCCTCTCCCAAAGGGCCAAGCCTCTTCCAAGTGGTTTCCTCCTACTGAAAAGACTATAATTAGCTGCTTCCCCCTTTTACCTCTGTTTAAAATTGGCATTATACAGCCTTTCTTCCTATCTTCTGAAACCTCATCCCCCATCCCATCCTGCTTTCGAAAAATGTAAAAGGAAATGCTATGCTATGGGAGTATAAGCACGTTCTTTAACAAAGACAAAATGCCAAGTTTTATAGTAAAGAATCAACATTTTCTTCCTTTCCCATTAGGCTGTGACCTATCCTTCTGTTACCTAAAATACATATTACCTGCTTGTTTCTGAGCTGTGACTTCCTCCCCTTTTTACTGAACATTACTATTACCCTGTTTATTTTGGTAGCCTGCATATTAAGATTTCCTTTACTGCTCTAGTGTATTATTGTCCCCTATAGCTAAGTAATTGCATATTAAGTTTTCCTGACCATTTCTATCAGTGGAATAGCTTTTGAAAATGTAAATCCACCAGCAGTACTCACAGATTAAAAAATTTCAGGCAAGAAAGT
>NW_009260493.1:2907692-2910152 GCF_000687185.1 Egretta garzetta
AGAAGTCTCCAAAATCTTATGAGCAGAGACATTTTCATACAGAAATACCATGCAATGTCAGAGATATCGTTGTTTGTTTAGCAGAATGTAGTGTCAGTATTTTTAAGCTTCTTCAAAAAAAAAACCTCCACCAAACCAGCATCTTCTAAAAATTGGCTTTGCAAATTTATGAAACTCATCTTAGTTAAAACAAATTATGCATCAGCTTTTCCGATTTTCCCTACTCAATTATGCAGGTCTCAAAGCTCAGTTCACCAAAGAAATGACTGAAAAGCTATTTTAAGTTATTTCATGTGTTGGTTTATCCAAGTCAAGCTTTGTAATCAAAATGTGACAATTAGCATTCCTTTGTAATTTAATACAAGGGTATTCCTTTGTAATTTAATACAAATTTATTCATTTGTTATTTATTACAAAGGAAGATATCTTTACAAAATAATTTTCTAGCTTTTTGCATAGGCTTTGGCAAGTCCACTGTTATCTACTGAACTATATGCGTTTGAAAATAAATGTACAGCAGTTCAAACAGCAATTCTGGATTATTATGGAAGCAGAGCTGCCTGTACGTATTTCTTCTTAGCATTCTAGCCTAGGACATTTTGTAGGACACATGTTCACTTTGCCAATAAAAGTCCCATGTCAGTCTCGGTCTTGAGAAACCCTAATCATGTTGTTCATTTCCACACTTTGTTCCTGTCAGTTATATTCACCAGTTCATAAATCTAAAGACTTTCATTTGCTGAATCGAGCCTCTCTACCCAGTCCAAAAGGATTCTGCATGTTTATACACACTAATTAAAGTTAATTACCCTATCAGACCCCCAGAATAAGCACCCATTTAATTTTTATCTTTCAAACTACAGGGAAGATTACATGCTAGACAAATCTCACTTATTCCCTCTCTACTGCTCGACATAAAACCTGATTCCAGCTTTTCTGATAAGGTTTTTGCCCTGACAGGGTCCTTAGTCAAGCAAGGACTGGCCCAAATAGCTATAGATATGGAAGCTGAATTTAAGGCATGCATTTACAAGATATTTGGATGCATAAGGGATGCAATAGTGAATAAACAATGGCTCCTGTAACCTTAGATAACCAGGGAAGGCTTCATCTGTCTGTTGGATGCATTCACAGCGTTCTAGGCAGCAGGCTATAAAGCTGGGAGGAATACAGAGAAGGTCAATAAAGCAATCAAGGACTTGGGGAAAACCTGTCATCTAAAGAGAGTAAAATGGCTAGAAATGTCTTCCTGAGAAAATGAGGTGGTGGGTAAGCGGGGACCTGATGGAAGGATACCCATCACAGAATGCATATGGCAAAATAGAATCTCCTGCTATCATAATCCCCAAACTAAAGCATATATCTGATGAAATTCAGAGTCAGTAAATTCAACATTGATGAAATACAACATATTCTGAAATTCTACTTTCAAAGGATTTGAAGACAATTCACCTTTGAGAAGAGTTAGTTTTGCCCAGCAATAAAGAACAGCCACCTTCCCGGTGAAAGCAAGCAGGTGTTGCCAAATAAGCAATACGGCTTCCCAAATAAAAATAGTCATGGAGGAAGATAAGGAGTGACTATTAACTAGCATTATCTGGGGGAATTTCTGGTAGTCAGAATGTGGTTAGTTGAACAAGAAAGCATCTTTGGTGGTTTCACCTTGCAAAACTCAGGGACTGTTCAACTTCTTTCTTTATTCTACTCCTCGTCTAAACCCAAGCTTATGGCTGGGTTTTCACAGTCAGGATCCCTGGTATTATAGGCTGTATACACTAGTATGCACTAGTAAAACCCCAGGATTTCCTGCATACCCCAGGAAATCAAGTGTGTGTGGGAATGTTCCCAGACACCATGCCTGCGCTGGTAAACTCAGCCTCCGCAACAGCATGGCTGCCCCACACTGCCTATTGGGAACGGTCTCAGTAACATGATCGTTCTCAAACTACCCCCGGGAGTAGTTTAGCAGGATACCAGTTAGCTTGGCCCAAAATGAAGCCAGGGAACAACCTGATGGTTTACCAGTGTAAATGGTTGCATTTAACCTTCCAGTACAGGCAGTCACAGAAGACTGGCAAACCTCTGGGATCTCTGGTGACAAAAGGAGTACTGCCGAGGCTTGGTTCTGCCTTACTGGTATTAGCACAGGTATATTCTGCATGGATTGATATTCAGGGCAATAACAGTGGTCCGGTTCCACAGATTTTGTGACTATATAGGATCAGAAGGGAGAATTAGCAATGGTTGCCGGGAGCACTTCTGCTGAAGTTTATGGGGAACCCCATGAGCTGGTCTGCCATAAGGACCTCACAGTAAAATAGATGGTTCACATCTTGCTTGACCTATGAGACACCAATGTGAATTAAACAGGAATATACTTACACTGTGACTTCCTTTATCAGTGGAGACAACTTTCTACTCGAGGTATACCGAGAATGGCCAAATTGTGGTGCAGGAATG
>NW_009260493.1:2910174-2911038 GCF_000687185.1 Egretta garzetta
CCCTACCGCAGCCAGGGCACTTCCCTGTGCGCTTCTGCCACTGGCAGCAGAGAATGAGCCTTAGAGAGCAAAGTGTGGCAGCAGCGGCGGCAGCAGCATCGCTGCCAGGCCCCAGCCCTCTGCTGATTCAGGCTGTCACTGAGCCAACACAGGCTTTCATTGCACAGCAGTTCACCCACCAATGCTTTAGAACAAGACTGCACCCCAGCTCCTCTCTTGGCTGGCTTGCTGAAAGCCCACAGCAGAATCTGCTGGTTTAACTTTTCCACAGGACAGTAACATTCAAATTATTTTGACATCATGAAACCTGGACTCTGCTAAGCAGGTAGGAAAAATAATAAATGCTATTAGGTTGCTCTGACCTGCCTGTTGGCATTCATGTCCCAGAAGCCGACTGGTAGGAACAACAGCTATCAGGGTCAGTTATTTTGGAAAGACACCTGAAGCAAAAACTGCTGGTTAATGGGGATATCTGAAGGAGGTATTTTGTCAGAGGAATGCAGTTGAAAACAGCCTGAAGAGTCCCTTCTCACGTCCCCTGTAATTAAACATAATAGAAGTCAAGACTTCCCTTCAGACAAAACACTCATAAGGAGGACTTTGCACCTTACAAAAAAAAAAAAAAAAAAAGAGAGAAAATGACCCAAGAATAAAAAATCAGGAATGAAGTCTGACAAAGAGGTCAGTGATGGAAGGCTGAATGAAAAATCAATTAAACCATTTCTCCAATATTAAAAGGAAACATGAACTGTACGGTGCTCAAGAGAGGTAAGGAGTCTATGGAAAATACCACTGGGATTATCCTGTCAAATATCAGATGTAGCCTTGGGTATTTTACTCAGCAGAAAGCGTCTTAACAGGGTT
>NW_009260493.1:2911182-2921224 GCF_000687185.1 Egretta garzetta
AAAAAAAAAAGAAAGAGAGAAAATTACTCCAGAATACAAAATCCAGTGCTGTGACACAGCCAGAGGCATTTGACTGAGGACAGTGAGCCAGTGGCGATTGCTGCAGGGGAAAGCTGCAGACGTGGTCACAGGGACGTTTCCAGGCAGTCAGGCGGTGTGAAGGGAATAATGGCATCTACACAGACAGGAGAGATCCCTGCTGGATTGGATGAGGGTACTCCAGTGGATGAGTTAAAGGAGCAGTCCTCTTTGTTTAAAGGAAGCACATCTATCGTCTTGGGCATAGGATACGTGTGAATGGATTTGTCTGGGTCAGGGAACAGCCCTTAACTCCATGTGAACAACGTTTTTGCAGAAGTTCCTCTCTGCCTGTTCTCCATCCTCTCCCAAATCAGGCAACTGAGAGGATGGAAAGTCTAAGTCTATAAATCATCCGTCCTTGAGGAGAGGTCTGCAATTATAACTGCTTTCGTGCAAGGAAGCTTCTGAGCAGCTGTAGCCTGAGAAAAAAAAAATGGTTGTTGCCAGCTGGGGTCAAAGCCAAAGCTCAGCAGGGGACTGCTGGGGAGCAGTGAAGAGGCTAGCAGTGGAAGAAGTAGCCTGGAGGACACAATCAAAGGTGGGTTTCTATGTGCTGGCAAAATAGCTCAACGGGTTAGAAACCCAGGGTAGGGACCAGGATAAGGGAAGGCCCTGATTTCTATTTGTGTTGCAACTGCATCACCAACTCAGGGTGGTCTGCGGTGCCAATGTTTTGCCTCTCTGCAGAGACACTGCGGGCCTGAAAAAATGCTAGGAAACTCTTCAGTTTGGCTGTCATTAAATGTTCAAGGGAAAAGAGTCCTCTGGGTCTGATGTGGAATTAAAGCTTCAAACTTGCCCCATGAGACAAAGAAGGAGCTGGTTAGGAAGCACAAGAGCAATGCCGGCTATTGGAAACACAGGCAAAATGTTCAGTGTGGTTACAGTCCTTCACACAGAGGGCAGCTCATAATCAGGATGGGCAGGGACTGCCACTGTACCATAATAAAACTATAAAGGTATAGTACAGCCTTACCTTACACCCCAGCACACTCTTCTTCCACAGCAGCAGGGCACCACGGGGCGGTCGGGATGGCTGGCAGAGCCTCACCCATGAGGAGTGCGAAGGCAGCCATTCAGGGGACTTTGAAATATTTCTGGTAGGATATCCAGAATTAAATTCACATTCTGGAAAAATCAGTTGGGATGCTTGCAGGGAGAAAAATCATGCACAGTAACGATCACGTTTGCAACCAACCCAATTATTGACGTACTATTACGGGGAAAACTTCTCATGCTACCTGGGAATTAAATTACTGAATAAATTCCTTTAGCCTGAAGCCCCCAAAAAGCCTTGATAAAAACACAGACTAAGAAATGTAGTGAAGTGATAAATTGAGAATTGGAAAGAGAGCAGACAGGTAAAGATCTTGCAGTCATAGTGCTCCAAAACATCAGTTTGAACTGTGGTGGAAAAAAAAGGGTGGATACCGCAGGCTTATGGTGGAAAACAAAGCTTGGAAATAGAAGATTCACAAAACAAAATTAGAAATACTAATAGGTTTCATGGCTCACTGAAGTGTTTAAGGGCTTTTGTGTTGTTGGTTTGGGGTTTTTTTAAATGTCATATTACAGTCACATTTCTTCTATTTGTTATCATATCTTTAAAGGGGTATCCTTTCAGTTTAACTCTTCTGCCACAACATTGTCTGTAGCAGCAGTATTTTGTGCTTGTAAAAACCTTGGACTGATGTAGCGATGAATGACAGGCAAACGCCAGCAAGCTCCTGATAAAGAACACCTTTTGGGTAAACACAGTACCAGAGACAAACTGAATGATGTGATATGCTGGAAAAATGCACACGAGAAAAGGTCCTTGGTGGTACAGCAGGTCCTTTTTTTGTCCTCTGCATTTCTTAGGTAAGCTCCCTTCGATCAACTCTAAATGTCAGCTGTTAGTTGGATAGCATAGTGCTTTTTTATTTTTTCAGTGACTGTTTTTGATGTCAAGAGCAGCTGTGTTCAGTCTTTTTTCTTAAAAAAAAAAAAAAAAAAAAGAGTAGCGCTTAGCATCTGAAAAAAATGGCAAATTGGCTTTGTGTGGTTAACCACAAGCAGGGCACATGACTGAGTGCTGCATCTGCTGTGTCCCCCTTCAGTTCAAACAGTTTGGACAAGAATGTTCTGTAAACTTAAAGGAGAACTCTCAGTGTACAGAATGCATTTGGAGTTCATCGTCAAAGCAAGCTTCAAATTTTACCCCCTACCAAAAAATAAGAAAATCTTTACTCTGGAAAAGGGAGCTGCAGAATTTATTCCCCTCTGTCTCCTCTCTTTAACTTCAGCGTAAGGGTCAGGTTTCCAGGAAATATTTGTAGATTTTTGGACATCTGTCTTTCCAGCTAGAGCTACCTCTAGGGCTGTTTCTGGTAATTTGAAGAAAAGAAGTGTCAGCTAGTTTGAATATCTTAATACTCACGTGCAGAAATATATGAAGCACTTAAATCCCTAAGGTATTATTTTTATTTTAGCATTGGTAATAAATTAAATGCTTGAGTAGACTTATTATTCTTGCTAATAATAGTGGATTTTTTCAAGAATATTTGAATACCTACTCCTATAAGAGGTCTTGGAACTGCCAACTATTTAATGTTCCTACTAATGAATGGTCCTGTGCCCTGCAACCAGAGAAAAATGCTTTTTTGCAAAACCTAATCTGAGGTAGTGATTGCAAATGATTTCATAGATACTTGAAATTTTCTGATCTGCCCACAGACGCATAATTTCCTCAGCAGCAATGCAAAGTATGCAGCCTACAAAGCCTCTTTTGTAGCCATCAGCTAGCCACAGGCTTTGCTTTTTCTTCTCTTGCACATTATTATCTCTTTACTAGGATAGCATGGTCTTTATTAGCTATAATATGCAAAAAAAAAAAAAAATCAGAAAAAGTAGGGTAACAAAGGACCTCAAGATTCCAAGCTCCTTCCTCAAGACAGAAAAAACTACATAATAGGAGTACACCTAGCAATAGTAGAGTGAAATTCATGAAAGCTTTTGCTTTCTTCCTTTTCTTTATTCCCTCTTGAGCTTGTCTGGGCTAGAAGACAGATTATGCACTGGAGATCTAACATGGGTTGACACGAGAGAAAAATATATGTGCACTAGAAAGAGGCTTCATAACTCTTCCTCTAGCTGCAGGACACCTTAACCCTAGTAGAGAAAATGCAGATGAACAATAGCTCCTGGAAATTAATTTTGCTTGGCATTTGCTTTGGAGCAGTTCTCTTTACCTTCACCTGCATTCATTAAAGATGGGCTCCCAAATGCTGGGGGGCTGCTTATCAGCAGCTCCTTTCTATGAAGTAATTTCATTGTCAATTATTTCTAAAGGAAACAGTGGCTCAAAACAAGATTTTAAGGCGTAAAGGATGCTAAGGCCTGGTTCAGTCTTTCACTGAGCTCACCATATAAATGCCACAGGACTGCATTTCTTGTGCATGGAAACAGTCAGCTAGAGACCCTGAAATCACCCAAATTTCCATGGTGAAAACACAAAAAAATGTAATGAAGTAATAATTCTGTTAGAATTGGAAAAACACAAGTAGTCTGGAATTCAGAATCACAGTTCTCCAAAACACCTGTCTGTGTCATGGGGAAAAAAAGCACGAGTGAACGCTGCATGCTGGAATGCCAGAAAGCAAACATTAAACCAGGGGTACAATACATCCAAGATCCATGTTGGTCAGGCCAGTAAAACAATAATTCTTATTTTTATAAAGGAGAGCACCTAAATTAGTTTATTTACAGTAAAAAGCATACACTCATGACAAACAGCATTTATCCATAGGGTCTGCAACTTTGCAGGATCACTATCCCAATGCAGAGCAAAGCGTGCCTTACTCACGGTTTGATACCGCGCTGTTAATTTAGATGTAAATGCAATATATGCCAAGTGCCCACAGAGATTTGCTCCTACTTTCATTAAGCTGTCTTGAAAACTGCAGCCTGGTGCTAAGCTGGCAGTCACACAGAGTGCCACCGCTCCCCTCTGTAGGAGCTTGGAGACTGGAGCAAGAGGGCTCACATCTCTCAGGTTAGTCCTGCAGCCTTCTGTAGCTTTCTCTGCAATGAGCTGCTCAGTGAGGATGAATAACTGGACCACCACCTAGATATGACTGCAAAGAATAATTAATTACACCTTCAGTACGATTAGCAAGCTGTGTGTCAGAAGCCAATTTGGGAGCAATCCTTGGCTTCCTAATGTTGACAGGGCCTTGTCATAGATGCACGTGTATATTTAATCAAAGTACATAGCAGAACATGCTCCTCTTCCGTTGCATTGCTTGTTGAGACTGTAGCCCCTTGAGACAGCAGCCCCCTGAGATGGCAGGCTATGGCAGCTGGCAGAGCCCTTCCACCAGGAAGGAGAGGAAAAAAATGGAAATAAGCCACAGGCAGTCAGCACTCCAGATGGAAAGGGTCAGGAGCAGCAAAAATCAATAGTGCTAAAGGTATGTCACTTCTCATAAAGCTAGCAAACAGCATTTAAACCTTTTAAAGTATTCTTTTTTACTAAACTTTACTCTATTTTTCAGGAAAGCTGCGTTCAAAACCTATTGACCTCAGCAGTGGTTGCACTGAAACCCAAATGAATACAACACATTAACAAAAAATCCAACGGCAAACCAACTGAAGTGCGTGATACATATGCATGCACAAGTAACTTAGCTCAGATATTTAGCATATATAATATACTATCAATCAGTGTACAGGTCAGAAAGGAATGCAAAAAGTAAGAATAATATTAGGGTTAGGTGTTTCAGGAAATCTGTTTTCCTCCTTACACAAGAAACCATGAGTTGTTATATCATTTCTTTCAAAGCCAGTTATTTTGCTGTAAAGGCAGAAAAAGAATACTAGAATTGGTCAAAACATTTTTTACACTTAAAGGGGAAGAGGAAGAAAACAAAGTTGTTTCACACACTATTATCTAAAGAAAGAATAGTTCTTCATGGCCAAGCAACCTCCTAACTGTTACGGCCATGAAGCTCGCCCACAAAGATCTGCACTATGTGTTCAATTCACACATCACCCTCTCCCTCCAGGGGGATTAAATTTGCACCAAAACATGTCCTTTGCAATCAGCTCACAAAAAAATAGGAAAAAAGTGCTCTCAAAAATTTGACAGTGTCCAAAAAGCATACTGCAACAACAATTTGTCTCTGGAACACCCACACTTTTTTTTTTTTTCTCTCTAGCTTTTTCACATCTTCAATGGTCAGCAGTTGTTTTATGGGTTTGTAAAAAGAAAATTGAGTCCAGGAAGTCTACCATGACTTAAAACCATTGCCTTGACAAAGATGTGTCAAAAAAAAAAAAACCCAGCACCCTCAGAGCACAGAACTTAGCATGGCATAGCATTGCACTTTTCCCCCAGTGTAAAGAAAACAGCATATTCATCCACAACACAAAGCCAGTCTTAGCTGTGTATTTATTAAAAATGTAACTATGTGAAATGAGAATTTACCTTGAAAAAGGCCCACATAGTATGCCACAGTTCAGCTAATAAAGGCCTTTGATTGCCAGCTCTAAGGAGACAAAACCCTAAAGTCAAAAGCAAACGCATGAAGCACAGTTTTTCTCAGAACTGCTTATTCAGAGACAAATTGTGACACAGAGAAACTCAGAGGAATTTGGGTGCATTTGTCTAAAGCAGCTTTTATGAACTAGGGAAGCCTTGACCTAACACCCTATGGTATTTCAAGATTGGCTGCCTTATTGGCTTGATAGTGGCCTTCCAGCACCAGGTGCAGAATGAGATTGAAAAGTGTGTCTGTGATCTCTTGAGCACCATTTTAAACTGCCACATAAAGTTCTGGCTACATGAGAGCCTATAGTGCTTTGGTACAAATACCATATGGTTCAAGAGTTCACGGCCTTTCTGGCCAAAGGCTCCCAACATACAATAAAGGACAAAAATTGTATTTTGTCCTCAGAACACGTTTCGTTAAATGTATTTTTCAGATGGGATTTGCAAATGATGCCACATTGTACAGAGCGATGCATAAATGGGATTCAGCAGCTGCTCCCCTGTTGCTCTGCACAGATAACATTATGTTTCGGGGATGTGGCAGCTCCTATCATTTTCTGTCCAATTTTGGGGGACTGCAGAAGCAGTATTTTATCTATATTGCTCCCTGGCAAACTTCTCGGAAACAGCAAAGAAATGGTGTTAACCCAACTCTGAAACAGAAATACTGGTCAGCTGAGAGGAAACACAATGACACCCAAAGAACCTCTTGGGGAGAGGTAGGCGAAGCTGTGAGGATATGGCTTCTGAAGGTGAAGAATACACTACTACTGTTTTCGATTCGTAAACTAAGTCATTGCTTAAAGAGTTCATTTTAAGGCTTTGGAAACATGAAATCTCTACCCCTTCTTAAAACAAGCGGTGTATCGGGTGCTTAAGGTAAATACGGTAATTAAAAGGAGCAAGAAAAGTTTGAAATGTTTTTGTAATTACTCCCTAGTCATTGCTAGGCTTTCCTGATGAGTGCAGTTAAAAATCTTGAGCTAAAAGCATGTGGTGTGGAACAGATGTTATCGTTATGTAGCCTCTCAACCAAGAAAAAAAAAAAAAGAGTCACTTCTTATTTTATAAAACACCTTTGCAAATAAAGACCTAGGACAATATACTCTCAGTATGCCTCCTGCAAAGGCTTTGGAAATATATGTGTGTGACAGGCTGCTCCATTTGTAAAGCCGTTGCCACTGAAGACAATAATGGTTCCTCAAAATTCCTCCACAGCTGTGGTAAATGCCTCAGGGCCACTTCTTCTTGGAGTCACCCCCATGCATCACCTGGGCAATGCTAAGGGCACAGCCTGCTAGCAGGGAGAAATGCCAGGCGCTCCGCCTCAAGGAGCTCCCGGGGTAGCTCAGAAACACAAACCATAGTTCTTTTGCCAGATGGTTTTCAGCTTGAAGGTTATCTGAATAACCTTATTTTTTCTTTATCATTCCTCATCAGGCTTGCATAAGTCAGAACACACAAGGTCACTGACTTTCTGTGAAAGTCACTTATGTGCTGAATAAGGGACTTTCGTCTTTTGTGGTTTTTTTTTTTTCCTGAGGTGGAGATATTTAAATATTATTGCATGCATTGGGGCTTTAGTACAAAGTGAGTAACGAGCCAACTGTGTTTGAAAGCTGGTAAGCTCCATGCAGGGCACTTGACTTCCAACCTACCAAATGCTCAGGTATGTAGACAACCCCGCTGAAGCCACTTAGATTTTTTGTATGTCTAGCGCTAAGCAAACATCTGGTCTTAATTAACTTTCTGCTACCGAGCCGAGTCCTAGGTAACTAATTTAGAAAGTTTGGGAAATTTTAGGTGATTTCACTGGCAGTTTGTTGCTATTTGGCCCTTTGCATTAAACAATAATGAAGTTTGCAGCTGAGAAGAGATACATCTGTTTGCAGTCCATAGGGATTCCTAAGAATGCCTTTGTTAATGCAAGGATTAATGGCAATTAATTGCAAATTGTATTGGAAAGAACTCATCAGAAATAATTTTCCCAGAACATTCTCTCACTCTGAAAGAAATGCTAACGTTTCCTTCATCCCTCAAACTTGTCAAGCAAGATTTACTTTTAGGAGTACCTCACAGTGGAAAACTGTAAACTGGAGATTTTAAGCATATAGAGAGGCTGAATAAATCAAGACCTTGTTCTTCATTCCCCAGATGGCAAGCAGCCCTCTGTTACAGTATAACTGGGCAGAGTTATACTGGTGAGCAGCTGTAGACTAAGCTGTTCTGGCAGCTGTTCTGACCACAGGTAAAGAATGACACCGACTCAAGCTTATACAAAGGCCACAAGTTTATTAGAAATCACATATCAAAACATAGCACCTGGTGAAGGGATAGAGGGTGCTTCACGTACCTATCAGTTGGGGATCCCTACACAAGACAACGCTGGGTCTCTTGACTTCACACCTCTGCCATTTTTATAAAATTCAAGGTTTCCTCAACTATGTACCAGTCTGTCTTGGTCCCACAGCCTGTTGCTGTACCTTACACCTGTAAGAACTGGTCCTTAACCCTTCTCCACATCAGGTCTGGCCAACTTACCTTGACCACAAGATCCATGAACATCCACATTGCTTAACTGTTAACTACCTAGCTGATTTGCTTTCAAATCACTCTAACTATCTCTTGGCCAGAAAAGTTTGCTGTACTGGGAACTAATCCTAGGCAGTATGCACATGACTGTGTAGAATGCTCTAGGAGAGCCTGCTTTAGCAGGGGGGTTGGACTAGATGATCTCCCGAGGTCCCTTCCAACCCTTGTGATTCTGTGATTCTGTGACTGAGTTACCGCTAATTTGTCCCAGGGACAGAAATCAGGCCCACAGCCCTTTTTCCTTCTTGGCAGTGTGGACATAGCTGTGCTACCTTTAACCTGTGGCAAATGTACAGGTTACTTCTGTCTAGGATCGCTATCCCAACAGCTGGTACTGTGAAGGAGGCATAAATCCAAGCAGAAGTTCTGCTCTGTTACCCAGAAGCTCCCTTCTTCTGGCTCTAAAAATGCCAGTGACAAAACATATCTGTAGTGTGCAATCCTTCTTTCCAGCTATGGATTAATCCCCATTTCCCGTGGGAAGCAAACAGGCTGTTTTCTACCCAAGCTTGGAAGCCTCTTTTCCCACCCTGCTTCCCGTGACTTGGCCAGGCTCTTGTTGCACCGTTTCCTATGTTGCATGGGGGTGCAGGGGGGACAGCCTCCACTGAGCCCGGTCCAAGGTCAACAAAAACCCTCACCAGATCACCAGATGAAAACGTACAATGTCGGAAAGTCTTAGCAAAGAAGGCGGAAGAACAGGGTCCCTTAGTACAAGGTTGAAGCTGGCTTCAGAGAGTTTTGCTACTCAGGTGGATGAAGTACCAGTCTGAGGGGGATCACACAGCAAAAACGATCCTTAATACAATAACTCAACTTAAAAGTGGTATCATAAAGGGCCACCCACAGGGGTTTCACTTTAGATACTGCTGTCATAAAGAATAAAAGTTGGAATCGTATGTAATTGAATTCTGAAAAAGTTAGTCAGTTCAACCATTTGAAAAGTAGTGGTGATGAAACAGCCAGCTTCCTCTTCATTACTCATCCTCACTCTCCACAGAAACTTTTTTACTTGTCCTACCGAAATTTTTTTTTTCCAACTTAAAAAAAAAAAACCAAACCACCTTTGGACATATTTTTGTCTTTTAATAAAGCTGCCTCACTGAGAAACTACACCAACAGCGGAAGAGAGGCCTGTAATTTCTATGGACATGGAAATGCAAGTGTAAAGTTTCTCAGCCTACCTGCCTCTTCCAACTGACTCTCCTTGGCAGCCCTGACAATTACTCCATGTATTTCCTTCTACAGAAAGGAAACGTCTCCCGATTCCAGGCCAACCACTATACATACACAGCCGAGAAGTTGTGCTATTCCGACGGTGCAGTACCTTGCGTGATCGCTGCCGCTGGATTTTCCCATCCTCTTTGTTTTAGGCTCCCATCACATCTCTCCCACAGACTGGAAATCAAGTGGGGTCACATTTAGTTTTTATGAGATGGTCGTAGGGTGCCCGACAGGAACGCCACCGACCCTGACCAGCTCCTTGGCATTATTTTCCGCTGTCAGTAACTGCCACACCCCAAGGCCCTGCTGAAACAGGGGGTCAGGGACGAGGCACATCCCCCTAACAGCTGCAGAGGGAGCCTGGCCCAGGAAAAAATGCTTTCCTTGCTAGACAGTCGCTTCGAAATTTCTGTTCGGAAGCAACCGAGGGACAGTTAATGTCCTTCTGCGGGCCGTCTCCCCGAGGCGGGCAGGTAGCCCGGCTCCCCGCGGTGCCGGGGCGGCCCCGCTCCAGGCACGGGAGTTCGAGGGCAAACGCTGACCACGCAGCGAAGGCGCTGAGGGCACCGGGGCAGGGGGGGCGGCTGATCCCAACCCGGCAGACACGGGGGCACG
>NW_009260493.1:2922102-2936573 GCF_000687185.1 Egretta garzetta
GCCCCGCCGCGTCAGGGCGGCTGGTGAAGAAGCCCCTTGAGTGCTATCCCGGGGGTGGGAGTGCTGCGTCTCCTGTGGGAGCCCAGAGGCTGCAGCGTGCGACCTGTTAATGGTAGGGTCTGATTTTACCGAAAAAAATAAGAAGGGAAGGAAGTGAAACGATTTGTTCAGTTCTTCAACAGTGCCTGCTATTAATGCAACAGTCAACTTTAGCCCATCCTATCTGAAAGTGGTCTCTTTCCGAATTAACAATATTTACTTACTATATTGGTTGATGAAAGCATCTCTGCTTGTGTAGGTGTGAGTTAACATCCACCCATAAATGTTATCTCTACGTTCTCTAAATATCGCAGAAGGCTTTTTTGGTATTTGAAGTAATACTTTGAGTCGCCGGATTCCACGCTTGGCCAGCAGTTTAAAAACTTTCTTTTACTGAGGCAGGTCTTATACAGTGTTTGTTGCACTTCTGAGTACTGGAGAGCTTCTACATCTTGAATGTGTCAAATTTAATGTGTAAGTAGCTGTCTCTGTAACCATATGCACTGATGGTTACTCATGTTTTAGTAAACTTTTTCAGAAGCACAGAGAAGTTGGTTTTAGGCTTCAAAATCACTTAGGCAGTTTAAGAAGTATTAATAGAGTGAAATTTATGTTCTGTTGAGGTTTTGGAATATTGTTGGTGGACTCAGATTTAATATTGGTGGCTTCCACTGATTTGTGGGATGTGTGTATGAATAATATGTTATCAACCTAACTGTTGTAGGTAGCAAGAAAAAGAAGATTACTTCTGTGTATGCATATACTACATAATACACAGTATGCCAAGCAGATAACTGTACTAAACCCGTTTACTGTTTCTGTCCTTGCTTTGAGGAGCAGTGTCCTCATGGGATCCTGTGTTCTGTGCTGAACACGTAAAGCCATTTTATTCACACATTTGGAAACTTCTCACTTTGCTTTTCTTGAAATAATTCTTTGGAGTCATTATGGCCTGAGACTGAAGGGTGTATAATTTCTAACTTCGTAACCAGGACTGGCTTGAAATCAGGTGGTGCAAGTTTTTTCATTCTACACATTGCAAGCTATGGTAATTTGACTTGAAGGTTAAAATTGGGAAGTGATAGTAAAGACTTGATATTTCATTGTTATTATTTTGATATGCTGGTAACTGAGAACAGTCCTGAAGAGAAGCTTACTGTATTTTCTGTAAGCTTCACTGAGGAACTAGGTCCTTCTCTGTGAATTGCCCTGTTTTGGATTTTAATTTTTTAAACTTGTGCAAATGTCCGCTATGGTAAAGGATACTTTTTTTTTAACAGTGTAAAGGAGCAACTGGCTCAAGAAACAGTTTTTAAGAGCTTGGCCAACTAACCAGTCACCATTTCACTTGGGAAGTAAACTTTGTTTTTTATGTTGTAAACAAACTTCTTGCCTTCTGCATGCGCTCCTTCCAAAATAGCCTATTTTTAAAAGAAATACGCAAAGTGTATTTGTATTGTATGTGAAAACAGTAACAAAACTAAACTATAACTCGTCATCTGGAGCGTGACTTTCTCAAACTTCAGTGGTGTCAAATCCTATATAGCTGGTAGGGGCGACTGACAGTCAGGCCTGGCCTGGCCTGTGCTGCACGGGCTATTAGCACTTCCTGAATTAATTCCTGTTTAAACTAGAATATATTTTCCAAGGGGGGAAAATTCAGTCCTGGTTTGAATGCTTTCAGTGATGGAAAAATCCAGTCTGTCTTTTTTTCTTTTTTTTTTTTTTTTTTTTTTTTAAAATCAAATCTTGTTGTTGATGCTTCTTTATTTTGAATCTAAATTTTTCCAGCTTCTGTTTCTAGTTTTATCCTTTTGTCTACAAGATTTACAAATGCTTGTATTGGTGTTAGGTTTCCTGGGTGGGGGGGGTAAATAGGTATTTCTTCCACAGCTAGCTTGTAAACCTTGGCCAGTTTTCTTGCCTCCCACTTTGATAAACCACAGCAATTAAGTTCCTAGAGTTTACCAGTATGAAGAAACTGGTCCACAGTTGTGTGATCTGCTGCCTCTTCCTTGTACCATTCAAACTGACCAGATCTCTTGCTGAAATAATAAAAGCTTTTAGGGGAAAGGACTACTATTTTCATGCAAAAAGGCCTTTAGCGATTTTTTCCTAGCATATTTATTAACTGGCAACTTGGTAGGGAGTCTTCTATTGAAACAGATGAGGGGTGGCTTTAGGCCCTAAATACTCTGAAGGCTGTGCTGATGCTGTGAGCTGAGCATTGCTCCTTTCCTTGCTCCTGAGCCTAAAGAATAAAGCTTAATTAAAAAAGTTTTGAAACTCAGTCACAAAGAAAAGGCAATATTGTAAATGTGTTTCTGTGACAGTTGCTTGCAAAAGCTGCAGATGAGACTTTCATTCTTCTGTTTTTTCCTTCTTGACTTCTTTGGCCTTTCCTCTTCTTCCCCCGCTAGAGTTTTGCCAAGTCACAGCTTTACTCACACCCTTTCTTTTGTTTTTGAGTTTTGTTGAATTGGGAGAGCTAGAAATGTCAGGAAGTGGCTTTTAAATAACACGCTCCTACCTCAGTCTATTTTTAGAGTTATTTATTATTTTAAAATGTAGGCAAGGTTTTTTGTTGTGGTTTGGTTTTGGTTTTGGGTTTTTTTTTTTCAAAGGCTGATGCTTTGCCATTTGTGAAGTCCTAACTTCAGGAGGTGGTGATGATCTAAGAGAAGTTGATAGGTTATATGCACACTGATGGTCAAGACAGTTCTGGAACCTGTGCTGCTAATGTGCGGTGAGGGTTTTAATTCAAAAGTTGAAGTTGGAACTAGAAGCTGATGAACTCTCATTTATAGGAATAACACTGTTGAAGTTGGTGATACTACTTTTACAAGCCAGGTATTGATAAGCTTCATGAGGTTAGGCCCCTCTTGGTGTCAATAGGAACAAATTTTTCTTTGTAACCTTAGGGGCACCTGTATCCCACCGTTATCTTCTTGATTGTTCAATGGTTTGTCTACTTTAAGGACTCATTTATCTGATCCTGTTTGTAGGACTAGGCCCTTTTTTGTGGGAAGAAGTCCCTTGAGATGAAAGCTTAGACTGAGTATTCTGTTCTTAGAAGACGGTATAGCTTAGTAATACTTCTAAAACATGGAAGTGTTGCTCAAGGCTTTTTTGCCCATCTAATCATGTTGGATTATCTCTTGTGAATGTCACTAACCAGGTATAGTTGAATTTAGCATGGTTCTTGTAGTTGTGGTGAGGGAAAATCATGATTTATATATGAAAATTTCAGGTAGGAGAAAATAACAACACGTTGCCCTTCAAATAAAGATTATTTTTCTTAAGTGTGAGTTCTTCCTTTTCATCTTTCTTTTTGATTCTCCATTGCTCTTACTAGTGTAAGGCTCCCCCAAAGAAGTCTCACGTTTTCTTTTGTACCATCACAAAGCTGTTTGTATGTTTGCATTATGAATTGGGCAGAAACAATTCCTTGTTCTGATTTGCAGCTGGGAAGTGAAGCATCACTCTGTGCTAAACCCTTCAAAATACCCAAACTGTGCGTTCTGCAAGTCTGCTTTCTGTACTGTCTTAACTTTGAAAATAGGCTTTTCTAGGAAATTGTGTCTTAAGAGAATACTCAGAAAAATCTTAATGCATCTGTGAGTTGGGATGAGCTTTTACTGTGCAGATCACTTCATAATCCAGTCAGCATGTTCAGCTTATTTAAGTTCAGCAAGGCAAGCTGTAATACAAAGAACGAGATCACGGTTGATTGGTGTATGTAGGATGTGATGGAACAAAACTAATCAGGTGAAGTAATAATTTTGATTTTATGGTCTTAATTGTGTGAAAAGTTGTTTGGGTTTTTTTAAGCTATAATTAAGTAAATGTGAAAATGTTTCCTGGGACTCTTTGGATTACTTTGTTTGGTGGTTTGTTTTTTTAAGGGGCAACAAGATGATTAGAGGAGGTGAAAATGTTTGGTAATGCAAATTTACCACAGATTCCTGGCATATTGATTGGGAGTGAGATGATGGGATGAGCACGAGAACTGATACAGTCTTATTTTATTAAGATGCAGGTTTTCTGTTCTTTTGTCTTTCTGTCTGACCTTATGATTTTTTAAAAGTTCAGTCATAAGTGGGTTATGTTATGTTGCAGCAATTACTAGTGCAAGGCTTCTTATTTACCAGCCTGTTTTGTGCTGGGAAGCTGGAGAGCTGATGAGATTCTGTATGATGCTGTGCTTGCGTAACGATTCCCTGACTCAGTTTTTCAAAGTTATTTTAAGCACCTGGGCATTGAGTCATCAGAGACTCATTACCAGAGGTCGTCATTTAAAAACATGATTACAGTAGCTGGAAGAGAAGGAAGTCTGGTATCAGATGTCATAAGCTTCATCTGATTTATAGACTCAGCGATTTGGATTTCCACTCTGGTAAAATTTCTCCACGTATCAGCAAGAAGTTTTTACAGTTAACCGTGGCTTTGTGATAAAGTTTATTTTACTCCATTTGTTCAATGTTTTCCTATGTGAATTATCTTTTAGAACCCCTAATTTTCAGGTCTTCAAAAAGCTCCTTAAGTATTGAATATCCACACAGTCTTCTGTTTATAAAAACCTCCATATTTGATTAGGACATCTGGCAAATTTCAGAGATTACAGAAATTACAAAGGAAAAATCATATGAGAACCTTGCTGTTTTAAATGTACAGGTTCCCTCCTGTATTACATTTACAAGCAATTGCGACATTGATGGTGTTGGAAGCAGGCTTGCAAAACATTACAAAAGCAGGTAGTAGAGACTGTAAAACAGTGGGAGCGATTTGTTTCAGCCAGTGCTGCAGTAGGACAGATCAACATTTAGATATATGGAATTATTTAAAGTAAAGAACAGTTGCGGTGTTCAGCATTTAAAGCTAAACCTCTTCTATTTAAAAACATGTTCCACAATTACAAGGTTATTCAAATTCACTTTAAACTTCTCTGAGGGGACAAAAATCAGAGCTTGTTCTTTTACTTTCTTTAGTTGTATTCCTGCTTTCTCAGCGATTTATAATTGGAAAGGAGCTTCCCAAGTAACACAAAGTTCAAAAAACAAAGCAGTCTCGTAGTAGTCCAATAAGCAAAATTTAAGTGCTACTGAAGAAGGAAAAAGTATGCATATTGCTTATTGGAAAATTTAGTTTAAGCTCTGAGCCTTGTCATTTTTTTCCAAAGCAGTCTTTCTCTTTGGGCTTCGTATGGGTAAAAAAAAACCTCAAAAAACCCCCCAAAACAAACAAAAAAAACCAAACAAAAAAGTGATTGAGACCAGAATCATTTAACTTTGACAGATAGTCCTCCGAGCGACCCGCAGTAAGAGGAGAAGGGCAGGAGCGATAACCCGTCTAGTAGGGAGCTGCCTTTAGGCAGGCTGATCCAGCTGTTGTGTGGTTGCGAGGGGACATTCAGGGCATGGTGTGGTATGAAGGGCACATGAGCCGTGCCGGGCACTGCTAAGAGGAGGGTGTGCGCTCAGAGTAAGCGTGTTGGGTAAAGTCAAATCAGCAACTGTGTGTGCGTGTGAGCAGTCTTTTTTTTGTTGGCAAAACCTCTTGATTTCCTCCTGTATTTTAGAGCAGCTCTTCCCCCGGGGCCCTGCCCCTTAAAGGAAACCACTGTACAGGAGGGGTTTCCAATGTGCAAAAGAGGTGGCTGGAAGGAGGAAGGGGTGGTAGGAAGGTAGGCAGTGCAGCTTGAGGGAGGTCCCTTGGGAGTCCGAGCAAAACAGCTGCTTCTGGGGATGGGCAGCCGTGCCTGACCTGGGGTTTCTGCAAGTGGGACTTGCCCAGGTGAAATGATTCAGTCCCCCTCTTGTAAAAAGTGGGACTGGGGTACAACTGGTTGACGGGCGTTTTCTTATGACTTACCGTTGTGTTACTGACTTCTGCTCTGAGTTGCCATCTGCTCCTCTTTGGCAAGGGAACTGTTGTGCTTTTATTTTGTGTATTCATATGGTATCACTGTTTATACACAGTAGGTTTTGGACTTGCTTTGCCTTTCCCAGACTTCTGAGACTGCAGTTCTTGATGTTCAGAGCAAAAATAAGTTGTTCTCTCAATTCTAGTTGAATACAAGCAAAGTGTTTGTTTTCCTGGCTGATAAAACAAAATGGCTAATTTTCAAGAACAACCATAAAAATTCTTTTAGGAGAGCTTTAAACTGGTTCTCTCTTCTGTATGAAGATTTCTTTTTTCTTTGTCATGATTATATGGGTGGTTTCCAAAAGAGATACGATTGATATAAGGCTATTATATTTATTGTTCCTGCTAGTTCCTATTTAAATCCTAGGATTCCCTGGAGAGCCTATACAATTCATCTTTCTGCAGCAGTAAGGCCATGACTGATGAGGTACTTCATTTTGTACTACTTCATCAGATTTGAAAATTAAGCTTAAATATTTTATTTCCTCCACTGCATTAATTCTTTTTGGGGGGTTAAGATTTAATTCAGTAATTGAATATTGCAATAACATATGATAATATACTGTAATTAGTGCTTACCTAGTTACAGCACAGTTCTTTCAGCAGTGCTGTAATTTCCTCCTTTAATAGCCCTGTATTTGTCTTCTGAAAATGGTTGCTTATGGAATACGAAATGAAGCATCTTCCTTGCTGCAAATAACTAGACTATATTCTTGGAAGTTTGCATGTGATTTTTGAATTGTAATTTTTATATCAACAGCTCTGTCGCTTTCTGTCAAGCTGCCAAATTTTCTAGCAATTTGTAAGGAAGCAGCAGTTCGAAATTTCTTTTCTGACTTCTCTGATGCTTTCTGTCGCTGTAAAGGTTGCTGGCAGAAGAAAAGTTTGTGTGGTGTCCAATTTAAATCAATTCCTAGATAATGGAAGATAGAGATTTGTGAAGTAGAAACTTTAAATATTGCATAACTTAATCCAGTTCTGTCATTCATTATCTATATCTTTTTTAATGCTTCTGTCCAGGGTGGTTTGTGGTTTGTTTTTTTTTTTTTACTTAAAGTGGGATAGGGCAATACTGCTAGTGTGCACATTGCGTTAAATTGCAGGTGGCTAATGTCCAGTTCAAGTGCTGGGTCTTCTCCGGCCAGGTCCAGTGGTTGAGCTTTGCTTGTTTGAGCTGCTGTTTAATGTGCCCAGTTCGTAACTTTACAGAGTCTTGTACTTTTCTACACTGTCAACAGAAAAGCTTAAAATAGCTATAGGCTTGGGTACATTATAACCCATAAAACCTGAACTTTGCCCATTTCTGAGTAAAGAAGCTTCATCTGATAAAACGGTAATAGATTTGTGTTAGTATAATAGTTCCCTTGCTTGTCTTCATAAAATAAGAGTAAACATAGAAATGGTTCAATTAATGGGCTTTCATAAAGTAATGTTTCTAAAAAGTACTAAGAGATCCTAAAACATTAGTATATTGATTAATGTTGGTTATTCAAGTAACAGAGAATTTAGCAGAATTCCATGCTGAGGATCTGTTCTGCTGCATTTTAGATTCCTTTCCAGCTGTCTTCAGTTAGTGGGCTATTGAACATTGTTTTTCCTATTAATATTACTAGTGCTTGGGACTTCAAAGTAGTACAGCTATTCCATTTTGTATTTTACAGTTCAAGTTTTATTTGAAGCAGGATCATTTTAACATGCAGGTAGTTTGCTTTGCTAGTTCTTCATTTGCTTCTAGACTGGCCTGTGCAGCTGGTACGTTGAAATGCACAACCTGTAATAGTCTGGTGAGTCTGAAAAGGCTTGAAATTCATTAGGTAACCTTAGCAAAACACTGTGCCTCTCTAGTTATGGGGATAATTACTCTTTTTTTTTTTTTTTCCCCCTAATCTCCGCGCTCATAAAGACAGCACTATTGTGTGACTAGAAGCTGTCTTAATGAGTAGGTCCACAATGTGGCAATTTTTCTGGTGAATGCCGCAGGGTTTTTCTGAAACCTTCACCTCTTACCGGCTTTGTTCTTTGGGGACAGGACTGCGAGGGTACAATACTGATCGCCCTAAAGTTTCAGGCAAATGTCAGGGGCGTCGGCACGGCAGACTTCTGAAACACACAGTTAAATATCCGTTCAGCAAGTGTTGCAGTTTGATTTCAGAGACACAGTAATGATTAATCAAGGCAGAGATTTTAATCATGCTTGAGATAAATGCATCCTGCCTAACATCCGTAAATACAGACCCGTGCTGTACTTGCTGCAGTTGTGTGTCCTGGTATGACTGGAATTAATCTTCTCAAATTTGAAATTGTTTGGGGACCTGGAATAGGTTGGTATCCAGAAAGGAAAATGTGGGGAACTCTGGGCACTTGGAGCAATGCAGTAAATTGATTCTGGAAAAAGCCTTCTAATATCATTGGAGCTCCTCACTCATGGTTAAAAGTTTTGCAGTACGTTGTTAGTAACTGATAACTGGTTTATAAGTAATGTTTTAAACAAGAAAAAAACCTCAGGTGCTTAACTCAACTGAAAGCTCAGATGTGATTCACGGGCGTATCTGAGTCAGTATTTGGAAACATCTCTAAATCACATGGGTGTCTTGCATGTATTTCTGCAACTGAATTTCTCTTGCTTCTGTATTGCTTGAGTGCATGGGGATTCTGTTATTTGGTGTGACAGTGCCCCATAAATAAGTCTGTATGAGCACCACAAAAGGTAACCGAGGACCTCTTAATAGTGCATGATGGTTCTTCTGAAAGTATCAGGATTTGAATGCTGCTTTTTAAAACTACTGAGCTGCTTGTAGATAATCACCAGACTTTGCAGTTCTTAAGTTAATATCTGAATATTGTGACTTTTCTTAGTCCAGAAGTGGAGTTCTTGATTTAATTTAGTTTCACTTTTTGAATGAGTTTGTTTTAATTCTGATGTTGCTGAAAGCAAAAAAAAAAAACCTATAGAAAAGAAATGTAATACTACAGGGAGGTTTTTATTAAACAGGTGAATTTAAATTTTTATTTGTATAATAAAATCATAGTATAAAAACAGTTTGAGGGAATGGTTCAGGCTAGTAGGTTTTTTTTCTAGGCAGGTGTTGCTGAACACATTCACAAGAGCAGTGATGCCTAGCACTATACAAGCAATATACGGTTTCTCCATTTGCTCTGTATTAGTTAAAAAGATAAGCATTGGGGTCTGTTCTTCTTTGTAATAAATCTTTATCACTTTAACTGGCAGCTTCTAGAATAATGTATAATCTCCTGAATTCCTAAGGTAAGGCTTCTGTGGGAGTCTGTCTGAGAAGACAGTGTCCCTAGTGTCTCTTAATGCTTCCATCTTCAGTTTTTCCTTTGCTTCTTGTCTCTTAGGAATGCCCGAGAGAGGAACATGCGTAGAGATTTCTTTACTGCAGGCAGGACGGAAGGTAGCTGCCATTCCAGGCTGAGAGGCACAGGCGCTTGAAGAGCCGCTTGGTATTTCTGCATAGACTATCCAAATGTATGCTTTCCCCAGCAGTCTGATACAGCTGTGATGGAGGAACTAAAGCAAAGAGGCATTTTTTTGTCAAATCATAGCCCCAGGTGTTACAGCCGCTGCAGTGAAAATCTCTTCAGTCTTGGAGTACTTAGGTGAGCTTGGGTTTCGGGGTAAAGTGTGGGGGGAAAGGTTAAATCTAGCTAAAGGATAGCCACTGTTAAAAGAAAGGTAGTGTGCTCTGAGATGGGAAAGAGGTAGGGGGCTCCTGCATATGTTTCTGAAGCATTTTTCTTCCTGGTTTTTCCAAGGTCTTTGGACACTAGGTATTTTAATTCTTCAGTACCCTTAGTAATATCAAAGGTGGGAGTTAGTGTGTGTTTTGACTTGCTGAGAGTTTGGGTTGTTTTTTGTTTGGGTTTTTTTGGTTTTTTTCAAAGTGGCATTGACTAAAATATGTTTACTTAAGTAGTTTGTTTGTGAATGGTGAAATGAAACAACGGTTCATCTGCCAATTTAGAGCCTTGCCTACCCTACTTGTTTCTATAGCTTCACTTGATGCGGTGAGGACAGCTAAGGGCTTAATGCTGACTCTGCAGCTGATAACAAGCCTTGCAGTTGTTCGAAGTAGTAAACCACCTCAAAGACAATATTAGACAGTAATCATAGGGCAAATTGCTGTGAAAGATCAAACAGTACAGAACAGAAAATGCAAAAATCATCTCAAGTTAATTGCCTTTTGTTTGCAGAGATCCAGGTGTGATCAACATATTGCTTATCAGTGTTTCACAAGCATCTGGTGTCAAAGGCTTGTGCTTGCTAGACCTACTGAAGAATATTTGTTCTAACTGATGCGGTTTTTGTAGCAAACCTTTCTGAAGTTTATTCATAACAGAATGTTACTGGAGTTGTTTGAGGTGACCAGAAGCCCTTTATTGTTCATTCCAACTAAAAGCTTAAGCTGCTGTCCTAGAAGAAAAATTCAAGTCTGCTCACTGGTCAAGGCTATTTAAAATGTAAAGACTTGACTTGTGAAGAAGAGTCCTAGCTCAGAAAAAAACCCAACCCACACCACCAAAACCCAAGAAGAAACCACCACCAACAAAAAAAAGTGATGCTAATGGTTAACTTTTTTTTTAAAGACATTTTACCAGGCTTCCCAAATTACAGTTTCTGCTTTGCTAATGGGATGCAGGTTGAAAAGGTTTACCTGACCCATTCACTTTCCAAAACAGAAGTATGGAGTTTGATCCTCTTTTGGTGAATCTGGGCACTGCTGCCACCAACACCTTGTCCAGAGGAGAGCAACTAGGATGATAAAGGGACTGGAGCATCTCCCCTATGAGGAAAGGCTGGGGGAGCTGGGCTTGTTCAGCCTGAAGAAGAGAAGACTGAGAGGGGACCTCATCAACACATACAAATATCTTAAGGGTGGAAGTCACGAGGACGGAGCCAGACTCTTTGCAGTGGTGTCCAGCGACAGGACTAGGGGCAATGGGTGCAAACTGAAACACAAGAGGTTTCAGTTGTATATGAGGAAAAACTTCTTTACTTTGAGGGTGACATAGCCCTAGAACAGGCTGCCCAGGGGGGTTGTGGAGTCTCCTCTGGAGATATTCAAAGCCCGCCTGGATGAAGTCCTGTGTAACATGCTCTAGGAGAACCTGCTTTAGCAGGAGGGTTGGACTCGGTGATCTCCTGAGGTCCCTTCCAACCCTTGCGATTCTGTGATTCTGTGAACAGTAGGACAGGAAGCTGGAGGTGAAGCATGAACCTGGAAGGTGTTGCCATCTGTGCTGCTGTGATACAGCAGTTGTCTTCCTGAGACAGTGGCACCAAGCAAATGAAAACCCGTGAATCCCTGTCCCTTGAAAAGAGCACCTACTGAATGGCTGAACCACTGAACTGCTGAAGTGCTAACTACTAAAAGGAAGGCAAGCATTTATGGGAATTTCATGCTATGAAGCTTTTATGGATATTTCCTTTGTACTATCTGCCACTGCCAGCTGTCCAAGAGAAGCAGTTGTGGTACAGGTTTCCTGAACTTTAACACATGGCTGAAACAGATGAATTTATGGCATAACACAAGAGCTCTTTCTAACACAATGAGGTGCTATCCGTAGAGAAAGTTTTTTCAAAGGTGTGTCCAATTTTTGAGTGGCTTCTCCAATTTTAGGGCTATGAAGCATACTTGCATTGTAACACAGCAGTTCTGCATCAGGAAGTCCAGCATTACAAAAAACATTTTACTTTGGAAGCATGAACTTAAACAAAAACCAGTAGTCACTCTATGTGGGTCATTAATCATTCATATCAACAGAGGTTTAGACAGGGGAGCTGTTGTTAATAAAGCTGCTGTGAGCAAAACTGATGTGCATTAGCTGCTCATGTGTATGCTCGTGGCTAGTGAGGATTGGTTTCTGTTGTGCTGGTTTTCTATGAAAGAGCTAGCCTGCTGCAGGTGAACGGTAATGCGGACAAGTGTGCGCTTGTGCACATCAGGATTGTCAGATTTGGGGGGTTAGTTGCTAAGGGTGAAAGATTCTTCTTATGAGAAATAGTTGCTTCTCTTGCTTTATCACCTCTTTCAAGATTCTGGGGGACATACAGAAGAGCCAGTCCATCAGGATGTCTGCGGAGATCTTGGATACTCTTCTCATTACTTAGTGTAGTGATAATGTAATCCTTTATTGGAATTTTATTTAATGACTTTTGCTGGCCAAATTCCTTCAAACTTAATTTATGCTAAGACTCTTGACACACTGACAGTTATGGTTTCATAGTCGTATGTCTGCTTGCAGAAATAAGTAGGTAAATGCTCTTGGTTATTTTTTTTCTCTTCATTTTTAATATTTTTGGGAAGAGGTGTGAATTACTCAACTCAGGTAAGTAATGGAGAGAGGCTAAGTCTGCTTCAGGTCTGCAGAGGAATAATGCTTTGGTTAATCTAGTTATTGCTTTTCAATGCAAAGAATCTTTTGTATTCTAATATGCATAGGTACTATTACTGTTATAATTCTAAAAAGATAGTTAGTGACTGATGGCAATGCTTAGGATTTCTGTAAGTTAGAGGGGCTTCATTCTGTAATAAGTCAGTAAATCTATAAATTGGGAAACCACAGTCCAGATGTGTTAACTCTACAGCAAGTAGAACCAACTCCTAAAGATGCTGATGTGACACTGAGAATTACTACTTTTCTTTCTATTTTCTGCTCCTTATTACAGTCTGAATATCTATATCCATACTGCTGAAAAGCTCCTTTTTGTTTAAGGAGGAATTCTTGCTGGTTTCCCCCGTCCTCAGCTTCTAGAGGAAATTGCCAGCTCCCTCATTCCAGAGAAACTGCAATGTATGCCAGAGCTGCAGAGATGCTGGGAATGGGAGAACCCTTTCCTCTCTGGCATCTGTTGTGCCAGGGTTCTGCTTAATCCATGCTGGCCTCTTGTGCCAGGGTTCTGCTTAATCCATGCTGGCCTTTTCTCAGACATGGGAGCATGAGATGAAGGAGAGTCAGGATGTGTTGCAAACTCCTGGTGGAGATGCTGGAAGCTCCACTGCCACATGAGCAAAGGGGGGCAGTAGGTGTACAGTGCAGTGACCAGGTCTGATTTCTGGTCAGTGAAATCTGTTTAAACTTTTTTGGTTAGCAGCCCTTTTTCTCAAAGGATCTGACAAAACAACTTCAGAATCCAGAACCAGCTGTATCTTTGCGGGGGGGAATAAGTGCAGCCAGTAAAAGAAACTAATTTTCTTATAGCTCATAGACTGATTAGCAATTTTTACTTGTTCTGTGGATTTTCAGTATTCCATAAATGAAGCAATGGCCTTTATTCCACTAACCATATGTTTGAATCTCTGACGTTCGTGTAGTTCTTGGATTGTTTGATCCTTTTAGGTATGATCAGAAGTAAATGAGACACAACAGTTATTGTAACAAGTCTTAGTTTGTGGGGTTTTTTTAACGTGTTTTGAAGAAGTTGCTTTTGTGGTGTTCGTTCTGTGATCTTTGGAATTAGTCAGAGATTCCAATTTTATAAATACTCAAAATGTCCATAAGCTTAGACCTAATACTCGATGCATGTATTGCAATGCCCCAAGAGCTAAAATCCTTTTCTGATTAAATGCTTTCTTATCTCCGTGCCCACATGCTGTTTTGCATGAGTGGCAAAGATCTAACTCTAAGCCATAACTGCTACGTGGATGTAATATTTGTGGCCAGTAAGTAGGAAAACGTTTATTGCAAAACCAAACCATTTTCCCTTTTACAGTATTTTGGAACTGATTGACAAAAATTTAAATAGGGTTGGGGCTGATGCCTCTGCCAAAGGGAAGGCTGGAGGGAGGGTTTTTCATTGTTAACAATACAGTTATTAAATTAAGGGAAAACATTTAGTCACTTACTTTGGATTTGGTTGAGTTTATATTCTTTTTCCCATTTAATCTCAAGAGTCAGAAGCTAGTGTTAAAGGTAGTGCCAGGAGTTCTTAGGGGCTTAATTCCCAAACTAGGCAAATGAGTCCAGAAATGCAAGTGAACTGGAGAGTACCAGCAAAAAAATCTGGGGAATGTATTTGAGACGTCAATATAAGGATCAGGTTACAGATGTACTTCAAATGCTTAATGCTCTGTAAGAATCCATTTCTGTAGTATTGCAAATCTTTTTTTTTTATTTTCAACTTCTCAAACTGCGGTAAGGCAAAAATTACTGGATTTGTTTGTATTTTTCCTTCTTTCTTTTTAACAACTTCTAAAATGGGAATCTGGAGCAGGTGAATGGATAGACTTTGGCACAATGACTTTATTAAGTTCTCTGTATCTCTCTTGGTCTTTCCTTCCCTACAAGCTGAATACTTCTAGATTTTTCTGAGTAACTTTATTTCCCTGCTACATCTGGAGAACTGAGTATTTGTATCTGATCTCTTATTAGAGAAATAATATCAAATATAAAATCAAAAATCAATATCAAGCAAATGTATCTTACCTTTCCAGTCTGGTAATTACTGTGGGGATGTTATGCCAGTTTTCCTGATGGCTAGTAAA
>NW_009260493.1:2936627-2961724 GCF_000687185.1 Egretta garzetta
GGTGTACTACTTGAAGAAGGCTAAGAAGGTTCCCTGGTTAAGAAAGCCGCTTTCCCCACAGTTCAGATGCCTAGCATCTGAGCTTTGTTAAATCAACTTGCAAAAACTGCATAAGTATTGGTAACCTGCTGTAAAAAGGACACGTTCGACACCTTCATCTGCTATTGCTGAGAGGAGAGGCCTAGAGGGTTGTACTTTTTAATACCTCTGCTCAAAATGTTCTTGTATGTTTCTTCACTTCAATTCACTTCTTAAGGTAGCTTGCTCTTATATTTGCATGGAGGCCTGATTTGCTGCTGGAAGGAAAGCAGTGTCATTATTGAAAACAGCTTTCTTGTATTTATCTTTGTTTTGCACGGCATAATCTGAAAGTGTCCGTTCTAAGGGAAAAGCTTTCACGCAAGGAAATGCTCGATGTGCTTTGGGGCACGTGTTTTTCTTCCAATGTTGTGCTCCTCTACTAGAGGAGACCAAGCATCTGACTTGTGCACATGGTTCAGGATTAGCTTTGTCAGCTGAACTACAACATATGCGTTTTTTCTGTGCTGTTTTTATTTACACTGAAGCAAAATATCTCTTGACCAGCCAGAAGTATTTCCACATGATACTTATGAAATTAAAATGTGGGGGAGGGAAATTGTGGGTTTTTTTCTGGTTTTATGTCAGAAGGAGCGTTTAGGTGGTGACTGCGCTTCTGAGATAGGCAAGGGTTGGTGGTGAATTGTCTGTCTTCTGATACTTTTTTTCCTATCGTGTAACTTGCTTTCAGCAAAAATCATGATTCTGCTGTCATCTTTCTGGCAGAAACAATTAGTTTCTTTTTTTTCCTTCCCCAGCCTCCAAGTACAAGAAGGATCTCATTGATGTGTACAGTGTCTGACGTTATTAGTAACACCATTATAAAATTGTTTTTCTTGGATTTAGTTTTTTAATCTGCAAGAACAAAGCCTGCTTCTGTATGAGCTGAGGTAACTAAACTGTATGTCTTGATGGTGAAGATGAGACCGTAGTCTTGCCTCTTTCAAGATGTGCTAGGGAAACTGGTGTTTCCTGAAATAAACCTTCTGCTGCTCTTAGTCCTGTACAAGCTGGAAAAATAAGGGCTACGATGTAATCTATACTGATTATTGATTTTTAATTTTTTTTTAAAGTTTTTTAGCAGGTGTATCTTGATAAGGAAGTGTTTCTCATCCTAGTTGTTCCTTCTGTGGATTTCAGGCCTGTAAATCAATGACCACAGTATCACTTTACAACCACCCATCTTCATAACTTTGCTCTTAGAAATTAGTTATTTCCTAAACTTCAAGCTACTAAAGGTTTCCCCCCACCCCCCTTGGAACTGAGTTTATAGCTTGTTGTTTTAGTTGTACAAGAAAAGCTTTTTGTTATAACTGTTAGTACTGTCTGTTAAAATATGTACTTTTTCTGTTTGGCTTTCCTGACCTGTAGTCTACCTTTCCCTTTTGCTGCTCTTTGGTACTTCAGCATTGGCATCAATCGGATAAAAAAAAAATGTGTGAGTTACTTCTGGGGCACCTGGTAACAAAGACTTGAGGTGTAAATAATAAGGCTTTTATCTTTTATAAGTTCTATTAGTGTGATGAGTTTTATTTCAGGGGAAAAGCTGCTTAGATAAAGGGTTTACTGCTCTCTTGTTCAGTCAGGCTTAAAGTTTATCTAATATGCCGCTTTAACTGGGAAGCTAAAATTTCAATTCTAGATCTTCCTTTAAGAGTCAAGGGGAAAACAGATGTGTTCAACAGTTTGAGAAAATAAATATAGTAACCCTGTAATTCCTGAGAGCTCTCTCTACTTTTAGATTGGAAAGGGATTTAATAGGAGACAATTAAAATATGTTTGGGAATGTAATCTTAGACCATGTCACAATTCTTTGTATAGGGAAGCAGAATTATTCCTTAAGTGTTAGGCAACTTGTGTTTCAAAGATAACATTTCTTTATGTAGTGTAGTAGCAGAGTCAGTACACAGCAAAGCCTTTGTGTGTCTAAACACTTAAAAATTAGGTTGCTTTTGTTCTTCTTTCTCCCCTTGTGCCAGTAAGTAACAGGCCTCCTCTCACTGCTTGTGCATTTGTGTAGTTCCTCCTGTATGCTGAGAGAGTCTCAAACCATAATTTTACATATTACTTTTTATGTACAGCAGTGGTTACTTACGTCTGCAGTAACTTGTTTTTCTGAATTGTTTGCTCTGTGAAACAGTTCCCTTTACCCAAAGTGGAGTTGCAATATGTCCTATACTTTGTAGTTGGATAAAATAAAAGTATTAATTGGATTATCTGCTGAAGTTAGAAGCCTTGCCTTCTTCCCCTGGAAAAAGTTGTACAGATAGTTCTGGACATGGCAGAGAACAGCAAGTCTTAAACTGTGAATCTGTCTGGAAAATAATGATCATCTCTAACAAGCTCTGCAGGAGACTTTGATCTTGTGAAGTTTGCGTTAGTGTTCAGTTTGGAGGTCAAATTTAGAAAATGTTGGCTTCCTACATTCTGAATTGTTCTTTGTACATCCAGCTGTTCACCACCTAATATTTCTGCTACTTAAGAATGAGTTGTGCTGATAACTTCCTTCATGAAATCTTCTAAATAAGCAGGAAGGCTCACTGGTATATTCTCTTTCACATACAGGCTCGTGTTATGTATGATTTTGCTGCCGAACCTGGAAACAACGAGCTGACCGTCAGTGAAGGGGAGATTATTGTAATTACCAACCCGGTAAGAAAAATGAGATGGAATCAAAGCTTCAGTGCGCTGTCCTGACCCGCTTCTAGCAGGTGGAAGAAAAAAGGTGCTAGGTGACATTTGAGAGCCCTGGCTATCCTCCCCTGAAGAAGTAGCAAATAAACTAAATACAGAGAATTTCCTAATAGCTTTATGGAAACAAATGCAATGAGAGGTTTTGGAGCACAAGGGCCCTCTCAGCTTGTGCCTACACACTTGGGAATTTGCTCAGCTTTGTTCCCCTCTAAATAGGGCTGAGTGCCAAGGCAGAGGAAGGAGCTAACTATGGTGATACATTCAGATGTAAAGGATATTGTCTTTTTTGTGTGCCTAATGTTCCATATTTTGTGTGTATGTAATGTTTCAGGTGCTTGCCGCTTGTGTTTAAATCTGACATGCCAAGTCCCTTCTCGGTTTTGAGTTTTTAAATCAATGACTTCATCATTCCAAGTTTTTTCCAAAGAACTTGCCACAAAATTTGTTACTAAATTTGTGTGTCCTTTCATAATTCAAGCAATACGGACAAGGTACAGAGAAGGAGTGGTGAATATACTATGGTTATAATATCAAGGAGCTCTTAATTTAATAGTATGTCTGAGCACTGACATTTGATTTGCGTGTACACTTTGAATTTGAACGTGCTTTTATTGTCCTGTGTAATTCTTACCCTTGATAACAACGCAAGTGTTAGTTGATTCTGATCTTGATTTTTATGTAGTGATATGGCTCAGTGAGTAGACTTCCCTTTTAAAACATACACAAACAAAACCTGCCTCATCTTGATGCCAGATTTTATTTATCTGGTTGTATAGGAAACACGGTTTCTGCAGAATAAATAATTCTTTGAAGAGCCTAGTCATGTATGATCCTGATAACTTTTGGTTCCATGACCTTAAATATTTGAAGCAGATATTTAATGGAACCAGCACGCTCTTGGATAGGATGCTATGCTGTGGCAGAGGTAACGTTTCAAGACTTCAGGAGCTTAATGCTGTTTCACAAAAGTAGGACTAAATAAATAGTTTACCACTTTTAAGCTAGTTCTTGCTGAACAAGACATCTGCATGTTAAGACATTATACTTAAAACCAAGTAAAACTAATCATGAACAGCATAAAAAAACCTGTGGGGTAGGTTGCCACAAAGGCTCAATCTTTTTTTGATACAGTAAGTTCAGGCAGCAATAGTGTAAGTTGGGAAAATTCCATGATTGCTCTTAGCTGCAGTGGTGTAAATGTGACTTCTGGCTCAAGTTGTCATTGCTCTTGCAGTTTAACCAAGCTAGTTGAATTTATAATTCCAGATGTCTAGTTGTTTCTGTGTTCTTGAGTGTAAGCCCTTAGGTAAGTAAGAAAAAGCAAATGAAAGTTTGCTATTTCAATAACTGGTTGATCTTTACTGTTTAAAATCTTGAATGCGTAAACAGACTTCTTACTATGTACAGGATTACAGAAAATTTCCAAGTGAAAGAAAAAAATTTTGAATAAACAAATACAACCATTAAAAAGCAAATTAAGAAAACCTGAAATTCAATAATTGCTGTCTAGTGTATGTGATTCCAATCTTCAACTGTGAATTAGCTTGACATGTATCTATGTGTTTCAGGAACAGCTTGATTTAAAACTAAACTCACTTATTCCAGGTAATGTTGTCCTGGAATTGACTTTGCTTAACTGCAAAGGTTTATTAGTGTATGTAGAATGTGTGTGTTCAAAAAAACCAAAAACAAACAAAAAAAAAAAACCCCAAAAAACCCCCCCACAAACGAACAAACAAAAAAACCAACCAACCAACCAAAAAACCAAAAAAAAAAAAACCAAAAAACAAAAAACCAAAAAAAACCCACCACACGATAACAGGATGCCTCACTGAGATCAGAGCTGAGCTATGTTAGTTCTTCCCAAACTAATAGCATGAGACCTGCCTCTGAAATTAAATGTGAAGTAGAAAGAGTGCCCCCAGATTTTGCATGGCGTGTGCCTTTCTTAGCCTCAAGATTATCCTTAATATTCTTGTGAGTTATAGCTCCCACTCATTACAAACCTCTGCACCTTCAATCAGTGAAGCAGAGATTTTATGGATATCACCAATAGCTTAATTCCTTGAGTCTTGGTTCTTTATAATCTGTTGACCAAAGCTAATGCTTTGGAAATGGCATACTGATAGCTGTGTTTTGATGCAGCTATCAGTGTCCAGACAATTACCTGTGATTTCATAAATGATCAAAAGTGCTGAAAATCAACCTTTATCCCCCTCATGCTTGTTACATTTAAAGTCCACAATAGCCATGTGAAACAAGCACGGTCTGTGTTCTATTTAAATGAGTATCTGCTGCTTCAGCAGATTTAAGTGAGTTTGTTCATGTATTTTGAACATTGCACTTAACAGGAAGACAATGCTTCCTCCTGAGCTGTTTAAAGCATGCTGTGAGAGCCATCTAGTAAAACTGTTTCTATATTATTACTTCTTTTAGGATGTTGGTGGAGGCTGGTTAGAAGGGAAAAACAGCCAAGGCGAGAGAGGACTTGTTCCAACAGATTACGTTGAGGTAAGTGACTACTACGCCGCTCTGCTCTGAGCAAGCAGAACTACTGAAAAGGCCATCCTTTGGTTCACTGCTCAGACTCAAATAGTAATCCTCAAATGTAAAACTTCCACTGTTAAAGCTTGGAATACATAACCTTATTGCAGCCACTATAGCTGCTTTGGGGACCAGTGCAAACATGCCATCCAAAGCTGCTGTACTTCTTCATGGTTTCCCAAGAAATGCAACAGGAGGCTTTCTGTAGTGTGAATACTGGTGATCTGCAGAACATGAGCTATTTTGAGCCTGCTTCTGGTTTTGGGGGTCTCATGACCCAATAATTGTTTTATTTTCCTGTCTGAAGATAGAGACACGGAAGTGAAATGTGTAATGCAAGTTTACACTGGAGTTGCTGTGGCTGATTTGTCACATGTGCATAAAGCTGTGGAATGGAACCCCATTTCTGGGGCTCAAGATACGGGATCCCAAACTCAGGGACTACTCAGTTCATCTTCCTGAGGGCCTTTGCTGTGTTTGTGTTGATCTGATTTTTGTTTGAAGACTGGTAGTATGGGGAGTGGGGATGGAATGGGGGTCTCAGTGCAAAGACTGGAATCCAATTCACTCTTGGAGGGCCTAGTGTCTGTATGTCTGTAGGTTGCCCATTAGGTGAAGACTCTGGCTGTAATTCCTGCAGCCTCCTCTTAAGGCATGTGCCTCCCTTCCTTCACCAGTGCTTTGTTTATTTAAAAAACAAACAAACAAACAAAAAGCTGTGGTGGTGGTGAGGGGAGGATGCTTCTTCACATAACCTTGTTTTTTGCCCTCAGTTGGCTAGCTTATGGCGTAGTAGCTTTCGGCTCTCCAAACTTGCTGTCCCAAACTGATCCTCTGAGTATTGAGTTCCCAGTCTCCAAGCAGTAATGTTAAGAACCTTGTTAATCCCCAATGAATTTATAGTTAGGTGTCCACTGCCACAACAGTCTTGCGTGTTACTGTGATAATACAAACCAGTTCCATCTGTTGTGGAATTAAATCCTCCAGATTCTCACATCAACTTCTTGTAAAAGGTACTATTAAATTTGAATTCAAAATGCAATCATCTTAACATCTAGTGACATAAATGTTAGGATGATTATGTATGATAAACAGCATCATTTGATTAATGGAAGCATGAAAAATCTTTTCAACTTTTTCCATTTCAGATTATAACCGAAAGTACGAAAGATGGAATTAGCTGCGGTAACTCATTAGCTGACCAAGCCTTTTTTGATTCCCTTTCTTCAAGTACAGCTCAGACCAACTCTGCTGCAAAAAGCAGTAATCAGGTATGTCTCGAGGTTTGTCAGGCGCAGAGAGTGTGGCACGTTCTCTTGACATAACTTCTTGCAGTCTTCAGTTGTGCTGTACCATATTTGTGTACACTCATAAAAGTACTAATTAAAGTAACTGTATTTTCATTAGGGAACACTTTTGTTGACTATTAATGATATGGGTGCCTGTTCAGCTACTGTCCCTGCTGGAAAAATTAGTATTCTAACACTTTCAAAACCAGAGCATTTTTATTCTTTCCAGCCTGCAGTCATATAAATCCGTGTCTACCTCAATTTCTGTTTGTACCTCAGTTCTGTATAAATGCATGCTTAGCAAATTGAGTTTATTTTCAAGTTACTTGTGTTAGTATGCTAACCTTTCTAAGGAACTGTAACTTTCCTTTTTTTAAATGTCTACTACAATAGTGTGTTCAATGCCTCATCAGTGAGAGTGAATGAATATTTATCTTTTTCAACATTTGACTAAGAGTTGTTTCTTTGATTAAAAAAAGATGAAGCAAGTTCATGCATTGTCCCTAGTCAGTTGGAGAAGAGGCTGACTTTGTTTTTGCTGGAAGAATGGGGGTTTTTTCTTTTTTCTTTTTTTTTCTTTCCTTTTCCCCTCCTTTTGTTCATTGCTTTTTGCCCAGCATGTCAGCTCATTAAGCAGCAAATCTCAGGTTTAGTCTCAGGTTAGACATCTGAAGACATACGTTATCTTAAACACAAGCTGTTTATTATGGTCTACAGACTGGTACATGTCCTACATGTAGGAACAGTTAAACATTTCAAAGTCCATAGGTCAACAGAAGAACAAAATCTGCTTTTCCCAACAGCAGCATGCAAAGGTCTCACATGTTGGAAAGTAAATGCTTTACTCATCATAGCAGCTGGGGACACACACCTGGTTTGTGGATCAGTTAAATATCAGTTATTAGTTTTCTTAATTGTAATGTGCAACACAGAACTTTAACATGAAGTGAGATCTCTTGAAAACTGTGCATGGGGCAATTTTGCATGACAGTGAAAATAACAGTTCATTGACTGTATAGTGTTTGATCTGTGCTTCCTTATATTCAGATGGACGATGCCAGGATTGTGATTCTGTGATCACATGTATAGCGAGAACTTCAGACCTCACTGTGACTGTTTTACTGTTTACCACTTTTTTTTTTAATTGATGCCCAGTTAATATTTAGGTTAAACACAAAACTCTTGAAATGCCTCATTAATTTCTCATGTCAGACTGAGCCAAAAGCATCGATTATAGATTCATATTCCCTCAGTAACACTTAAGTAATTTCGAAGGTAGAGTGGGAACCTAATTGTTGCTGCTCTCTCTGTTATCCTTGCCCCGTTTTTTTTCCTCCTACAGACTTTCTAGTGAAATTTTACTTCTGGGTGCTTTTGAAATATTTGTAGCAGCTACTTCTGTCAAATCCAAATACTGTTTCTCTTCTGAAGGAGAGAAACTTAATTTGACCTAGGAAGAATTGCTTATTAACAAAATGAATGTACAATGTTTTGAATGGTGGTAGAGGTATCTATTGGAGGTTGATCTGTGCTTAACACAAGGTACTCATGCCTGGAGAAGGGAAGAAAAAAGCCCTTGCCTATACAGGAGGAAAAGTTAAAATAAAGATATCTGTTATATCCTAAATAATAGAGGTTTACTATGGCAGTCTAGTTCTGGAAGCTGCATTTCTAGAGGAGGGAGAAGCTTGAAAATATGGCCACTTTACAATACAATTTACACAGGATCAGCAGTATACTGGCCCTGTAATCCATACAAATTACCATTTCTTAACAAATTTTGGAAAGGAGTAACTTCAGGTGAACACCTTATCTCATCTGTTTCAGTGCTTTATTCCTGTAAGTGTCCTGTTGCTCTCCATTATCCTTCAAACACTGTGTGAGACCATTGGGAGAACCACAGTACCATAGTGTACTATAGTAAAACTACACTGCTAACGTTAATAGGTGAGAGAGGAGCAGAGTGTGCACCTGGATGTAGCCAAGATCATGCAAGATGCAGGGGAAGCACATTCGCTCAGGCTAGTGTGTTGGGTCTTTTGTTTTCCTGTTTTTCCAGAACAGGAACCATACTGTCGTGTGGCCAGGATTTTATGTCATAAGTTATTTCCATTTCCTCAAGTGTGTGGTTTTTTTTTTTTTTTTTCTTTAATTGAGTTCAGTAACAGAAGTTTAGTCATATGTATTTTTGAGAAAAACAGCAGGTCTTGATTTGAAGACTGGTTTCTTTAGCTTCTGACATACACCTGGTAGTTTGTTTGAGTGACTTTGTTAATAGGAATTTAATTTGTATACTAAGCAGTCTGGCTTCCTCTTTCAGCTGTTAGGCCTTTCTCCCAGATCAGAGAGCTCTCTAGTGCATGGTATTTTCTCCTTGCAAAAATTCTATGGTTAATTGTCCTCCTGATCAAGAAATTCTGTTTGTTGTATCTGTCTGATGTAAGACACTTCTCCTGCCCTCAAAAAAAAAAAAAAAAGCTTTCTTCTGCAGTCTATTTGATCTTGTGATTTGTCTACAAGATGTGTGCATTGCTCCTGTGTACATTGCATGATGTCAGACAGGTTTGTTTCTGTTCTGGTGTAGAAAAGCCTGATACAGTGAAAGATTGCATTGATTCCTGCAACAGTGCATCAGGAGGTTATACTGAGTTGCTCATCCCCTGCACACTGGCTTCTCTTTTAGAGCCACTGCTTATAAGAATATGATCTACCTTGTGGGTATGACCCTTCTTCCTAGACTTACTACTCTGCATTTGGTTATGATAACATTTACATTGTTTAATGTGAGTTTGCTCAGGCACTTTGGATTGATCTGTGTTCAGATGCACAGCTGCAAGCAATTGATTTACTCTTTTCAAGTGCCTTAATGAGTGTCTAGGTCAATATACAAAGCACTTCATCTTAAATGAAACTTGTGTGTTCAGGCTATGGAGAGCAAAGGAAAATGACAAGTTAGGTGTCAATGTAAAGAGAATCGATGCTGGAGGTGGCACAGTAGTGGGAACTAAAATGCTCATAGATGTAGTCTGGTGGACTTAATAAGAAATAGCAGCATTCCTAAATGCTGACATTTTATGCTCTAAGTTATATTTCATAGTAACCTGGAGGGGTACAAGTTTATTACAAGAAGACTTTATAAAAGCACTTCTAAATAGGAAGTTTGGAGATTTTCCTTACTACTACTGTATTGAAGAAACTACTTTCTCTAAACATGAAGTCACTTCACCGTATGTGCAATTATACATCATTCCTATCCCCCAATTTCAGTAAGTCAAAAGAGGTTTAAATTCTTAGAATTCTTTCCATTCTTCTAACAGTAAGTAAAAAAAAAAAAGGTTGTTGCATAGTCTTTCAGTACCAAGCCTTATTAAAAATAATAGATCTGGCTGAGTTGAAATGTGTGAGTGTGGGGTATTTTTTGGTTTTCTTTTTTTAAGAGACCAGTTAAACCACAGTGTTGTGGCTTAAGCCCAGCTGGCAGCTCAGCCCCCCCCAGCCACTCGTTCATATACCCCCCCAGTGGGATGGGGGAGAGAATCAGAAGAGTAAAAGTGAGAAAACTTGTGGGTTAAGATAAAGACCATTTAATAGGTAAAGCAAAAGCTGTGCGTGCAAGCAAAGTAAAACAAGGAATTAATTCACTACTTCCCATTGACAGGCTGGTGTTTAGCTGTCCCCAGGAAAGCAGGGCTCTATCACGCTTAACAGTGACTTGGGAAGTGAAAAGCCATGACTGTGAACATCTCCCCTTCCTCCTTTTTTCCCCACAGGGCTTGTTGCTGAGCATGACATCCTACGGTGTGGGATACCCCTGTGGTCAGTCAGGGTCAGCTGTCCCAGCTGTGCCCCCTCCCAGCCTCTTCTGCACCCCCAGCCTCCTTGCTGGTGGGGCAGTGTGAGAAACAGAATGCCTTGACACTCTGAAAGCACTGTTCAACAATAAGTAAAACATCTCTGTGTTACCAACACTGTTTTGATCACAAATCCAAAACGTAGAGCCATACCAGCTACTTTGAAGAAAATTAACTCTATCCCAGCTAAAGCCAGTACAACCAGTTATATTTGAATGCAAACTCTGTCTATAACTTTTTTCTGTCTTAATTTTTAAAGTTCTGAACTGGTTAGCTTATCAGTTTAGAAATATATCTCAAATGGCAATGTGCTTTTGACAGGGCTTAAAAAAAAAATCCAACGAACTTATTTTTTTAGCCTTCTACATTGTATTTTTGCTGGCATATCTTCATATTGCCCTGGTAGGTCTGAAGGGATGACTGCTTTTCTTAAGTAGCAATGCTGCATGTAATACAGACCCTAAATCATTACAGTTTTTCCAGATCAGTTTCTATGCATGCATATCTCTTGCTCTCAAAATAAAACTTACTTTTTCCCCTCTGTCTACACCCATACCTTTTTGCTTTCCAGAAAAACAAGAGGCTTTTGGTTTCCTGCTCTGGAATCCATAACTTTTTGGTGTTAAGAAAACATCATAAGCTCAAACACTGCCCTACTCCCCATCTGTCCTTTTTCCAAGAAGTTTTGTTGGTGTAAATAATCTTCTGAAAAGTAATTAATAAGCAATAACTAGAAGCAGCTGCTCTCTTACTTGTCTTCACTGAGAAAGACACAATGACTGCAGCAACACTTTGGCATTGTACCGTACCTGGGTTTGCCACAGGTGTAAAGTGACTGTAGAGAAGGGGCACAGAGGTACCTCCTAAGGAGAAGAGAATTCCGCACGACCCTTGGCAGTTCACTCTTCCCCAGCTCATTCCTTGCATCATCAACAGTGATGATCTCGCTCTCCATTCTAAACCACAACTTGTGGTGGTTTGTCATTTATCTAGCTTAAAATGTTTTAAAAGTTGTGAACAAATACCAGCTTTCCGTTTAACGAGTGTTTATATGAGTTACTCCAATTTAATCTAAAATCTAAAAATCTAAATTGCAACTATTTTGGCCCAAACTAGTTCTCCTTATTAAGAAGCTAAACCTTTTTTATCTGTACAGTAGTCTCATTAATGGTCTGTAAACAAACTGTATGTACAGTTAGCCATAATATAGTCTAGTTATTTACAGCCTGTGTAACATGCATGTTTCAACACAGGATAGAAATGCTATGAATTTCAGTATGCTATATATTTTAGTCTGTATGGTTTTTCTTCCCTTTCCTCTAGAGCTTAAAGTCTAACCTTTTTTTTTTCTCTCTCTGGGGAAAAGAAAACTAGTATTAAAAATGTATAAATGAAATTAAAGTGGAGTACTGCCTGTCTGTTTCAGGGTGGAAGTGCATCACCAGCTATGTTGACCTAAGAACTGTAGATGTGGCTTCACAGTATCTAATATACAAAAATAGTCCTTGTAGCTAACAGTAAGTTACATTTGTAAAGGACTTGTTCCCTTTTCTTGACACTGATTCTCTAGTCCCTGCCAAGTCTACTTCTGTATGAAGATGACTGTACAGCTGTTCTTAGTTCTGGATAAAATAAGTATCCTGGGAGTTTGCATTTTTGTGAGTTGCAGATTTGTCAGTTAATTCCAGTGTGACCTTAGTGAATCCACATGTTTCGTGTCTTCAGTTATGTTGTGGGCAGAGCAGCAAGGGCCCTTGAGTAGGTACAGGAAGCAACAACAGAAACCTCTCATGTTTGTATTGTTTTATCCAGTGATAAGTGTGAAATCACTTGGGATAGTTTCTCTCAGTAGAAGAAAGAGAAGCTGCTACACAGTTGTTGAAGGATATGGAAAATAAATGGACTGTCTTCTATGTAGAAAGCAGTTTCCCTTCAGAAAATAGTGGGACTTCTGTATAGGCAGGATGAATAAATAGTAGTGAAAACACCTAGTTTGGTGTGCAGGAGCTGAGGCAACTCTTTAAGTTAACTGGCATGTAGACGTAAGTTGTTGAACAGGCATAAGGAGGACACTAAAGAAGCTATCCTCAGAGCTTTACTTCATATCTCTTCCACTCTTTGCAACTTAGTGCTGGAAAGGCAAATTGTCATTGTTAAATTTGCATACCATAACTTCCCCCCTGTGTCCCTGAACTGCTATGAGCAGCAATAAATGCTAAGACTGAAGAAAATAAATGTGCTCTTAATAAGAGTGCGCTATTCTACTTCTGTGGAAATTTTGACATGCATGTTATTGCATTCCTGTAACAGTATTTCTATTCTCTGAAGTTGCTGTTTGTGCAGTAAAGTAGAATTATTGTCATGGAAAATGTGACTCGCTCATGTTTGGTTGAGTCCAGTTTGTCTCGTTAAACCAGTATGCTAAATTGCCTTATAAAATACACAGGTAGGTTCACCATGGAAGTTATAATTACAATTGTTTATGGATTTTGGAAATTATGGCTTCCTTGACTAATAAACCTTAACTCTGCATAAATGTATATGTTTGTGAGATTAAGTGTAAAGTTGCCTCTGCGTGCATAAGTCATGTCTAGAAAGGTGTACTGCAAAAGGTACCTAAAAAGAAGTACAAACAAAACTGGTGGGCTAGAACTGTTCAGAAGTGCTTAAAAAAAAAAAAAATAAAAAATTACCTGGAGTGGTTTATGCTAGTTTGGCTTTCATGATTAGTAACTTCTAGTTCCTGTTACAGACACTGACACTATAACATCCTCCATTGCTACATGTAATTTGAAAACCACCCTTTCCCCCCCCCCCCGTCTCGATTGCAATATTGCATTCAGACCTGTAACAGGAATTTGTGACCAATTCTTGTTTAACCAAAGTACCAGGCAGCGACTCTCGTACAGTACTGGAAACAGTGGCTTGCTTGCTTTCAAATGAATCGCATTCACATATTAGAAAATAACTGTCTGGCATGCAATAGTGATTGTACCGATCCCAATTACGGAGCTGCCTTGAGCTTTTTTTTGTGGGTGTCCCAGTGGAATGCAAAGGCTCGGGCAGCAACTTGTTAAAATGTAGTACTGTGACCGTTCCTCAGCTGTGGTCTTTACCCATAGCTTCAACCTCCCTTTCACCAGTTAATTTGAAAACACACCCTTCCCCCCCCCCCCGTCTCGATTGCAATATTGCATTCAGACCTGTAACAGGAATTTGTGACCAATTCTTGTTTAACCAAAGTACCAGGCAGCGACTCTCGTACAGTACTGGAAACAGTGGCTTGCTTGCTTTCAAATGAATCGCATTCACATATTAGAAAATAACTGTCTGGCATGCAATAGTGATTGTACCGATCCCAATTACGGAGCTGCCTTGAGCTTTTTTTTGTGGGTGTCCCAGTGGAATGCAAAGGCTCGGGCAGCAACTTGTTAAAATGTAGTACTGTGACCGTTCCTCAGCTGTGGTCTTTACCCATAGCTTCAGGCAAAATCTGACTATTGAAATAGTCAGTTTTCCACAGTTTGCAGTGTTTGCATGCTCTTTTTCTTGTAGCTTTGTTTTCATTTGACTTCTTGTTTTGTGAAGTAGCCTTGTGGTCTCGTATTTTAACTTGATAATGGTGACAATTTTGTCAGCTCTCCTATGAGTGTTTCTGCTTGCTTGCACACTTACAGTGGCAGTGGCGTGCATGTATTGCACAATCCCCTTCACCACAGCAGGGGGCTTACTGCAGTATACAGTTTCCTTTCTGATTTAATTTTTTAATTGTTCACTAAGTGCTTCTTATTTTAAGGTGGAATCATTGGTATTTGTCAGTGAAAGTGGCAAGCTGGAAAGCCTTAGCCAGTAATGCTCTTCAACTCCTTCTCCAAAAAAAAAAGCAACAAGGGAAACCCCTGTCCCCAAACAAAAATACAGAGTGCTTTTCCCCAAAAGGAAAGATAAAGCCTTGTTTAATCTTTGTAGCCTGATCCTGGGATGTCTAGAGAACAGCAGAGAGGAACAGGGAGTCTTTCTTCCATTTCTGGCATTGCTGTGACTGCTGCTTGGAAAACTGTCTGAAATTTCTCATCTGTGTTTCAAGAAGAAACCATTAGGGATTGTAATCAGCTCAAGAGAAGGCAAGGATATAAAGAGGTGACTTGATTTCCATTTACATGTGCAGGTGTGGTAACAAAAACAGAAGCTCAATTGAATGAATGTCTGTAGGATTTTCAGTGGCTGAAAGTTGAAACTTAAGCAAACTTTAAGAAAAAATGATAAATCATTTCCCTTAAGCAGTGAGGGTGACAATATGTGTGTTTTCCCTCCCCTCATCACATCACTGAGTATTCTTTGCTGAAGTCTAAGTTACGTATATTTTTAAAATACCATTCTGTACTTCAAACATGGCTCTTTTTGTGCCAAATCAGGAGTTAATAGATGGAAATCCCATGCCTGCACTGTGCAGAAGCAATGCAATCTCTAGTCCACTTTGGCTGTGAATAACCTCACAGGTAAGGAAATGGGAGTAGAAGTGGGAAAAGAACAAAAACCGAACTGCTCTGCTCTTCATGGTAGTAACTCAGTTCTTCCACTTGGTGGTTTGGGTTTTTTTTTTTTTCTTGCTGAAAGCAAGGAGTGCCTTGGCTCTATGTGGTTTGTGAGCAGGCAGAGCCCAGCTCCTTTGCAGGGACTACTTTATGAAGGGGCAGTGGGCCTGGGAGAGGAAGCACTGAAGATTGTTTCCTCTGGAAGGAAGCAAGATGAGAGGAACAGCTGAGGAACAAATGGGTTCCTTGGACAGCATTGCTACTGCCTCCTTGTCAGCTGCTTCTGGAGGTCCTCTCTCCTGTTGCTTTTGTGTATTTATCCACAGGAACATTCTAGTCTGTGAATCCATAAGGTTGGTTATCCCTTAATGTCTAGCCCATCTCCACTCTTGCTTTTCCTAGAGGATTTCTTTACAGAGAAAACGTGTTTAAATTGTACAATAAAAAAAGAGGGCCTTCCTTCAGGAGTGAAAGAAGTGCCCAGGGCCATAATACTAAGGTAATGATTTACCAGGAAGAAAGCTTGGGCATAAAAATCATGGGCATGGCAGCTACTTCGGTATCTGCTGATGTGTACACTTGCTCTTTGGTAAATACAGCACAGTGAATGCAGTTCTGTGGTTGCTGCAGAGTAAGCTTTTAGCCCTTCACATTTCCTCCTGGAGGAAAAAAGCTTGATTTTTAGAGTGACTGTCTATATTCACTTACCTTTTTTTAATGTATCTATTCAGAGGCTGTTATCCAAAGAACTTTTAAGAGTTTAGTGTAATGTCTGAGTATGCCTAAGGCTTTGTCTCCAGGTGGGTAATTAAGGCAGCTATAAAACTGGAGAGGTGTTTTCATTCTTGTGAACTACTGAGCTGAGCCACCATGACTTTTCTTGTGTCTTCTGCCATTTGTCTGTGCTGTCTGTCTCTTCTCAACCCTTCTTCAAGAGCGTAATGCTTCTCATTGCAGCTTTGGCTGTCCTGGACTTCCCTTGATCTGACCTTTCTCTACTCGGTGCTTTAGCATGGCTTTTGTCTCTTGAGGTGTATTTCTTATGGTTGGAGGTAATAATTTTTGATGGCAATTACCTAGATCTTTTTAGGTACTCATCTTAGTTTTAGCATCTGAACATCATGTTTGGTTTGGCTTTTGTCCCTCAGGAGTAGAATGGATCTATTGATCCATCAGGAGCATCCATTAATATGAAGGAGGAGTCTGCCAGGAACAACTTAGTTGGCCAAGAGGTCAAAAAAAGATTTTTAGCCAGGGCAGAGAGACGCCGCAGTGACTTATCTTAGTTTTACTGTCTATAACTTTGGATTCTCTGTAAAATAGCAAAGATGTCACTTCTTCCTATTTAATTCATGATTCATTTGGTGAAGATACTGATATTCCACCCCCAAGCTGAGGATTTTCCTGTTGTGGTAGAATTTTTTCCTCATGCAACTATAATTAGATCTTTAAAAATATTTAATCACACACACCCCCTCCCCAGCCCCCCACCAGTAATGATCTGTTCCTATAGTGAGTTTGAATCTGCCCTTAATGGAAGACTCTTAAAATATTTAGTAATGTGTTCCCTCTGTTGTCTGTTCCCCAAATAGCCTTTTTCTCTTTTCTCTGAGAGCAGTAGGAGCGAGCAAGTCCATAATAGTCTACAAAATGGAAAATCAGCTGGCTTCAAGGAGTTTATCCTTGAATTTAATCTCAGTGTACTTGTTTGATGTTACCTTGAGAAGCAAAGATATGCAATGTTTCACTTGAAGGTTGATTAGTTTCTTAGTAATGCGTGGTGTGGCATTTCTTCCTGTGCGTTTTGCATTTGAGATTGCTTGCATGCTTGGATGTTAGGTCTGCTGTATCAAGTTATATTGACTAAATAACAACTTCTTGCAAGGACTCTTCATCTTTTTTGTGCTACCTAAAGAGAGATCAGAGGATTATCAATTTCAGTTATGGAAAACTAAAGGTGTGAGAACATGTAATTTAATCATTTACAAAATACTTGCTGGCTTAATTCGGGTTTATTCAACTAGAGCTAAGCCACACAAATGGCTTCTTTTATGGAATTTGTCAGCTGCTGAGATCCACCAAGCTGCTGACTGGAGCTGAGATTACCCTTTTAATAAATGCTGTGTCTTTACTTGGTCCTCTGTGGTTCTATAGGACCTTGAGGATGGCAGGTCTGATTCCTGAACCCTTCTTCACATTTATTGGTTTTTGGCTACTACTCAGAAGTGTCCGAAGTGTGTGTGTATGTAGTCAAACATTTGAAGAAAGATGAAAGGAGACCTGTAAATGCTCTTTGAGAGGTGTTGTCTATATATACATTCCTAACCAATCTCTTACCCTCTTCCCCAATACCTTAGAAAGAAACGTGGACCCTTTGGCTGAAAGAAGCTGAGGGGAAATAGTATATCCCACCCCTTTTATAGCCTGTGGGTGATATGCCTAGGGGCGAGAGCTTACCCCAGAGCTTTCTTGGATACTTCAGAAGTAAAATTTTCTGATTTGAATAGTGCTTCCATATAGACACATAGAGATAAAACATCTGAGAGGGCAGTTTAAGTAATCCATTTCTCCTTGCTTACAGCATTTAGTCTATATCAGCAACTGTCTGCAAGTTTGGTGATGATTGCTCTTGACAGTCATTCATTAGTAGTGTACCCAATGTTAATATTACTGCCTCCCCCTTGTTTTGCAGCAGATTTTAAGGTTTCTTTTCCACCCACTCATGTACCAGATTTCACATGAACTACAGAGAAGAGGAAAAGTTTACTCAGCCTTTTGGCAATCATCCCACTTCTGGGCTTTCATTTGCCAGTGAGCAGCACAACATATATTGCAGAAGTATATGCAAATTAATATTATGCAAACTATTCTAGGTGCTCTAAGTTATGTTAGGAGCAGGCACGATTTCCCATGTTGTTTTCCTTTAGCAAATATGATAAACTCTGACTGATTCATGTATGGGTGTTTTTTCTTTACATAAATTCGTATCAGGTGAACATCATAGGAAGAGCAGGCTGGTACCTCATACGCTACCAGCAACTTCTTTGTAATTGCTAAGAGTAGCACTATGTATCAGCTGTCCAAAAATTAGGTAGACCTTAGTGATATCGCTCCCTTAGGGAGTGGTGGTCTTGCATCAGTTCAAAGAAATGCATAAAAAAAAAAAAAAATTCCCCAAACTATCAGTCTAGAAGCTGTCCACATAACCCCTCTCTCTGTCAGTTCCTAGAGACCCACTGACTCTAGTGACTGAATGTGATTTCCCCCTAGCCTGAGGGCTCGGTCTTAATTTCCAGATTCTGGGGATTCTGTACCTAAAGAACAGGTGTTACATGATATCAATAGTATAGGTTCAAAGCATTTTCAAGTCTTAAAGGTTTGGTAATGTCTGTGAAATCTGACTGTCCGACAACCTTATTTTAGGAAAAACTAAAGCGAGAGCTCTCATTCCTAAGTAGTATCTCAAAACTGAAATTAGAGGAGAGAATTTTAGTGAAGAAAAATGGAGTGTGGAGTAGCTGTACCTTTTTTGTGTGTGTTTTGTGTAAGAAACAAATGTATTCAGCAGTTTTGTAGGGAATTTGGCTTTTGGTGGGAGTTTTATTGATTTTTCTGTAGTGGCAAATGTCTAAGTTTCATGTAAATGCTATAGTCTAAAAGCAATTAATTTACATTAAGCTTCCCTTCTCTGATATGCTGCTTAATGATAAAAAATAATGCACTGGCTTCTGTAGGTTTTGAGACTTCCTTTTACAAAACTCAGCTTCTCCCTCTGCTGAACAAGACAAGCTTTGTAGGCTTTGTTTGCTTTCCTTCCCCTTCTCCTCCTCCTCCTCCTTCCTCCTACACTCTGGACGTGTGGGGTTTGATTTGTGTGGGTTTCTCTTTCTGCCAGCTAGTCTCTGCACGAAGTGTCTGGAGTAGACTGCACTTAGGTAGTCAATGCTTTTTCAAAGTGTAGCCTTAAAATCAAGGAGCTGAGCAAGATACTAAGCTATTAATCCAACTTACTGACAGATGAACTTGTCAAACTGATGCAGTAGTTAGAGGCGTGTCTGCTCTACGCTCTTTCACTGAGGTTTCCACCTCCACAACAGCATCAGTAGAAGGGTATGTGTGACTATCTTCACCAGAAGCTTATGCTAGGTCTACAGGGAGATGCCAGATGGTTCCCTGGCAGATGTTTTGTTTCATTCCCTCATCTTCGCTGTGAATGAGTTAAGCTCTGCCAGGGAAACTGAGCGGGCTGCTGGCCCTAACTCCCTCCCTGTCACACCAATAGTGATGGTGTGGGTGGACAGTTTATGATTTGCTTTTAGTAAAGCCACTAATCTGAGTTTAATAAGCATTTGAAAAACCTAATCCTTGACTTCTGAGTTTCTGTTTTAAATGTGCTAATTAGTCTGTGGTTTTATGTAATTAATAGTTCACATGCACCATACTTAGGGCGTTGGTGTAAAATAATTACCATGAGTAAGAGTGCTTCCTAACACTGTTGGAACAAATAGTTTAATTTCCCCTAGGAGATGTAACACTCTTATACGTATGTATAGGTGTCATATTGCTGGAAAGCTGATCAGTTCTTCTGGGTGCTTACTGCATTTGGGAGCTGTGTAGCTGGGAAGGTAAAATCTGGCAGCTGCTCCTAAATCAAACAAATGGAGTGCTGAATGCAGCAGGAGATCAATGACTTAAAGAAGAACGTACGTTGCTCAATTCTTCAGCAATTTCTTCTTTAATTTTGTCTTTATACAATGTAGGCAAACAATGCCAGTGATCCTTGGTCCAGTTGGAACGTTGGGAAATCTGGGAACTGGGATAATGGAAATGCTGTTGACAGCTGGGCGACGAAACCTGAAAGTGCAGCTGGCCAGAGAAACAGTGCTTCAAATAACTGGGAGACAGCAGCAGCATTTGGTCATCCACAGGCATATCAAGGACCAGGTGTGCTAATAATGCTCTTATTTTTGAATATATTAAAGTAGGTGCACAGCAGAGGTAAGAGTTGCTTAATCTTTCATAACTATAGAAGATGGCTTTTTTAAAAAACAAAACAAAACCAGCTTCCTAGTAGCACATTGCCACTGGGCAAACCAGATGCTAAAATAACAGGGGGTTTTAAATCAAACAAACAAAAAAAAAAAAGAAAATCAGATCCACAGTAACAGACACCTCAGACTTGTATGGAAATCTCATAAGCCAAAGTCTTGTGCATACAAGATCTATTCTCAGGCACGTTGTTCAGCTTGCATAGTTGCAACTTAAACACCCTTGAATTTGTGCCCTCAGGCCTGTGAAGAAGTATTCTCTTAAATCCTTAATTTTAGGAATTGGCTAGCCTTTCAGAAAGCTTCTCAACTTCTTTGTAGTAAACACTTCAATTAAAAGGAGAACTCATAACTGGGGAATGCTAACATGGAGTCCATTAAATAATCTTAACACACCAGCATCTCTTCTTTCTTTTTTCTTGCCCCCCCCGACCCCCTTCAATGGATTTCTAGTGTAGTGTTTTGCAGTTGTATTTGGTGGGGATGGTGGTAATTGAAGAGGAATCATAAAATAGAAGGCTGAATTGGCTCTTAAATATATTTACCTTGTTGGTTGTTTGTGTATGAGTGCTGAGGTAGCTGCTTCTGCTTTTGAAGAGAAAATATTTAACTTCTTCCTCCCCTCTGCCCCCTCCTGTCCTTCAGCAGCTGCTGATGACGATGATTGGGATGATGACTGGGATGACCCAAAATCAACTTCACCGTCTTATCTTGGTTACAAGGAGACTGAGGCATCAGAGGCTGGGGGGGTCCAGCGTGGAAATTCTCGTGGAGCTGCTATGAAGTTACCACTTAACAAGTAATGGAAAATGCAGGGCAAATGTGTATATGTTGAAGAGAATCGGAATTTGTCAAGATGTGTATTTGTGTGACCATTGTTCTTGAAATATGCAATGTAAATATTACAGTTTGGGGTTAAAAGTGGAGATGGATTTGTAGGTCAGCATTCTCCCTGTGAGATCAGAGAACACAGATCTGTGAAAGTCTGAAAGTACATGACAAAGCTGTATAATTTTTGGAGATGTTATACAGGCAAATGACACTTTTGCAAGGTCTGAACTTCTGGACCTACTGGTCTTTAAAATTTAACTGTCTTTAACACTATGTGTGCTTAATGAGAATGAAAGGTGATGGATGGCTTGCCCCAGAGTTCGTGATCAATCTGAGTTGCTAGGAGTGCAGAAAAGTTCTGCTCTCATGTGTATGTGTGTTGCCCAGCTTGATTCTTGAACCACAGAAAGCTTGATTTATTTTTTTTTTTTTCTTAAGATAAAAATCTTAAAATAGCATGAAGCTTTGTCAGGGTTATACTGGGATTATCTCATGTTACAACTTAATGTTTGTTTATTCTAAAACTGTTGTTACTCTGAGAAGCTATTGTGTGGTAATCTTTAAGTGCATGAAAGCAGTGGAAAAGGATTGTAGAATAATGGTCTCCTTGGGTAGGTAACTAAAATTAGCAACTAGTCATGGAGAGACAGTTGGTTTTGTTCATCAGCAGAGGTCTTGCCCAGTTTTGCAACAGTACCTTCATATTGTGGCATCTACTTGTTGCAAACCCATTTAGTATAACCAGTATAAACATACCTTATGTGTCTGTGAAGTAAGTCTTACTTTACTCCCCATGTTTCTGCAAGCAGGCAGTAAGTTGGCAGTATTTGAAGGGCTAAGTATCTTCCTAATCAGAATGAGAACCACCATTTGCTTTTTCTAAGACCTTTGTATACAGACTTTAAGGACAGTAGAGATTCTTGTGTGGTTTTCTTCCTAATTGGTTGATAAAATATTTAACATAACCCATGTTTAGAAGTACTTGATAAATCTGCAGCTCATCGTTCTTTCAGATGACTGAATTCTCATCATCTGAAATGGCAGGACTGTGTGCATGAGCATTGGGGGGTGGTTCCAGAGAGGGTGGACTGCAGTGGAGTAGCAGATGTTACTTGGTGTCCTCCTGTTATGTTTGCTCTGATGGCCTGCAGAGCACAAATAGCTACTTCACCTTGGAAGAAGGGACCTGTATTACACGAATAAAAGGTGGACATCAGTAGCTGAAACTTTTCTGTTTTTTCAGGGCAAATAGTTGGCTGTTTAAGTAATCCACATCAATTCTTTTCTATACTTGAGAAAGTGGCAGGTAATCCTGCATAAGTCAAATGGAGAAAAATACAAAATAAACCTATCACTTTTTTAGATTTCCTGGATTTGCAAAACCTGGGATGGAACAGTATCTCTTGGCAAAGCAGCTAGCAAAACCCAAAGAAAAAATTCCCATAATTGTAAGTTGGGGACGTGTGTGGTGTTTTAGTGTGTGGGTGGTGTGGTTTGTTTTGGGGTTGGATTTTTTTGTGAGGGTTGTTTTTGTGAGGGCTTGGGGGTTTTTTATGGGGGTTTTTTTTTGGTATGTTTTGGTTTCTTTAGCCCTCCCCACCTTTCCCTTTTTCCCCAACTTAACTTTAGCTTCAGGGTTGCTATATGTATTTGGGTCAGAAGAAACCGATACTGAGCATATAATTAGAAATAGAACTGTCATAATAAAACTGTGTACCATTTAAGTATTTTAAAGTTGTGGTAGACTGCATTTCAGAGTCATACATCACTGAGGGATTTTCAGGGTCAAGTCTTAACTCCTCCTTTCTTCTAAGCGTGCTAATTTACTATTTGCAATACTCAGTTATGATGATTGGGTTATATTATTTAAAAAACAAACTCTTCTAGATATATGCTGTTCTAGTGAAATGTGGTTGAAGTAGCAATCCCTAGAATTCACCACTCCTTTGCTATTTGGAAAAAATTGTAAAATGCAGAATAAGATCAACACAACTGTGGTCAATCATCTCCGGTTGTGAGAAACCCCCTCTGTTTCCTGACTATCAAGCTCTCGCTGAAATCAATGGAAACTTTCAAGTGGAGAGAGAAAAGTATTTGTCTCCTTGTTTGCAGCTGGTACAACATCATGTATTTAAAGAAAATATTTGCAATTTCTTACAGATTGGTGATTATGGCCCAATGTGGGTTTATCCTACCTCTACATTTGACTGTGTGGTGGCAGATCCCAAAAAAGGTTCTAAAATGTATGGTCTCAAGAGCTACATTGAATATCAGCTGACCTGCACTGTAAGTGTATCTGAAATGGAATCTTCTCTCTCGCAAATATGGGTCATTTGTACATATAAATAATACAGTTCGTGTGACTTGGTAACAGGGTTGTAAGAGTAAGTGGTAGTTGTCACACTTTTTTCCACAAAGAGTTACTTTGTTCCAACATTTCAAGTTCTTCTGTAGTTACGGATTCAAGGCTCTAAATCATAAATTTTATTTACATTCCACATATTTACTATTCCGGTCACCCTTGTTTCATGTCACCATCTGCAGAGGCCTGCCAAAATTCAGAGCTGTGTTTCTCTTACAGAACACTAATCGGTCTGTCAACCACAGATACAAGCACTTTGACTGGTTGTATGAGCGTCTCCTGGTTAAATTTGGATTAGCCATTCCAATCCCATCTCTTCCAGACAAGCAAGTAACAGGTAATTATTCCCAGTTGTGAATTCATGGAATAGGAAATAAGGAGATCACTTTTTTACAAGGTTCAGTTATTTCTTACTGTTCTCTTTCCTGTTGTTTTTAAAGAAGGTATCAAAAACCCCCAACCTTTCACCATTCAAAACTTACGAGTTGTGATGGCCTATTGATAATAAATTGTCTGCACTAAGAGCATCATTTCAGAACTCAGGTTTACTTCTCTAGTCCAGTGATTATTTAAAAAAAAAAAAAATAAATTAAAATCAAACAAACACCGCCACCCCCAAGTTACTACAGAAGAGAATATTTATTACTGGAGAGGAGAGAGAACTGCTAATGTTCCATATTTGCTCATTGTCTGGAGAAATGGGGTTTGATGGGTTTGCTTTGGGGTGTGTGTGTTTCTTTTGCATTTGATTGTAAATGTGTTATGTTGTAGGAGCTTTGAAGCAAAGCTCCTGTAGGAAAGGGAGCATCCCCTGACAAACTGGGGTTTGGGGTTTTTTGCTCACAAGTAAAATGTTGCAGTTGTTTCTCCTGTTGCTCCATTTCCCACTTGATTTAGAAAGCATCTTTCATTTGTATAACATTCTGCTCTGGTTTGATGTCAGTTCAGCTTGACCAAACTATCTGAAGCTTATGGAAGTCTCTTGTTCTGACTTCAAGAAAAGTGGGATTGGACACTTTAAATGCTCATGAGTTCAGTCATTGCAATTGAATATGGCAATGCCTGTGCATTTTCAGCAGTCTCTGGCTTGCTTCCTGCAAGAGTGTGCTAGAGTGCCTGTGAACAAAAGGATGGACACCATTATAGGAGGAAAATGCATTACTTTTTACCTATTTCCACTTGTGTTTTCGGGTAAGATTTTTATACAGCCTTTAAGACAACCAGCGAAAACCAAACATACAAAAGCCGGCATGTTGCCAACCATGTGGCTGTGGGCATCACTGAAAATGCAGCAGCTCTGCTGAGTCTGAAGAAAGCTAAGCATTGATGCAGATGCTGGGAAAAATGCCGAGGAAACTGAAAAGTGAGGAAGTGACTTCCTCTCATCCCCTTAGTCTCATGTTTAGAATTCACCAGTATTTTTGCTTAAACATGTGCATGTGGACTAAAAGGAAACCAGAAGACCTGATGGGATCTCTACATTTTATTGTAAATGTATTTTAAAAGACTCAAGAGTTTGGCATCACAGTTAAACCCTGCCTGTGGATTTCAGTCTTCTGGAGTCTGTGGGAGAGGATAACGTGTCACATGCAAAAACAAACAAAAAAAAGCACATGTCTCTGTCTCTCTCTCTTGAAATGTTATGAGAAACTCTGAAAAAATGGTGTTTATTTTTCATTGTGTTTAGGAGGCTTCTTTCTGAAGACCATATAGGAAAGTATTTCTGTCCATTAGTCTTGGCAAAGCAAGACTTGACAAACAGACTGAGTTTGCTCAGGATCATGATTTTGCTGGTGGTTATATGCCTAGTGACCAGCACATAACTTCCAAATGTTACCATTCCTGTTTCCTTGCATTCCTTATGC
>NW_009260493.1:2961763-2963601 GCF_000687185.1 Egretta garzetta
TATATGCAGCCTATATGATGTCTTTTCCATAGCAGTTGATTTTTCTGCCTGTCTGGCCCCCCTGCTAATTTGCAGGGAATGTACCCATACCCAAATGCCATTTCTCACTAGTTGTGTTCTTTACCTGCTCGTCTTGCTAGTTTCTATATTTGCAATTTTAAAAACAAACAAACAAAAAAACCACAAAAAAAATCAACCTTGTGGAGCTGCTGCCCTAGTAAATACAGTGGAATTACATTGAAAGTGTGCATGTGTTCAAAGTTTGTCATGTGCAGAGCTATGGAAATGTTAAGAGTTGGAGGAATCTCTCATTCCTTTCAAATACATCCTATTCACTGTATGCTTAGAAGTCTTGACATAGTGCATTTTTTTTAAACTGGAAAAGATTCTCTCAGGAAGGCACAGTTTGTGCTAAAACTAAGATTCTTGTAAATACACAAGTGATCATGCACTACTGGTTTAAAAAAACCCCAAATAATTTGGTTACTTAGTTTCTGTTAAAAATCTCTTAACTAGCAAAAAAATCAGTTAGTCTTACATGTATGTATTCTAACTGGTTTATACATATGATTTTTTTGTTTTGTTTTGTTTTTTCCCAACACTTTAATTTGCCTATATAGAAATACGTTTATGGGAGAGGTACTGCTTTTTTAAATCTGCTATTCGTATCTTGAGCAGTCTGATTTCAAATGCTTTGTTAGCTAGGACATGACAAATTGGAAAGTAAGTAGTTCCTTTTTCTCCAACGTTTTCGAGCCTTACATTGACCAAAGGTTTACTAGACTGTATCAGAAAAATGTCCACATTGCGAGCCTGTGCCTGGTTTCTCTCTTGGGTCATCTGAGTACATAATTTTTTTCCCATCTGAAAGTCTATTAATTTTTTTTCCCAAAAAAAGATTGATTTGAATTGCAGGTGGGCATTATGGTTTTTTAGTATTTCCTGACCATCTTTAAAAGGAGGAGTACTCTTGGTCAGTAACCAAGATACTGTAATCTAAGGTTCTTCTGATTTGTCAGCATTATGTTTCCTTCTTGTAAGTTCTGAGTCATTAAATAGTTAATAGCTCACCAGATCAATTACAAATTCTGTTAATTAAAAAAAATAAGTTAAAAAATTAAAATTTAATTTTTAAAAAAAGTTGAGGGTACTAGCCTAGAAATGTAACAGTTACTGTTCAATGTATAACAGGGCGCTTTGAAGAAGAATTTATCAAAATGCGTATGGAGAGACTGCAAGCTTGGATGACGAGGATGTGTCGCCATCCTGTTGTCTCAGAAAGTGAAGTTTTCCAGCAATTTCTCAACTTCCGAGATGAGAAGGTAGGAAATAAAGTTCACACCCAGACTGTGTTTGAGGAATTGCTCACCCCTGCCATCCCCATTCAGACTAAGAGTTCAGCTTCTCATTTGTCTGCCCCCCTGTGGGCAGTAGCCACGAGCTGAAAACTGCTAGGTTTAGTAACTAACTTTGCTGATTGATCAAAATGAGGCATAAAGTTGCATGTGTGAAATGCTATATGCTGTTCCAAGGGAGGTGTGCTCTTTAAAGTAGCTTTGTTGCCAGTCTTTTAAGGACAGTTTGTGTCTTCCAGCAGAGTAGAAACAGAAAACAACTCTTCTTGGCTGTTGCTCTGATCTGTCTCTGTTGGGCTTACTAATTACTGCAGTCCTCTGATTGGTACTGCTTTGCTAACAGAAGCTACTTTGAAGCAGATCTAGGATGTGTCTTATCCTATATTTACACACACCCCTCCAGGAGTCTTCACTGGAATGGGTTGTAATTGTATTATGCTGCAGTCTTACATGATATAACTGGCTCTCTTTTATTATTCCCAT
>NW_009260493.1:2964123-2966256 GCF_000687185.1 Egretta garzetta
ATTCCCATGCCCCACCCACCCACCCCCCCCCAGCATTTCCTCATGCTTTTCTAAGAGGTTTTAATATCTTCGCCTTCAGTAAATAATGGTTTCTTCATGACTGAACTCCAGCTCTGTTACTAGTTTGGGTATCCACTGATGAGGAAATAAACAGGAAAACTCTGCTGCTTTCTCCCCAAAATAGTCATACTTCTAAATACACATAGATCTTCCTGAAAAAGTAAATTATTTTTAAGTATAAGGTTTTTAAGACTAGACTGTATAAAGCCCTGAGTATCTAAGGTCACAGCTGACCATTTTTGAGTAGGAGATTGGACTACAACCCTCCTGGAGTCACTTCCAACCAGAATTATTCTGTGATACTGTAAGCAGAGGCTAATAACATAGTAAGTAGCAGTCCTAGTGCAGTGCTATTTGGATGGCCAGTGGAGAGTTGTATAATAGTGCCAGCTAGTCAGCAGTTCTTAGTAGCTAACTTAGGGACTGATATAACAGAACAGATGTTGCAATACATGTGGAATTTTTAACCTTTTTATGTATTCTCGTTAAGAACTTAGTATGGCAATTGCACAAGAGTCTCATGATCTTCTTGAGTAGCTTCTGATATCAGCACTATCACATGTGCAGAGACAGCTGAGTATAATTGCTCTTACACTATATTTCAGTAATATACAAAAAAGGTCTGTTTACTTTAGAATCTAGAAAATAAAGTGCACAAGGAGGAGGGAGATAAACTAAGAAACCTTGGCCCCACTGAAACTTCCATTGAAAAGTTTTCAACTTATGGGTCATCTACTGGTTAACTGTTCTCCTAAACATTTCATTCCCTGCTTAAGAGTACATGCCCTTAAAGATGCATGAACAGTGGCGGTCAAACTTAGTCTTTTTTCTTTTCTTTTTTTTTCTCTTTCCTCAAGGAGTGGAAAACTGGAAAGCGGAAGGCAGAAAAAGATGAAACTGTAGGGGTCCTGATCTTTTCTACAATGGAACCAGAAGCTCCTGACTTGGACATGGTAGAAATGTAAGGTGGTTTCTTTTTGCGTGGACATTATGCATCTGGATATACAACAGATACTGAACTAATACAAAACTATAATAGTAAGCGTGCACATACATTCATGGATTTGAAGAGGTGCTGATCAAGGCAAAGCTGAAAAAATTGTTTGAATACGAGGGTTTTTTTCATATCAACCCCTCCAAAACTTGGTGGAACTCGGTGTGATGTCTTTGACTTCAGTGGCTGAATATTGACCCTAAAAAAGACTTAAGCAAAACTAGTTTGAGACAGAGTACTGGCAGATCCTATGGAGTTATGTTTTATATTGCTGTGGAAGTATATCTTGATCTTCAATCCTTCGATTGTGAACAGTCCCAAAGTTACCAAGTAGCTTAGGATAACTGTAGGGGACCATCAAGGAAAAATATTTCTGTAAAACAGTTATATATAATGCACACACAGTATGATTCTAATGCCGGAGATCCATGGAAAGCTATTAAAAGTGAAAAATTACTTCAATTATCAAATTTCATTTTAAATAGGTAACTACATTAACTACATTTCAAATGTAGTTACGTTTTAGTGGGATATCCTTCTGGAAGTGCAAATGGATATATTTATTTTATCTATGTATATGTTATATACTTTTTTTTTTTACATTTTTCTCTCTTGGTGGTAGACCTTTGGGTTTCATAGTGAAAGACTGGATTTGTTCTGCAGCCTTTATTTCACTCCTTTACGCTTAATCAATTTTCTTAGAAGATAAATAGTATGCATGATATGCTTTGCTTGCTGTTGTGGAATGTAGAAGCTCAGATAATGTTTTGTGTCTGAAATTGTGGATAAATAGATAGAAGTGTTTATAGTGGCAAAGCGGTAGTGTACCTACACCTGGAAATATCCCAGCACGGGCTTTATCCAAGCGATGCAGCGCATATTAAGATGTGTATAATAGCTGTGTGATAGCAGTCCTGTACTAGTAAAAAAGATAAATGTTTTTAGGTTGCTTCCGCTTTGAACATGAGAATTTCAAACTTTTCTACTTTTCTTAAGTGATGTGTTTTATAGATCCCAGTGGTATAAAAGTTGAACGGGTGGACCAGAGGGATGATTTTGTACACAGGGTGCAGGAAAGA
>NW_009260493.1:2966273-2985834 GCF_000687185.1 Egretta garzetta
GAGGAAGCCTGTATTACACACAGAACCCTGTCAGGGAACAGTCGGCATAGGTTCTGCTAACCACTTTGTCCCCAGACAGGGTGAAGGCAGACAGACAGCCTGCAGGGAATGCTCCTCAGCGGGTACTGGCTCCTGGGGCAGTTCTGGGGGCCTATCACCAAGCATTGCAGGGGTGGCTGTAAGATCTCGGACATCCACATTCTAGTGCCTGGGAACATCTCTGGGTACTCTTGAAAGCCATTACTCCCATAAGTGGACAAATCAGCTTGTTCAATAGTTCTTATGTTCTTCAATGAAAAGACATTCTTTACTGAAACAATTTTGCTAGTACTCTGGCAGTCCTGCATCATCCTGGTTTTCATCAAGGGATGATAACCCTGTCCTGGTTCATGAACTTTTTCTGTGATCATGATACCATAAAGTATGAAGTACAGAAAATTTAAAAGGATGGTTTAGTACTGGGAAAATCAAAACAAGGGCCTCTTGGAAAGTCCAGGTTCTGTTTCTGTGTAAGTAACTCTTTGGGTAGGGTTTCCAGCTGAGGAAGGAGGTGCTGGTGCGGAGGTGGGAGCCTCTAGGTGGTTGAGCCACAGCTGATGAGGCTGCTGCCCTGGCTCTGAGGAGTCACTTAGGGTTGCCTTGCTACGGGAGCTGGCTCATACAAGCTTTGGCTGAGAGCATTTTTAAGTTCTGATGCAGTTTGAATAATGCTCTTGGAAAGTTAGAAAATGTATGTCTGGTTTTCTTTTGTAGAGTTCAGAGAGTATTGCTGTGTATGCAGTGCTATATTAATGGAAGGCTTTGATAGCTGCTTGAAAACATGCTTAAAGAGGGATAAAAAGGCACATACAAATTCATAATTCTCTTTTGAGCATCACTGATTTTTTTCCTGTCTATAACATGACTGAACACAATAGTATTGTCGATATAATATTAAAGTTATGCATAAATATTTCCATAGAAGAACAGCTATATTAATTTTTATTCACCTGTTTTAGACTTTCACTAAATGTCTGGAACAATTATTTTCTTTGTTTGTTCATTGTTGTATGAAATTTGCTACTTCTGTTACTGTAACATCTGATTTCCTGCCACTATGGGGTCCTTTTATTTAAGTGCTCCAGGGATGCATTTTCCTCAAACCAGACTTTGCTGTTCTGTTGTTATTTAATCTCATTGGGGAGGATATTTAACTACTCCAGTACCACATGCTTAACAGAAGGGGGAAAAACAGAATGAAAAAGGCCTGTAACTGAAGAGGGAAATTCTGACTGCAGTGAAATGGCAGAGATTTCAAGGAATTAATTTATTTCTGACTTTTTTTAAGACCTAGCTGACACTACGAAACATTTCAGTGTTGCATTTAAAATTAGCATAATGCATCTGTTAAACTGCTTTTTGTTTTTGCTTTTTCCAAATGCCACAGAGAACAGAAATGTGATGCAGTGGGTAGGTTCACCAAAGCAATGGATGATGGAGTTAAAGAGCTGCTGACAGTGGGACAAGAGCACTGGAAGAGGTGTACAGGGCGTAAGTGTCCCTTCTGAACTCAGCAGTCATTTCTGTGTTGCTTTTCTCTGGTTTGGTTTGCGGTTTTTTGTCATTGTTTGTTGTTTATAATTCAAGGCACATCTTAGAACTAAAGGAAATCCTAAATTATCGTGAGGATTGTATGGCATTCTGGCTGCTTTCAGTGTCTGAGAGTATAAATTGTGCAAGGCTTTTGGTTTTGTGGCTTTTTTCTTTCTCTCATAACAGAAATATCTGGTCCCTGCACAAAGGTTTAAAAATCTTTAAAGTTAAATAATGCTAGTAATCCAGCTAAAGTCCTTGTTGGACTTGTTCTCATATATTTGTCGTTTATCTACGTTTTAGTGAAATGGGCAAAGTAGAGCTGTCTATTTGATGAAATCATAAATGATTGCATTTTATTAACCCCTTATTTAGGATTCTTGCATGCCAGGAGGAGTGATTTAAAGATGAAATGAGTTTTTGTTTTTTTTTTAAAAAAAAAAAAAGAAAAAAAAAGAAAAAAAAAAAGAAAAACAACTTGATTCTAACTTAATCTTTAGCCCAATTCTTTTTCTCCTATCTTGTCTCTTCCTTCCCACAGATATTTAGGGTTGCAGAACTTCACACCAAGTCCCTATGACTCTGCCTGGGCTCTAATTTCCTAGTCCACAGCAGTGTTCAGTGTTTGTGGCCACCACAAGGCAGCTATTGAAAGCAAGCAGGTACTACAGCTGAGGATCATAATAAGAAACACTTCAGGGCAGGCTGTAGTGTCTGGCGACCAGAGACCTGTCACATACATCTCCTAAAATCTTCTCCATTTTTTTTCCTTCCTTTTTTCCTCTTTTTAACCCTTGCAAAAAAAACATTGCCCCCAGACTTAGGAGTAAGCACATTTCCTGAGTGGTCTCTTTGCTGCTTTCTAATCTAACACTGCAGTTGAATATCTGGGATTGACTGGAGGCAATGGGAAGTATTGAAGCCCAGTCTCTTCTGGTAGTGATTACATTAGACTTTAGTATCTATAGGACATGAACTTTAAATTATTAATGTTTTTCCACTTTGAATAAGGGGGTTTCCTTCTACACATCACTGACCCTCCTGCTGATCAAAAATAGTCTAACACAGGACAGAGCTCTAATATTGTACAGATCTCACTTCACTAGGAAATGACACCGAGGGGGAAGCGGAGGGCAGGGGAAGGAATAAAGTCTCTCAGATAAGACTAGAAAAATAGCATTGCTTTGTGGTTACCGAAGCAGTGATCAAACCTACCCTAGTCAAGGGCTGGCTGTGACTTGTGCTTAGAAATTCAGTGTTCTGTTGACTGCAAAAATCTCCCTAAACTCATGACAGTAGTATTTTAGCTATGGAATGGCTCTTCTAATACTTACAGCTATTAATTAGTTAGCGTAAACACAGTAAGTCAAACATGGCTGTGTTGAAGATTTTAACTTTTAACTTTCTAGACATTCATACTAAATAGAAAAAGGAAACTGGTAAATTGGGACATGCAAAACTGAAGAATTTCAGTAGTCTCTTAGGTTTTAAGTTCCTTGTCAGCTCTAGTCCCAATGCATAGTCAGAAGTATTTTTGGCACTTCCTGAGCAAGACTTATGTGCATTCCATTCTATGATATTTAAAATGACTGACAGTGGAAGCTTCCTAAATGCAAGTGAAAAGAAACCAAATGCTCTTTGCTTAAGGTTTCCACTGGGGATTCAGTAACAAGTTATTAACGGCTGATAACAGAATTCTAGTACTCCAAATGGTACCTGTTGTGTAAGAAATACCAGTTGTCATAAATAGATCTAACTTCTGGGTAAGAACTTGATCAAAGATAATCAATAACATTATGCATTTTGGGGGGGTGGGAGGGTTGGCTTTTGGGTTTTTTTTGTGGTGTTTTAACCATGCAAAGGGGTTCCCCTCTGAAAATCAAAAAAAAAAAGCTTACTCACTTTTTTTCTGCTAGCATAGGTAGCTTAAAAGTTGTTTTCACTTTTCAGGTTGCTTTTTAGGCCTCTGGGGTGGTGGTATGCAAAGTGTTAATAATGCGCTCATAAATCCCAGCTTATTGACTTCATTGTGAGGGAGCAATTTATGCATGTTTTCAGCAACTGGATTATAAAAAACAATTCTATTATTCGGAGACTTGCAGCAATTTTTATCCCTAGATAATCTTTGTTTCTAGTGCCTTTAAATACAAAATCTGTTATTTGAGGAGAGTTTAGATATTATAGGTCTGTATAATAATCCCCTCTCTTAAAATATTAATGAGATCTATTCTCCATATCACTCCCCATTCCCCCCTCCCCCAGGAGGATAAAGTCTGCCCATGAGGGGGAGAAAAAAAAAAATCTCACTGTATGCATAGGAGGACTGAGCTAGGAGTGCAGTGAGATTTTTTTATTATTTTTTTTTTTTATACAGCAGTCATAACTGTTTCCCCAACTGTTTGTGGCTTTCAAGAATCCAGATTGCAATTGCTTTATCCAGTTTTGGAACATCTGTAGCAGGGGAGGGGGTAACAATGTGATTGTAAATGCTTCACTAGAGGAAATGTAAAACCTAGTTGGTATTGACATCTGCTTCTATCAAGTTTTGGAGATGCTGCAGACTTAGTCTCACCTACCCTTGTGGGTTTTTGCTTCTGTTGCCCTCTTTTTTTCCCCATCCTTTTCCCCCTTTCAGCACTACCCAAGGAATACCAGAAGATCGGAAAAGCGTTGCAGAGCCTGGCACTGGTCTTCAGCACTAGTGGATACCAAGGTACTTCCATAGCTTCATTTGTAATTCACTTAACAGAAGATATTTAATTACATCATCCTACATTTCTTGCCAAAGATGTTAATGCTTTCCTCTTTGAACTTTAGATGTCAGACATGATTCTGGAAGAAATACTAAAAACTTGTTTCCCTGTGTGTGTTATGGGGTTTTTATATTCTAGTCTGCAATCTTGTTTTCTCTCACTGTATAATCATTTGGGGGGGTGTGTGGAGGAAATTAGCTTGATCTCACTAATATATGATCTGGTCACTGATCTGACTGACAAAACATGCTGTAGCATTTTTTTTGTGATATCAAAGGAAGGGGGAGAAAATGTGGCTTTGAAAATATCTGTCACAGAACTATTGTGTGACTTACTTCATGAAACAACTCCACATGGGAATGGAAAGCTTACTACAAGATTTTTGTATGCTGTTATGTGGACTGGAGTGTTGGCCTAACTGTAGCTTTTTCCTGTCCTTCACCTTTCCTTCTTCAAGAGTCTTTAAAATAGAGCCTGTCATGTTAGGTATGAAAATTGTGGGAGGGAAAAGGAGGGCATCAGTTGCTGAAAGTTCTCCTAAAATGTAGTCTTTAGGCCATATGTTAGGTTCTGCTAATATTTTCCAGATAACCGGAAAATATTTTCTCATATCCCAGCAGGACCTAATTGAGTCCATTTTCTCTGGGATTCTTTTGTCAAATGTAATTTTTTTTCCCCAGACTTAATAACAGAACTGCTCTGTTCTAAAACCTTAAACACTATAGCAGAGAGACTTCCTGAAATCTATGTTAGGACTTTTAGTTGACCAGTACTTACTCTGACTACTCATCTATCCTTTGCTTTGTACTCTTAAAGCTTTTTGCCCCATAAACCATGTATCAAAATGCAACTACTTCTGAAACTCAGGTTCTCTGCTGCTGGAAACATTGGAAATGGGCATAGTCCTTGTAGTTTGTTCTCATATTTGTCCTGTACTTCAACAGGATGACTGCTTAGTTAGAATTGGAGCATAACATGTTGCCTAAAATGTTACTTTTGGATGTGAGAACCAAGTAGGGTATTTGCATAGTTATGTACTGTTAGCATGGGCTAGAAAACTGTAAATCCTAGCCAGCTAAAATCTGTAGCAAGAATTCTTAAGAAAGTTCAGGCACTTTTCAGTCCTATTACATATGTTCTATTGCCAGGGCAAAGGGAAAACAATATGGCTTAAAACCAGGATGTAAAATTGCAGATCAGCCTTATGAAGGAAAGCTTCAATTTGATTTCCAGCATCTTCAAACGGTATGAAAAAACAGATCCCATGATGCTTGGGAACAAGGCAAGGATGTTTCTCTTTGCTGTTTGCCCAGTTGTACCTGGTTGCACCCTAGTATCTTGCTGAGGAAAATCCACTTCTCACTGATGCCTTTGTCCTGATTGGCCCTTTTTAATAACTGGCACACCAGTGTATTTTTTCAGAATTAATAATATATGCTTTTTTATTTGAGTTCCCAGGAAGAGAGAATATGTGCAGTGCATGTGTTGCTTTAAATGTCTTCATCACTGCTGCCCTCACTCTGTCGTACCTGCTGTTTCTGTACAATTTCATTTGATGGTACGGGTCTATGGATTAAGCAGACTCTATGCAAGAGACATAAGCACCTGGATTTAAACAGTTAGGATGCAGCTTTCCTGATCTCAATATTTAAAAGAAGGCACTGGAACTGTTCCTTCAAATGAAGAAGTACTAGCTGGGCTGAGGGTGGGGTATGGTTTTTCTGGACAATCAGTAAAGAGGAATGGCTCCTTCAGCCATAGGTAAAGGCACTCAGTTCAGTTGGGAGCTGAATCTCTCTTTTAAATACTTGAGTTCTGAAGTCTAAGCATATAGGCCGCTGAAAATTGCAACAACTGATTTGATGACACAAACGTTTCCAGCTAGTGGTAGCTGACTTCTGACATACTGAATACACTGTTAGTTCATTCATTTTCACAGTTAGGATGGGCTGCTCAGAGAGGTGGTAGAGTCCTCATCCCTGGAGGTATTTAAAAGAAGGAGAGATGAGGTGCTTAGGGACATGGTTTAGTGGTGGGATGGCAGGGTTAGGTTAACGGTTGGACTCGATGATCTTAAAGGTCTTTTCCAACCAAAGTGATTCTATGTATCTACTATCCTTACCCTTTTCATCAGTGCTGCCTGCTTGCTCTGAAAAGCCTTATTATATGTGGTGAATGTCTACTGCCTTCTCTGCTGATTTCCAGCCTAAAATGTTTAACAAGCATCTTGCCTGGTGCAATCTTAATCTGACTCATTCAAGCTCTTTTCCTTTAATGGTGCAGAGTGAACCTTATCAATTAGCTGCCAGCTACAGTGCATACTAGGAATCTGTACCCAGTATTTGCAGAGGCAAGGGTACCTTTAAAACTATTAAGGACACTTCGAGAGGTTCTCATTTCATTTGGCCATGGGCCTATGTACTGTCCGATCAGTTTTAAGAACGCTTGCTTTGAAAGTATGATCCTGGTCCAAAAATGCATATTGGACAGTTCCAGAGTATGCCTGGAAGTGTCTTGCAGCCTGGCACTATGTTGCCTATCCTATTGCATCATACAATGCTCTTAAGTTAATGCAGCCTTAAATAGTATGGCTCTTCTTGTGCGTCACCAAATCTGGGCGAGTCTTTCTCCTATATTAAGAAAATGTGAATGGCTGTGGTATGCCATTCAACCATAGTAAGATCTCCTAATCCTACATCACCCCTCAGGAATTTTGTTAGGCAGCTACATGCAAGTTTCACTATCCTGCCAGCTAGCAACAGGCACATCTTGCCTTCCAAGCTGCTTGTGTGCTGAGCATTATCAGTCTGAGGTGTACTTGTCAAGAAAAACCTTGCTGCAAATAGTTCCCTAGTATATCAAACTTGATTTTTTTTTCCCACTCCTGGATTCTGTTAAAACTTGCTTTGAAAAAAAAGAAAACAAAAACGCATCTTAACAAACAAAATTCTGCTGCCCTAATCAAGCCTTACAGAATATTAGTTCCCTCAATATGCCTGGTGTATTTCCGCAGAGGTGATAATCGCAGGCATTTATTTACCTAGCAGTTGAACTGCGAAGAGATGCTCTGCTAAACATCTCTAAAAGACTCCTCAGAGTTCTACATCTTCCTTCATCTCCTTATGGCAGTGTGCAGGCCTGGAAATCAACAACAGTATCAGTTTCTCCTCGTGGTTGGGTTAAATATCTGTAGAATATTACTGGCCATTTTAACTGGTCTCTTTACAACTACCTTTAGTCAATGCTTTTAAGCCCTCTCTGTTTCTCATGGGGATATATGGGTATACGTAATGTACCCTGCCCTAATTTTGTTATAAAAGTCAGCAGCATGTCGGGCTCTCTGCTTTTCCGTTGATTAAAGAAGCCTTGACATCCTGATACATCCTTGCACTGGGACCCAGCTCAGCTTTCACAGCTTTTGTGAAGAAGCCCATTCCCAGCTTTGCATCGGTTCAGAAGCTGAGAATGCTAGAAACTTGGTACTGCCCAAGTAACAAAACCCTGACCAAAACCTATGCTGACAACAGTGATTGGGAGCAATCTACTGCTGGAATTCAAGTTACTGTGATAGGTGAGCAATGTGGGTTGTGTGCGGTATCTCTGACAAGGCGGCCTGGTGTAGGGAGTGACCGAGCGAGCATGGCACGGCACTGCTGATAACGTGTGTTAGAGCTTGGAGGGTGCGGCAGGCGAGAGATTAAATCTGGCTCTTTAAGGTGCCCTGGCACTACCTGAAAAGAGATTGTAGAAGAGGAGGTTGCAGTGTGAGGAGCTGCAGATACTCTTCTACCATGTGTGTGCCTGCCTGTTATCAGGATCCACTGTCTGGGACTACTTTTAAATATACTATCCCTTAGCCCTGCTTCTGGAGGAGTGTGAATGCCTCTGCTAGTAGTAGAAACTCTTAATGGACCCTGTGCCTTCTACAAGGTGGCTTTGTGCCCTGCTGCCGCCAAATGAAACAGGATTGGTGTTGGGAGGGTTGGTGTAGATTCTTTGGAGCTCCAATCTGTGGAGGTCCTTTCAGTTCTGCACAGAAGGGGAGGATTTTCTCTTTCTACTCAAGTATACATACTCTTCCTCTTTCTCTTTGCTCAGATAGGAAAAGTCATTGTCTTTTTATGGCATTATGAAATGAACAGCAACATCTAGACTAGCCTGGCTTCTAACTCTAATTAAAGCCACACCATGTTTTGTCTTGTCCTAAAATCTAGCAGTCAGTTGCAGAAGCAGCAGTTACTTTAAAGCTGCTCAAGATTAATTCTGAGCAGACATGGGGAATTCTGAAATAATGAAATTATTTAAGTCTACCTGAAATAATGAAATTGATCTCTCTGAAGTTTTGTTTTTATTGTTTCACAACAATGTGACGGTATCTTCTGAATTATGTACCTCTTAGATCTCACAATGGGATTTCATGTTGGTTTTATTTTTATTTTATCCCGACAGGCTGAAATAGGAGAAAAATAACTATTTCTTTTGTAGTGTTTGTGTTGCTGGACTTACTAGTTCTTAGGATCAGTAGCTTTCCCTCAAAGCTTTTGGCTTTATGAAACCAGTCTAATGGAAAGTAAGAATTGATTGATAGAACTGAAAAAACAATCGGTCACTACTTTGTTTCCTTTAGGACACGCCAAAATGAAGGAATCCTATTTAATAAATCTCTTGCGTAGATTAGTCCATATGTTGTAGTTAAAGAAGGTACTTTAATGTTCAGATTAATCATTAATGAAATCAGTGTTTGGTAATTTTCAATTAAGTCACTGATTAATGTCTAGAATAAAAACAAAATGTTTGTAAAAGACTAGCTGCTGCCTAATATGTCTGAAAGGAGGAGAAAAATAATTTTCTCTTAAACTAATACTCAATATTTGCAAATTATACCTTCCCCTTTTTCTACCTCAATTTGCTTTTCATACTGTTGACTACATGCTCTGGACAAGCTAACACGGATGCAAAAAACCTGTGGTGTTTTGGGAAGGTGAAGTGGGATGAAAAACCCAAGAATGTAAGGCTTGTTTCCATCTTTGACCCACATAGCCATGTCCTGCTAGTAATACAGTGTTATGAGCGCTTGTGGTGGTGTCTAGATTAGGATTTGTGGTGATGTCTGTATTTTTAAGTGTAGTTTGTGGGGCCCTTTGATCTATTTCGTATGACGATGACAGTTAGAAACCCACTCTCAAAAGCATTGATTCTTACAGAGCTTGAAAATATTATCCAAGCATTCCCTAAAGGGTCAGAAATCTTGTTGGCAAGGAATAAAGTTAGTTGGGCCTCCTTCCACTTCTCTGACCTTTATGGTCCAGGACTGTTGGATAGCTTAGGGCTAGCATCACTGCTCCATTCTCCACAGGGCATTGTGGAGAATTTACTGCTTATCAGGTATGACAATAATTTATTAAAAATCAGAACACCTGGTGTCTATTCAGCTGTTAGTCTATCTTCTAGTGTCACCCTTCTCATTCTCCCTTCCCTCCCCTTCTGGTAGGCTTCCTATTGCCCCGTGTAGGGTGATACCTGCGTATTTAAATTACATACAGCTATGAAATGTGGAAGTGAACAGTGCTAGTACTATGGTAAAACAGTGTTTATGTGGTCCCTTTAGCATTCATTTTCTACAAAATCCTCAGAGTCTTTGTTTTGTAATGGTATAAAAACTACTAATATTTTTCTAGCTTCTTTATTACTGCTGGTTGTGAAATGATGACTAGGCATTTATTATTGTAAAATAAGCTATTTTAGAACTTTGCCTTGAATCAAGGCCAGTTTCTTACTGTAAGTTGAACATTGATGTTTACTTTTAGGAGAATCTGATCTCAATGGAGCAATAACAGAAGCAGGAAAAACCTATGAAGAAATTGCCAGTCTTGTAGCAGATCAGGTAGGAGTATTATGAATACATTGGCACAGTGTGTACAAACATATCACCTCTTTGGGTCACTTCTGACTTTCCTTCTTTTCTGTTAAAATGTAATTGCTAGTGCTGCAGACCAGTTAAATGAAATTACTATTAATACTTTTAAATGCACTTTCATCTTCTTTTCTGCTTGACATGCAATTGCTGGCTTCAGTAAAAATCTAGCTTAAATAAATTGTGATTGGTGTCAGCATTCAAGTTATAAGTTGATGTTTAGCATATTAAGCTTAAAGTCTCCAAAATGAAGATCCTCTTGCTTGCAAGGTTGACTCTGAAAGTTCTTAAAACAGCTTTCTAAGTCAGCGACTAAGGAGTTGCACCTGTGCACACACATATCTGTATGTATGAGATTGTTACTTAATAGTGCTGTTGCTAGTGCCTGTAACTCCTCTTCAGTTAAAATTTGAGGGAAAACACCCTCACTTCATAAGCTAGTGTTGAGCAAAACAAAGAACAGAGGCATCTACTCGCTGGTGCTCAGTACCTTACTCCAAAGAGCTTGTATTTTAATAAGGACCTTTTTAAATATGAAAAACTTGCAACAAACAAATAAGATTTCTGGTTGGGGTTTTTTCTGTTCTTTCCTTCCCTTTTTTCCCCCTCACCCTTTTTTGGCATCATAGTTTCTTTTCTGTGATGTTAATATGGCACAGACACTTTTACTAATGCTTACACTTTGTTTATTAGCCGAAGAAAGATCTTCACTTTTTGATGGAAACAAATCATGAATATAAGGGATTTCTTGGTTGCTTCCCTGACATCATAGGCGCTCATAAGGTACATGACGGGCCTTTCCTTTTAAGGGTTGGGCAGTAGAACAATCTGTAGCAACAAAAGTAGTGATAAGGTACAGTGCATTTGTGCAGCAGCCTGGGCCCTGCTTCTAGAAACACTGAAAGCTTCTGTGAAATTGGCATGTTGAATTTTAAAATCTAAAAAACTTAGAGGGGAGGGAAGCCAGAACTCATCTCGAGATTGGACAATATCACGACTTTCTGCTATAGTAGAGCACTAGAAGCTTTGTGATTTTCTTCAGGTTAACTTCATGTTCCAATGTGGTAAATAGGAATAGTGTAAATTTGTAGTATTTGAATCTTCCATGGTAGTTGATACTAATCCATACCAGTATTGTAGGAAAAATTGTGTATGCTTACATAGCTAGCTTACTGATAGGTGATAAATAACCATGCACTGCCTAGAAGTTTAATATTAAAAAATAGAGAATAGGGCTAACTTTTTTTTTGGGGGGGGCACTTTGTAATATGAAAGCCATCAAATAATAAAACAATAAGTTTGGCCATTGTCTCTAGTCTTGGATATTCTGATCTTTTTTTGGTCCTAGTGTTTTCCTTATGTTCATGTGCCTGCTGTAACATATCTCAGGAAACTAAAAATTTTGAAATATTGAACAAGTACACAAGTTTGGTTTGTTTTTTTACCACCACCTGAAGTGTTAAATGTATAAAACCAGAACATACTTCTGAGAGCAACAAAGATAAAAGCATATCAGATTTGTGTATTCTTTCTTCAGGACAACTTGTGGTCCCTCATCCCACAGAATCCTTAGGGGAAAAATACCATAAAAGGAGAAGAAATGTTTTTTAAAACTCGAAACATAAGCCTACTTGCCAAGAGACATGTAAATAGATTCTCTTGAATGTTGTTTGGCACAAACATATTGTGAAGGGGGAGATATTTCTCTTTTTGAATGTTGTTTATGCAACACAATGGTTTTCCTGAATCAAAAGTTATAAATTGCAATGAGTTGCAGTCTATTGGCAAGTAGTTTATATTGTCTCATCTTGTATAATGTGCAAATAAGGTTCTACAGGCATCTGATAGTTTGAGGCTTTTGGATGTCTGTTGTGTTGGTCAGCTGTATTTTCAAACTTGGTCATTTTGTCCTTCCTGTATATCCTTGTGTATTCTTGCTTTTACCAAACTCAGTTTCCTAGTGACTGTGTTCATGCCTGTGTTTGAAGTCACTTTTTGCAAGCTGTTAGGACTCTTGAAAGCAATAGAGTAAAATAACAAACTTTGTGTGAAAATGTGGGAAGGCAGAACCGGTCACTGTGCATGTGTGTGTATATATATATATGTGTAGAGTGTGGAAGCTCAAAACGCAGTCAGTGGCTTTTTAGATGACTATAAAAACCTTTAAGTTGATGACTCTCTAATCTACTCTTTTAATCTTTATGCATTTCGTTTCTACAGGGAGCAATAGAAAGAGTGAAGGAAAGTGATAAATTAGTTGCAACCAGTAAAATAACACCACAAGACAAACAGAACATGGTGAAACGTGTGAGCACCATGGCTTATGCACTACAAGGTAAACCAAACTTTGGGCTGAATGGCAATGACCTCTGAAGGGCATCTCTTAAGTAACAAACTTTGAAAGAGAATCTTTATTCTACCAGGAATGATAATAAGAGCTAGATATGGTTGTGAGTGGTTTGGGTTTTTTTTCTTCATGACCTGCTTAGATTTTTCTTAAAATTGCAGTTATTTTGCCCATTGTTTTCTTTCAAATCTCATCCTGCTATTGCAAAAGATACATGTTTTGGAAATGCAATTTAAAAAAAAAAAAAACACCACCCCAGACTGATTCTTCCATTTTGAATTGATAATGTCTCAAAAAAAAAAAAAAAAAGCATGGGCCCTGATGCAGGAAGCAGTTCATAGTGTGCAGAAATGTTTTTCTGACTCATGGGTTAGTCAGACATGATGCAGTTGAGATTTGTGTTCTTGAGGGTAAGATTTTCTTTCCTGGATGTTCTTTGAATGAACTTTTCCTCTTCAGGTTAGAGATGTAAATATGAGATGTAGCACACTGCAGCTGAAAAACTGGGGAAGCAAGGAGTCAGGGCTGAGTCCTGCAGGATATCAAGCCCTTAAGTGCATCCTGTTGCTGACTTCAGTGGGACTACTCCTTGCTGAGGGAGTTGCATCTTTTTTTAGCTGACTTAAAGCCAAGAGTATTCAGTATTTTACGGGACAAAGAGCAATGCACAAAACTGATTTTAAAAACAAACAAGAAAAATCCCCACGCCCTCCTCCTTCCTGGTCACAATGATGCAAGAGGATTGTGCTGTATAAGAGATCTCTAGGATGACTTTTACAATCTAGAATATTTCTTCTCCCTCTATTTGTATCTCAAAATATATTTAAGTTTTTATTTCAGCCATAAGCTGTGATCTGACAAGACATGCAGAAAGTGGTGAAAGGTGGTGTGGATTCAGTAATGTTGTTTCTCAGGTTTCTACTGAAACAGCCTCAGTCAAGAACAGGTCAAACAGTACTGGCTGTATCTGGTTTTTTGAGCTAAATATTTACAGCTGTGGCTTACAGCCTGGTATCTGTACCCTTGGAAATCTGAATGTTCTAGCCAAATTCTGTTGGAGACACTTCAGGAAAGAGCAGTACCTCAGTAGGAGAAAACCCTGCTTGTATTCTTTATCAAGTCTTTGTACACCCGAGTATTATAGCAAGAACCTGGCTTCATCCACAAGTGTCCGTATCTTAGCAGTGAGTAATTGATATCCTACCAATTTTACGAACAGTTCCATCATAACTTGAGTGCTTCAGGCAAAAGGGGTGGTGGAAGCATGAGAACAGTAACTATGCTGGCAGGGCTGGACACTGAGCTTGTTGCACAGTAACTAACCTGAACTGAGTGAAACTTCCTAATTACAAATGCTTCTCTTAAATAATTTGCCTCCTGGGTCTAATTGCAGCTGAGATGAATCACTTTCACAGTAACCGGATTTATGACTACAACAGTGTCATTCGTCTGTATCTGGAGCAGCAGGCACAGTTTTATGAAACGGTAAGGTATAGTATTTCAGTGCCATTTTCCTGGCACATACTGTGCTGCTACTTTTTATAAGAAATACTCGCAGTACTTAATCATCTTTTTGCATGAGCCTTTCCCAGAGAGCAGACATTTGAAGAATTGTACATATAAAAAAAATAAAAGAAAAAGGAGTGAGTTAAATAATTATTTTCCTATAGTTACTATTCCTGTGCTCATGACTACGTCATATTAGACCTAAAAAACAATGTTGAGAAACATTATTGTTCACAGCTTGATTTTTTTTTTCAATGCCAGTACTAAGGTTACAAAGAATTTTAGTAGCATGGTATGCAGTAAGAAAGACCTGCTGCACTGAATATGACAATAAACTGTTTGAACGAAACATCCCTCCCATGGGATGAGAGGACGAAGGGAAGCTTCTGTGATTTAAAGCCTGATATATACAAGTGTGGGGCAGGGGAGACTGGAGTGGTTTAGGTGACTTATTAAATATAGTAACTCTAAGGTGCTTGACCTACAACCTTAGTTCTCATTTAAAATTGTTCTTATGCATGTATTCCTTGTGGTTTTTCAAATGAAACACAACACAGCCCTCCTGTGTTAGTGCAGTGCTACATAACCTAAGAGGCAGGATCACAGCCCTGCCAACAGTCCTTTCTCCAACACAACCTGAGCGGTGAAAGCACAAAATGAACAAGGCAGAAAGTGCATATGCAAGAAGAAAAGTCTTTACAATGGAATGCTTTGAAAGTCCTACATACACAAAATCTTTAGGAAAACTGCAGTTTTTCAGAAGATGAGGGAACAATTTGTTTAATTTCTTAGCCTGCAATCCTATTTCTGCATAGTGTAAATTGACTACATGTTTAATGTGTTGTTTCTTTGTTTCAGATTGCACAGAAGCTGAGGCAGGCACTCAGCCGCTTTCCTGTGATGTAAAGAATAAGGAGTAGTCAACAATAAAGAATAACTCCGAAGTGCTTTTCTGATTTGGGGGCAATGCCAATAAAAAGTTGTTAGCCTTTGCCAGCCAAAAAAAACCCACCAAAAAACCCCCAACAACAACAAAAATCAGTTGTAGAAAAAAAAAAAAAAAGAATTATTTAAAATTTTACTTTATCAGCCTAAATCGTAAGATAAGGTTCTTTTATTTTGAATGCTATCCCATTTGTAACATTATTTAAGTAAAGACAAAAAAACCCCCAAAAACAACAAAAATCAGTTGTAGAAAAAAAAAAAAAAATTATTTAAAATTTTACTTTATCAGCCTAAATCGTAAGATAAGGTTCTTTTATTTTGAATGCTATCCCATTTGTAACATTATTTAAGTAAAGACAGCTAGATAATGCAGTCAGTTTAGGGATCTAAATTACCAAACTGATATGTTGCCATGGACTTCATGCAGACTTGCATCTATCAGATGTTCTTCCAAAAACTCTTAACATCAGAGTTACAAATTTATCTCTCTTTTCAAGTGGGAAAGCAGACAAGCTTGAGAAAATTACCTTACTTTAATACTCATTATATTCAGTTCAGCTCTCTAGCGATTCAGTAGCCAGGAGGAACTACATTCGTGTATGTTTCTGGTACATGTTCATGATAATCTCCTGACTGAACACTTTGTTCTAAGTTTTGCTTCCCATACGCAGCCATGGCATACAGCTCCCATTATGCCTTCTGGTAAATATCATTCATTCTTCCCTTTCTTTTTGTCCTTCTAACTAAATCTTGTACTTGTGGCACAACACCTCAGAGCTTATGTCAGGCTCTTTCTTTCTTGCTATGCACTGTATAAAAAGACAAACAAGGAAAGAGCCATTCAGGAAGGTGTAAAAAGCAGTTTTCCATACCAGCACTTTGACACACCCCCCCGATGTTATGCCATAAGGCACCGGTGTTCCTCAGTGCTGCACAGGGCCAGCTTCCCTTTTTCCCCGCTGAGAGCTTTAGGCATTTCAGCAGAGGGGACATTGCCACATCTAACCCAAACTAGTAGAAATCCCCAAATTCCGACAAAGCTCAGGTCTTCATGTAGTAGTATGTTACGCTGTTGACTTGGGTTTACTTTCTGTTACCTTCTAAAGCAAACTAAAAGGTGACAAAGGTACTGAATAACATCATTAGTTAACACACAAACTCTGTGTTTTGATCATCATCTTTTATCAAGCGGCCCAGTGTCCTCTTTCATACTACTGAAATACCATTTGAGGCCTGGGCTTTTCAAAGCAAAAAAGCCACCGCCGACTCTGTTCGCAATGGGCACCAGCTGCAGCAATTCATTTAATGCCATAAGCAAGCAGGAAAGCCAAAATGCAGTTTTTGCTAAAATGTGCCTAGAACATAAACATTTTGGCAAAAAAAAAGTAAAAATTTAAGACAGCATTTTACCGATAAGCCATGCTAAGTGACGGGTACAGTCTGTTGGTTGAATAGTTGCCTTACTCTGTTTTCCATTGGTGTTACTTTTGTGTGCTAGAAGGAAAACCTGGGTCTGCCTGAATAACCCGAAACCAAACCAAACCAGACTAAGCCTAAGTCTAGATGCTTTTCAGTGTCACGGGTTTTGTTCACGTTTTGTAAACTTTTTTTTTTCTCCTCCCAATTTTAGTTGTTCGCTTCCAAAATTCCATAGTGCAGTGTTGTTTGATACAGCCATTTAAATATGTACAAATTGTAAAGAATGTGTATAAATGTTTTACACCAAATGTAAGATCTGCTTGCATGTAGAAGCAGCTTATATAATAAATTGTTACAATGTGTACAGTAAATCCTGAAATCACTTTTTCAAGCCAGCATTTTTTTTTAGCATTTGTATATTCAATTTTTGGTAATGAAATCTCTTTGTAACAGACTCTTAATTTGGGAGGGGGAAGGGAGGGGTCTTTTTTACCAATCTTTAAATAGCTCCATATGCACTAAAGTTGAAGGTTCTTTATCGTGAATAGATTGTGTTGGAATCTAAGTGTAAGCTGTGCATTCCCGGTTCAGGGAAGCTATGACAGTAGCAACTGTATCAGAGATGCAACATTTTGGGGAAAAAACAAACCACAGCTGTTTAAAGACTTACAGTAAAATGAAGTTAAACTGATAATAAATATTTATGTATATCCACAAGACTATTTTATTCTTTTCTTTGAAATCATCACATTGCTTTTTAACAGGGTGATGCAGTATGAGGCAAATCCTCCTTATAGCTTTTCATCAGCTTACAGACACTGGCCAGCAGAGGAATGAGAAAGCATCCATGTGTCTTCCATAAAGCAGGCATCACAACTGAACGGTATAATAGTGCTAGTGACTGCAAACCAGCGAAGGCTACGCATATGTTGTAAGCTTTCATTATTCAGGTCAGTGCAGCTCATGGTTGATGGAACCCTCCTGACTGCAAATAAGTGGTAGAGCACAGCGCTACTGTGTATTCCGGGCTTTGTGTCAGCATGGTGTTGACACAGAATAGAAAATAGATTGTCTTTGGTATTTGTTTTTTAAATTAGACATGAATAGTGGCATAGTTAGGTTGGGTGAGTTGGGAGCGACAGAGGATCTTCACACTGAAGATGCAGTCATAAAACAAGAATAACAGGTTAGAGTAAGACTTGAGCAGTGCCCTCCTGAATTTTGTTTGAAATAACTGAATAAGTAATCTCTGGAGTATCAAAAAGCCTCAGTACTGTTCCCTGGCTTACGCTGTTCTTCGAGGGAGAAGGAAGAGCCAAACACTGGCATTATCCCAGTGACTTTGTAAAAGACATCAAATGCCCTAGCTGTTGGGTTTAACTTTTTATTTTAATTGCTTATTCCATTACTACTAAAGTACTAAGTTAATTTTTTAGCAATAAAAATGTAGCTATACAAAGGGGAATGCTACCTGTCCCATCTGCAGTTATTAGACCGTACCAGCAGACTTTGTCGTTGCAGTGTATGGTATGTTTTTGGAAGAGTTCTGTCTCCTGCAATTAGAAAGGGTATTCTTTAATGCTATAACAAGGCCTAACTTTGCATGAGTACTGAAATTTTTACATTACTGATCAATTTCTGTTAATATTATTATACTTGAGAAAGTATTACCATCACATACACTCTATTCTGTAAATTCTGATTAAATAATATACATCAATTTTACTGCTGCCAAAATGAGTTGTTTAGTGCAGCAGAATAATTCGGACTAATAGCCTTGTAAAGACAGAGATGCATCTCTTGTGCTGTGGGTTAGTTTGACGTACACCAGACACTCTGCCAGTCTGGACTGGCCAAAAGTGCTTTACAGCCTTGTGGCGTGCAGCCGTCCACAGGAAGCAAAGCACTTGCTGGGCAGGCATCCTGCTGCCGCTGCTTCTGCCCTCCCTGGTGCTCCACGCTGAGCCCTGTGAGCGTGCACCAGGGGAAGGCAAGTTGTCTGTGCGTCTTCAGTCAGTTGGTTTTTCCACTCTTAAGTACTTTCCATATAATCTTCTGATAAAATTAACACTAATAACTGATAGAATAACAAGTAAGTATGGAACAGGAGAGGCAACCACTTGGGCAGAAGAAAAAACTTTTTCTGTCTAAAGAATCCCTAACACAACCAATGTCATAGAATTAGAAACATATGGACTGGCTGGAGACCAATCCACCCTTCCTGTAGTGTGGCAGTATCAGTTATACCCATACTATTTCAAAGGACATCTGAGTCACAAACACATATTTTCTTGGAGATTCCACAACATGCCAGCATAGCCCTTTCCAGTAAATCAGCATGCTACCACTTAAAAAGCTTTCCCTTACACACATAATCATGTCTGTAAATTGTGTGTATATAAATAGCTACCTCTAAGCTTGAGTTTTCATTAACTAGAACAGTTCACCAACATCTCTAATAATTTCTACACACTAGAAGCCTTAATATTGCAAATTAAATACATTTCCCAACCACATCTTCAATATATAATTGTATTTGCCACCCAGACCTCATGGAGGTCATGCAGGTTTTTTTGCTTTTAATAAACTTATGTTATATTCCAACTATTTAATAGACTTTTAGCATACAACTCATTTTACGCCTACCTAGTCATCATTGTATTTAGAATACTTTCTCTTGAATTTGTTCTGAGATTTGAATGTGAGAAACTTGTCAAGTTATTTCTAAAATCCTTCTGTTTGCATCTCTGTGTCCCCTGTTTTTAATTAGGCTAATCTTCCGGTCAAAGGAGGGTATTTGACTGACTTACACAGATTCTTCTCAACAAACTTGGATTAGCTGGTTTCTGCCTTCCCCCCCGCCCCCCGGTCCCATCCCGTGGCTCTTTGCATGTCAGTTGTGACTTTGGGATCTTTGATACAAGTCAGCATCTGTGGGATACTGAGTTTAAACTGACTTAAATTCCTTGTTTTATAAAGGCAAAAAATGAGTTTGCCTATTTTTAATCTCCTGGGCCTTTTAGTCTTTCCTAATTGGTCATGCTTTCTTAAACTATCTTTTTTTTTTTTTTTTTGCCTGCCTTCAGGTTCCTCCTAGCACGCCCA
>NW_009260493.1:2985856-2990298 GCF_000687185.1 Egretta garzetta
CTGAACTTTCTGAACCTTAGGTTCTTGTCATCTGCAGAGTTAACAACTATTTGCTTCATGATAGCCCTGATTAGTTTCTTTGAACCAGTGCTGTCAGTCTGAACCCAGCTATCTCATGTTTACTAAACACTTCCCTTCTTCTGGCCTGTGGCTGTATTCTCCTGTTAAAATACATTTCTGTAAGTTGCGTACTTTTTTACTTACTTTTCTGTCAGGGCTGAAGCAGGAAGGCATATCATACTTCTTATACTTACCATACAGCAGACTTTTGCTTCCCTTAGTTTTCCTCTTATACCTAGCATCTTCAAAGACTATCCACTTTTTTTTAAATGATTTGCTAATAAACTTACTTTTTTCTTAGCACATGTTTATCCATTCAAGGTCACTTTTAATTCACATTGTTGCAATTAAATCTCAGTAGATCCCAATCTAGAATTGTTACTCTTCACTGGCATCCTTTATCTTCTGGCATGTCATTCCCCAAACAAGCGATTAAACTGATAAGCTATTATTCCAATAGATGGTTTTCCTAAAAGTATATAGAATAGAATAGAATTTTAAAGATGCGATTAAGTTGCTAGCTCTAAGAGGTTTGTTAGGGATCATCCCAGCAGAATAATGAATGACAATTGGAAGGAGTATAAAGATAACAGAAAATACATGGTGGAGACTTTAAAAAAAAAAAAGAAAGTATTAAGTGGTTTGGTTTCTTTTTAATTGTATGTTAGTTATTTGACCTTAGTTATTAGCCTGTACCTAAAGACAGCCGCCCAGGGAACAAGTCACAGTATGTATGTATGTATATGGGAACATGCAGCGTTTGTGCTAGTGAAGAATGCTAAGCTGGTCCCTGTGGGCTGACAAGTCTGTGAAGAAAGGCATCAAACTGAGAAAACTGATCTGCTGAGTGGGTTGGTAACCAGGCAGGTTCTTTGACCATCTAACAGAATTGATAAAGGGGAAGGGAGGAGCGAGGGAAACAGAAGAGAGCATTTGGCATCGGCCAGCTTAGAAGAGGCTTGGCTGGGGCATTGCCTGAAGAGCTTGGAAAGACAGAGAAAGTCTGTGACTCCGGGCGCAGGGAAGGTAAAGGTCTCCATTAGGGTTTTGAATTCCTTTTCAAGGTTTCCTGAAAAGGTTTGCCCAAAGGTTAGAAGCAATGAGAGAAGGGGCAAGTGGTTAAGTTAATTTTGTTGAGCTGTTGGGTCCCTACCAGAAATAACTACATTTTGGAACCCTTAAGCACTTTCAATCTTAATAGGTCTCTTAGGAAAATGCCTCTGTGCTGGACTACCTAGAAAGGATTGAGCTTAAGCTGTTGGGCTCAGTGAAAGTTGGCCCTGATGCTGGTATTGTGGAGTCAGTGGGCTCTGCAGTCCCATGTATGTGAAGGGGTGACCGGCAGAAAGGCTGTGTCTGTATGTGTGGCACTGAGCTTAGGGGAGGAGGATCACCCCACCTTATCTAAACCAAAGCAGGTCAAGTGCCCTGGGACTGAAACACAGCTGCCTGGGGGTGTCTGGGCAAAGGAGTGTGCTGCAGTCTGATGCTTCAGAGCATCTCGCTGTTTCTTGAGACTTCTTTGAGCTCACAATGTCTGCCCTAACTAGGAAAGACCAGAGCATTATGAAAGCAAGCACCAGGTGAGAGCTCCTGAAATAGAATTTCATATGTGGTTTCAGTAAATTAACCTGTTCTGAATGTACATGATTTTTTCCTGTAGGCTTCCTTGCAGGAAACGTTAGTGTGGGGCTGGATGGATGGGCAAGTATTTTTACCTTTTTGCTGTGAAAGACCTGTACCAAGGATGTGTGAGTATTCTCTCTGTATCTCACTGGTAGGGAATCTGAGGGATAAATGAATTGTCATCATGCCAGGAAGGTAGGAGGGCTGAGAATGGAACCCAACTGCTAATTCTGAGGAAGGAATTTGATATGAAATTCACCCAAATTCAAAACTGCAATTCCCAGACCCTACCCAGCTTCCTTCTCCCCTGGGCCTCCCCTGCCCAGCCCCTTCAGCTGATGCCGAACTCTAGAGCTCCTGACATTTTGCAATGGTAAAGTTTCTGGTACATGCAAGAAGTACCTATTAAATTGCTTGTCATAGCATCCACCCACATCCACCTGCAATTATATGATGCCTCAGTGACTAATGAATTTGGTCACCCACAGGACATTTGAAAATAGCGGGACAGCAGACTGGAATTTACAGAATACGGACTGTGACGAGCATGCTCTGATCCTTTCTGTACCAAAGGCGAGGATAAAGGGACTGAAAACAGGACCTTGATAAATTGAAAGGCAAGCTTTTCGTTTGTGACCATTTACAGTAGAGTATCTGAAGCAAATGCATCTGTTAAAAAACAAGTGACAGTTGCAGATGAAACTGGATGCTAAACATAATGGTACTTCTAATGCAGAAGCTAAATATTGATTGGGCATCTTTCAGATCTGTAAATACATCAGAAAACCACATTAGGTTAGTTAAGGTACTAGCTGTTGTACTTTATAGCTCTTTGTATATGGGAGTGGTAGCAGCCTCTAGGACTATGAATTATCTTGGGACAATAACGATGTTAAAATAATTAGCAAATAATATTTCTGTATCAAACACAAAACACCAACTCTTTATAGTATTTGTAAATCTACATAGAAGTTCATCTCTTAATCCTATTAAATGAAAATATTCAATGCTTCATTATGCTTACTTCTCTGCTTTACAGTTTGGGGGAAGCGTATCTCTTTGCTCCCACGTGACCCAACTGCCTTGCCTGCTCATCTAGATCCTTCTGGACCCGTCAAAATTTAGTATGTTCCTAACGTAAATTGCACTGTACTCACTTTGTTGGCATGTCTGAGACCCTGCATCACCTGCTAGAGCAGGAGGACGTCATTGCCAGGATGGTCTTGCCATTCTGTAAGACTATCTGGAGGGCTTTGGCTAGGATGTCACCCCCTTCCAATACTACCTGCACTCACAACTGTACTAGGAATATGAAATATCTACTGGCATTTCTTAAAGCCCCTGAAAAGGTTTATGTGAGAATCCCATCTTTTTTTCTTTTTTAAACCTGCTACTGTAACTTCCAATGACATGCTGGAAACGCAGACCTTCAGAAACCCAAAACAAGAGAGCACCACTGTTTATCCAATGTTCATCTATTTATATTTATTTTATTATTTTTAATCAAATTCTTTCTAAGCCAGAGACAGGATGTTGTCAAATTTGGTGCATCCAATAATGTAGTGATTCACCAAGTTAAGCTATTGCCAAAGGGGAAGGTGCTTCAAAAATTAGGGCCATACAGGCGTAAGGCGCGGTTTTCTAATTGTTGACTAGTATTTTTAAGCTCAGTAAAGATTTTGTTTAAAAACTCAACAGCTGGAAGAGAAGTGAAAAGTTAAACATAGCATCTGTTGCAATGTAGCAGAAACACACAAAACAGGCTGCTTGCTCTTCGGATGGAGCTGCTGAGTTCGATGCTGCCCTGATTGCACTCACCAGGACTGCACCACTCAGGACTTGTTATGCCTGCAAAGAAAGCTGAGAAGTAAGGAAACTCTTTCTTTGTCTTCCCTGTTTAAGTAGTGGCACTTTTCTGGCTGGTTCCAAATCGCACCTACCAAACTTACAGCAAGGACTTGGGGGTTTGTTTGTTTGTTTGTTTCTTCCCCAAGACAAAACTTTGGGAAGGAGGTAGGTATAGGACACTTCTTCCCTCGTATGAGCATGTTTGTGCTTACTTGGCAATAGATGAACTTTACTGGCATAAGAACTGGTGCCAGTCTACCTGCTGCTTATAAACAGTCTTAATGCTTGGCAGAAAGGAAACAACAACAAAAACCCTCCAACAAATAAAACCACAGTGCAAGTGTTTATGAAAGTCTTCCAAAATGTAAACTGAAATTTGCAATCAGTAAGAGGAGATTGCTATCCAAAGACTGCTATACTGTAAAATAAGTCTGCAGGATGGCTGCAGGAGTTGGGAATCTGTTCGAATGTGGTCTAAAATCAGCATGAGAAAAGGGCACCTTGCAGGGACTGCAGTTGTTTCAGAGGGGACTGAGGGTCTGCTCCTAGAACAAGGGAAGAGTTTGGAAAAGCTGTGGTTGTAGGTCTGTCTGGCACAACTCCCCTCTGAGAGAGCTGCTAGGTTTATATTGTAATTATCTAGTGTTAGTATCTAATGAAAATGGCCTGTTTTTAACAGTGAAATAAAACAGCCCTTCCTGAAGGGGATTGTGTGTCACAGGGAAAAAAACCAAAACCCACCCAACCAACAAGTAAACATTGTGCTGGGTGGTTGGAAGGGAGCTTGCGCCGACAGCAGCAGCTGCACCGATGGCACTGCGGAGCTGCGCGGGGTCTCCGGGCTGTTCCTGGCTGCTGTGGAGCCAGAGAGGAGCAATCAGCTGAGCTCCGCTGCTGAAACCTGGCTT
>NW_009260493.1:2990324-2999372 GCF_000687185.1 Egretta garzetta
GCTGAACCCTGGCTTGCTCCAGGTGTGCGTGTGTGGCATGCAGGTCTGAGGATAAACTCTTCTACGGCATGGAGAAAGATGGGACAGATGTGCACCCTCACTGTCCACTTCCCCCTCAATCCCAGGATGTGGTGACACGTCGGCTGGCCCTATGTGGAGCCAGCTAAGATGTTACAAATCACATTGGTTCTGCCCTGTGCCTTGCAAGAGGCTTTGCTGGACAGCTGATGGCCTGGAAGGCAGTGAGAGGGTGTGAGTGTAGCTGGCTTTAGCACAGTGAGTAAACAGCCCTAGAAATCTGCCCCAAGATACCTCACAGTTTCCTCCTGTGGGACTCCAGCCCCCACTAAGTTAAGCTTAATAACCAGCACCAGGCAACAGTTCAAGTGCAGATGATCATAAAAAATATATTGATCTAATATGTCTACTCAACACACATGTTTCTTAAGGTGGGAGGTTGCTTAACAGTAGTCATTTTATAATGGTTTCTCTGCTATATGTTGTATCCTGGCCCATCCAGGACTTCTGTTCCTGTATCAGGGCAGCCTTCTGAGCAGCAGCTTCTAGGATTAGAAGACAGAATAACTAAAATTAAGATTTGAGAGGCATTTTTAAGCTGAGAGAATGTCTCCGCTTTTATTCAAGCATGCTATGAACTCTGTGCATCAGTGTTTCCATGTGGAAAAGATCTGTACCAGTTCTGGCCCTGCCATGTAGTTTGCAGTAAATCTCCAGGACCAGACGAAGTCTACTTCAAATTTCTGGAAGGAGTAAAGAGAGAATTCAGCTGAACTCCTACCAAAATATGCAGGGAATATTATTCAAGATAGCTACTCTGTAAGAAGATCACAGGAAAGCTGTCATTGCACCCATCTTTTTAAAAGACACAGGAAGTGATTGCAGGCATAACAAGCAGTAACTCTCCTTATGCATCAGGATAAGTAATAACAAAAACTAGGGCCAACTGGGCAAAAAGCATCAGAGAACAAAGCAGGGAGAAGGGAGGGGTGGGGACAAAGAAGAGGGAGGGTAATAGCAGTGAAAGGAATAGAAAATAAAGTTGGTGATGAGGGCAGCAAGGAAGGCAATCTGAAGAGCTAATGCAGTAGAGGTAATGAAAACAGCAGCAGACATCCCACGAGGTGAACAATAGTGGACTGGATGCCTGACAGGAGAAGGACTGTTACTTTTGGCTTGTGGCTCAGAGGGGAAGACATCAACACTGGTGTCATGCTCGCAGCCGCCCCTGCCCCCTTCAAAGTTTGTTTTACATGGCACTGTAATTCTCACACCCTGGGAGCTGGCTTCTCCCCAAATCCACAGCTTTGCTGAGCTTTTCCAGCCGCACCCACACGCAGCCTTTCCACCCCACCCCCTGCTTTACCAAACTGCTGAGATTATTTTGGCCTGCCCACGCTTTGTGCTCACCCCTTCCCACGTGCAGCAGCCTGCCCCATCACTGGTACTACTGGGATACCTGTAACAGTGGTTGGTACCAAAAGCAGGGAAAAGTCCTAGGAATAGAGTGCAGACTACAGGGAAAGGGAGTTTCTCACCCCCTTTCCACCCTGATAGTTTTTGAGCCTCCTCCCATTTGGAGCAAAAGAAAGGTAGTAGCCTGCAAATGAGTTTAGCTCTAATTCCTACAACTTTCAATCAGCAGGGCAAGTGAGCCCTAGACTAGCGTACTCACCTATATGGACTACGCATTTTTGCTACGTGTGCCGTGACCAATCCCCAGACCAGCAGGGATTGCATGACAGCTACAGACACAGTGAAATTTAAACCACCTGCACCCTGGGGTGGGAATGTATCATTCTTGATTACCCTCAAACTCACATAATGGTTTATATATTAATAGTGGACATGGCACGAGTTAGAAGTACAGGCAATTCTTTTTGTAAGAGCAATACAAAATCTTATTTAATGAAGCAGAACAGAACACCTAAGTAAACAATTAAAATTGTCAAAAACCAAACACTGACTAGCAAGCAGAATGATAGCCTACCTGTGTTTATTTTTATATACACATAGTCCGTGGATTTAATCGGTGCATTAAGAATAATGTAACATACCAAAATGGTTGTTCAAATAACTTCAAACCATGGTATTTCCTCAGTCCATCCCTTTTCTGGTCTGTTCCCCTCATTCACACACACTGCTATTTTCATCAGCTACCCCTTTACAGCAGCACTGACAGCTACACCACCTCGTTCTATAGTCCTCCTTTCCTTTCAAGACAAACATATGTTATTCACTCCGCATTCACACCATACACGGGGCTGTGAAATAGCTTGACTCCTTATCCAGTTTGCTCTATTTTACTGTTCTAGTTTTCCTTTGCCCTTTCCCAGTTCGTGGCTGGTGTTGTACTGAGGAACTCCATTAACTATTCTGATTGAACTGGCTCACATTCACTGTCTTTTCAAATTATTCAGTCCAAGTCATCTTGTCATAAAGCTGCTGAGAAAGAAAGGAACATCTGAGATTTATCGCCCAATGCCATTGTTACAAGATTTTTCAAAATTTACAAAAAACAGTTTAAAAAACCCCAAACCCTCAGTCTTCCAGGTAAATGAACAGGTTCTCCTTCCTTCATGTGAATGTGTTGTTACACTGCCTCTTGCTCCCCTTGCTCTTTGGTCTGAAAGCCCTCCTAAATCTGAAAATTAATGGACAGGGCTTTCTAAAGCATGAAGAGACACAATACCACAAAGCACCTGTTTATAAAATGAAATTAAACAGGCCTAACTTCAATTTAAAAGCACCACGTGTGTTGTATTAGAAACAACTAAAATGGAAAAAAAATGTTTACATGTGATAATAGCAGAGCAAATCTATGCGTGCAAGGCAGTTTGGGTTGCTTTGAAAGAGTGACTGACTACATGGCTTGCTTTCTATGTGCGTTAGTATCTTGGCATACAACCAGTGGGCTGTTATCAAAGGCACTAGCTAGAAATTCCGTATCTTAAGCAAATAAATCCTGAACCTTACAGCTAGGGAATGTTTCCCATGGAACTTATATATGAGAACTGGGGCTCAGGATTATATTTAAGATGTGGGGGAAATTAGCCTACTTACCACAGAAATACTAGTCTCCTTTTCTCAGTGGTTCTAGGGTGGTGGTACTGGCTGCTAGATAGCTGTTGTGTTCCACCAGACTACTGGCACAGATAGTTGTTGCCGCACACCATGTTCAAAGCAGTTTTTTAATGATCTGTGAGATCTATCTGAAGAAAAGTCTGAAGAAGTAAAACACTGATAACATATTCATTTACCCAAGATGAAATAAGAGTCAAAGTGTAACAATAGACTTTTGCCCCTTGTGTTCTCCAAAGTCAGTACCTTTTTTCTTTTGGAAAGCAGTGATTTCATAGGCTTTTGTTACAAATTCATGTTTCTGAGGGTAAGCACAGCTTCTAAAAATCTGATGCTGTGATTTGATTGTATTAAAGTGGTGCTCTCCAAATAGAACACGCTCTTTTATTACCCCTTTTTTTGTTCAAATACTTGAGTAAATCTGAAACTTCTACATGGACAGGTTATGTCCAACATTCACTTCTGTTCACAAAAATCTTTAATTTCGCCTTAGCTTTGTGTTACATGTGCAAGAAAAAACAGAACTGGAATGTGAGACTACTTTAAAATATGTCTTCATTGCTTTTATGTATCCATTTCTGTGAACACAGAACACGTGCTATCTAACTAACAAAATCCTAATAGAAAATGCTACAACTATAAATAGCTAGCACCGAAAATAAACCCAGTTAACACGCTCTATTATCCTTATGAGTGTTCAAACAACTCCCACTAATGCTTACATGCTGAAACTCCATAGAAGATAGATACCCTCCCTTGAATGCCTGATCACACTGAAGGCAGACTCTAGTTCAATAAGCTTTAAATAAATTAACATTAATTAGAGTCACGTATTGAGCATGGAAACTCTGTTCTCCTTGCCCTCTCTTCCCACCCCTCATTTTTAAATGCCTCATTATAGGTCTCATCTGCTCTGTATGCTCCTTTTTTCTGATGAGTAGTCTTATGTTACCCAATAGGACCAAATAACTAAAGATTCTCGTGTTAACAGAATTAATTTACAAGTTAATTATAGTAAGAGGGACCAGAAGCTAACATTTTCCTGAAGAAATAGTGTACTGCACCATGAAAATTATCCAGATATATATGAAGCTTTGCTGTGACTTGACTGCTTTTCCTCCTCAACTTTCCCATTTTTTGTGTGACTTGGTTAGTCTAAAAAATACAAGGTTTTTTTTATTCATTTTAATTACTTAGCTTTCAGGTTTGTCTTCTGTATCATAATCAGCTTTCTGTTGTATTCTTGCATTTTCCACCCTTGTATTCATCTGTTTCTGTCTGGCTAGCTATAATGCCTCAACAGACAATGAAACTCACAGATTCTGAACAATCAGGAAAACTTCCTTCTTACAAATATGGAGCATCAACAGGATAGTTCAATTCTTATTTAAGAATGAAGTTAGGAATGACTTTGGTGTACTAGGCAGTCTCTTCCAGTACCCTGTCTGTGAAAATGGTAGCCACTATATACTGGAGAAATGCCACTACAGGCAATCTGGGATTGCCTCGTTCTGGAGTTTTCTTCATAGCTGACACATGGATAAGAGGAAGGTTTCTTTCACCTCATGAAAACCATATCCCTTGTTATGGGGTAATCATAAAACTCTGCTTTCACTGCTGATGTTCAACAGAAGATAAATTGTCAGAAGATAAGAAAAGGCATACGCTCACTGAGAAAAACTGCCAACTTAGGTGCTGCATCTCTGTCTGTGTAGATATTAAGCAGTTCACTTGAAATTTGAACTTTCTCTTTTAGTAAGCGTTTTGGTTTTCCTATCAGGAGTTCCAGAAAATTAGGCAAGAAGCAGTGGAAAACCCTGTGGCTTCCTAGTCCTTTGAACATGAGAGAGGAATACCTACAACTGATCACAAGCATGTCAGTCTGGAAGAAAGAATAAAAATTTTATCTGGTTGTCTGGTCACTATTGCTGCCAAAATAAACACCATCTGACTAACGCTGCTCATCTGCACATAGTTTTGGGATGAAGAAAGTTAAGCTTTAAAACAGCTGTTGTTACTGAAAATAGTCTCGTAATGAGAAAAGGCTAGTATCTGAACGCAGTCAATCTGCCTCTCTAGATAGGTCTCTCTCATTTAGGACGCACACAGTTAAAATGTAAGTGGAAGAGGAGGTGAGAAATTCCACTGACCTCCCAACAGCCCTTCAAACACAATTTTTCATTAGCAGCATTTATAAAACAGTTAGCGCTCTACTGGAGCATTTCTCAGCCACTTCTGGTTCAGAGCTTGAATTCAACAGCCCAATCTTCTGCCAATTTGGAGCTACAGCCTGCAGCCAGATAGGCCCTGACTCAGTCTGAACCTAAAGCCACTTGGCTTCCAGTCCAACTGCTTTTAGCAGCTGAACCTGCACTGTTTATTCACTTGAGAAGTCTCACCCAAGCAAGGAGCTGTGAGATTGAGGCTACTGATAAAGTTAGGCATATGTTTTGGTCTCTTGCTGAACTGGAAGCTCAGGTCATCTTCATTAACCCACCCCTCTCCCTTCCAAATAATGGGTTAAAGGGCAATACTGATACAGAAATATTTATATCAGAAGTTTCTTTTTCCTGCTATAAGGATCACAGACCTCAGGGCAAAGGGCAAGGGGAGCTTGTCAGGAAAGGTTGTAAACAGGAGTGAAAAGTTGAAAATACTGTTGCTGGCTTAAGTACAGAAGGTGTCTCTGCATCACTCCTCTTACACTCGTGGCGAGGTCAAATGTTCTTCGTCAAGCTCTAAACACCCAAATAAAGCATACTAATTTATCACTTGTGCTTCTCACACTCTCCAGAGTTATTTTTAAGGAAATGCTGCTGACTTCGTTGAGAAAAAGTGACCTAGCTCAAAGTATATCATACTTGTCTCTGTAACTAAGTACCAGATGTCTTTTGCCCACAAAGTTCTTTACACAGTCAAGACAAGCGTAACCAACTGGAATAGAAAGCCCTTCTCTCACTATCACTGAGAGCGTAAGAGGTGACATTAAAACCCCACAGCTACTTTCAGAGCATCGTTTTGAGCACTTTAGCCTACAAGTGTTGCAAGTGCTTCCCTGTGGCAAATTTGGCTTTAAATAAAAGTTATGCTAGTATTAAGTAGAAAATGTGAAAACAATAAAAGGTTTTGCATATTAGCAGCAGTTACTAGTTGTTTTGAATATAATGTGCAGGAAAAGCTGTGCTGAGGTATTTCCCCTATTTCTTCTTTGCTTACTGGAGTCAAAAGTTTCTCATAAAAGGCAAAAATCACACTCTTTTCAATGACCTTGTGGGCACACACATTTCCTGAGGAATTTGTGACCACTGAGGCTTTATGCAAGTGGCCAGAAAGCCCCAGGAAATGCCGTCACAAGTAATATTTTATATTTAGTCTCAGAGCTTTAAAAAAATTACCACTGCTTCCAGTAGCATAATACTGGGGATACACCAATATTTTTTTGTTTGTCTCTACTGTGTATCACCAAAGCTTTTTGTTCAAGAGTCCCAGATTGCAAAGATCACTCAATAGCATATAAAGACAGACAGGCAAGCAATACTACAGGGACATTCACCCATTCTGTGCCCTGAAGTCTAGGATATGGGGTTCAGACAGCTCTGCCAGACCACTAGCAGACAGCTAAGCCCAACGCATCCTGCTCTCCCCAGTTCTGCTGAACTCTTTTCTAACAAACACCCCTGTTGTTCCTCTTCTGATGCATCTCCAGACAAACATTACAATGCCACCTGCTAAGATCAGCATGCAGGTCCATTACTAGAGACACCTGGGAGCAGGAGCCATTATAATGCATAGCATGCTTCAGAGATAAACAAGGGGCTGGGGAGGGGAAGGGATTGGAAATGTGAACCAAACTGAATAATGACTTGGAAGAAGATAGAAGTGTTCAGAAATTACACTGAGGTAATTTCTGCAGCTGAGATAACAGCTTAATTTCCAATGATAGCAGAAGAACTGTGCTTAAAAATCTTTGTAAGTGTGGACGTTATCTTCAACACAATTTATGCCACAGGTGAGTTAACATGAACTAAACTTCATTTAGTAGCTGAAGGCTGTATCCTCCTACTACAGTGGCTGACCTTCCAACAAATCAGTGCTGCAATTTTGTTTGAACTGCATTTCACATAGTTCTGCAGTCAGCAAACATGAGATTTTAAGGATTCCTTCCCTTCTTACAGGGAGACAGAAGGATCTCCCTCCCCCTCCTCTAAAGACAGGAACTGGAAAAGGAGTTGGAAGAGGAAAGTAAAGGAGCGCTACTGGTGACAAAAGATAATTCCAGACCCTAAAATACTCCCACTACTCTGTGCATGCAGAATGGTAGAGCTAGCCCGGTGACCTGTTGCTTCCCTCATCTGAATGCAGCAAAGGCAGCGGAAGATTACCTCCCCCTATTTAGCTGTGGGAACATTCAGAAAGCAATGCAAAAAATTCTGTGACTGCTCAGAGGTAGAAAAGTGATAAAGACCCAAAGACGGGAGTGTGGAGAGGGGCAAAGAAACTAACATGATGAAACTATCAAGGCAGAAGATTAAAGGAAAAGAAAAATCCACTGAGAAAGGAGGATGAAATGAAAAAATGCTGAGGAGTTAACGAGGGTGTATGGCCTGGGTGAGAACAGATGCTGTGGAAGAGGGAATGAATTCACCTGAGGGACTCCTCAAATGACTGTGGGAATTAATTGGTTTCCATGATACTCACATACAAATGCTCCAGAGCAAGACAGCTCAACTCCAGATGTCAGCTAAAAGATGATCTGTCAATCTTAACATTCTCCCTTAAAAATGGACTTTCATGCATTGAATCACAGTTTGGTTAGATGGAAAGATCTTGAGTGCCATAAATTAAGGCAAGGGAAACCTCCTAATATATCAAGCAAAGTTCCTACTTTGGACATTATTCTGTGTGAAGGAAGCTTGTAAATTGTATGGCTTTATTCACCACGCCCCTTTACCATTTTCTGACAGTTGCTTTCCCAGTCTTAAGCTTCTAAGGTAACTGACCTGTGACACAAAGTCTAATTAACTGACTTAACGCTTTTTCAATCATCACCACATCACACCTTTAAAAATGCATCTTTCCATGCTGTAGATGTTTTGCAACTGGAACCCTCTGAAAAGATCTATTTGTAACAGATTAAAAAAGACTCACTCACAGAGCCACCTATGGAAGCAGCGCTAAAGGTTCCCACTTTTCCACCTTCATCTGAGTTTTCCTCTGACATCTTCATCTCCTCATATCGATTTGAGGTACTGAAGAAAATACTATCCCAGGTGCACCAGTCCTTTCTCTAGTATTTTGCCCAACAAATCCGTCGATAAGGTTTTTATTAACAGTGCTAAATTGTGTCTTCTCAGAATTTGCAGTGAAAAGCACTAACGACAAAAATTACTAATGAGTAATGGGAGAGTGACATACCAGTGTCCTTCAAGTGACAGTTCACTCTCATGATGGAGATTAAAGAGGTCTACAAAGGCAAAGACACACAAAAAAGAAGAAGGTGGTGTTATTTTTAAATACGTAAGTGCGTGATCCAGGACAACTTTTTGAAATCATATGCGATACAACTATCTTAGGCAGCTCTGATTAAGCGATACTTTTTAGTATTTCATCTCAAGTAACTAAAAAAAAGGAAAGAGGTCATGGTGAAAGATGACAAAGATATAAATAGATTATTGGTCTGCCATTCCCATAGGATAACTCTAAGAAAAGCATCCCTTTGCTGTTTAAAATCAAGAATGATTAATTCACACTCTTCTTACATCCTCTGAACTCCCCAAACTTTGAGCTCTGTGCTCTCTTGCTTTTTTCATCCTGGTCACTTAATTTCTACAGTTTCTGGGCCACTTCTTTTACACTACCCAGCACTCTTTATCTCACCCTACATACTGTATCAAAGATTAGAAACAGGGGGAAAAAAAAGCCCTATGCAAACACCAGTCCCACTTTCCC
>NW_009260493.1:2999387-3000051 GCF_000687185.1 Egretta garzetta
CAAAATGCTATCTGTTTTAAGAAAGCACCATAAACATACCTGACATTAATCTCCTTTTCAAATTACTACGAGTTAAAAAATAAATAAAACAGAGGTGTGTGGCAAGAAAACAGTATCTGGTTTTCAGTTTGTTTCCATCAAGTTCAGTGTGGGCAGGGAGAGTTACATTCCACCTGGCAGAGCACAGCCATAAGCGATGTCCTCAGTGTTAACGTGAGACAGTAATAACAGATGGTAGTTGAGGTATTTTTACTTTTGCAGTTTTCTCTATACAAAAATGTAAAGTATAATTCTGCCATATTAACAAATTACAATTGTGCTTGATTTACCTGTGTATAAATAGGACCGCACTTTCTGCTGGAGACTACAGCAAGTTTTCTCTCATCGTTTGTGTACCTGTGCCTACCCCCTCAACCCAGTCCTTAGGGCTGAACTCCGAAAAAACCCCTAGCGCTTCATCCTGTGCAGCCTCAAGAGGGAACTGCGTGGGGAATCCTGCACTACCAGAGAGAAGGGGGCGGGTGAAAAAGCGCACTTTTACACGAAGGAACACTGCTGTTTTAATTACTAGCCAACCTAAAACCCGCACCGTGCCGTTCCCCCCAAGGGCTCTGAGGCCAACGGGCGGCACGGCGCTTTCCAGGCACAGCCCAGCCGCCCTGCC
>NW_009260493.1:3001081-3099372 GCF_000687185.1 Egretta garzetta
TGTGCGGAGCCAGCGGAGGGGTGCCGGGGTGCGGAGGCAGTGGCCCGTGCCCGGGAGGGTTGGGGCATTTCCCCCTATGGCGTGGAGAGAGGAAGGGGGGAGCGCAGACCTGGGCCCAGTGGGACGCTGGCCTCGGGGAGCTCGCTTGCCTCACTTTAAACCTCGGCCTCCAGCATGGCCCTTCAGGCCTGCCCACTTGCGGCCGGTTTGGGGTGACCTCCGGTGCCCTGCCACGCATGGAGGGTTGGCCAGCATCTCCTCCCTGCGCGGCTCCGGGCCCGGTCCATGTCTGACCGTCTGTTCTCCTGCTCCGGCTGCCTTCAGGCTCCTCACCAGCAGCCGGGACGGAAGAAGCGGGAGAGGCCACCTGCCTGCCCGCTGGCTGTGGGGTCTCAGCTTTCCTTTGCAAGCCTTGTGTTCTGCAGCCTTGCATGAGCCCTACCGACTGCAGGGGAGGCTCCAGTTAAAGAGATGGGGCCCCAGGGCCTAGTGAAGAAATTTCTGTTCAGCTACAGCGGGTGCCAACCACCAGCGTAGGCATCCATTTCACAGGCAGAGTTTGGTTTTGGTGACTGACTTGAGATTTATGCCCCGTAAAGAAAACCCAGCTTCTTGCTGTGGTGCCATACCTGCCCTTGTGGTTTGTACTGTGTATGGTTACTTGAGTGTCTGGCTCTTACTGGAGGAGCTGAGTCTCACCTGGGGCAGTGGAAGTTGTAAACGTGCTCAGCGTTGTCTCGTCTTGTGTTTTGATACTTGCCACCCATGAGTTAATGCGATGCGAATGCGGAGGCAGACACAGAAAAATGAGGTGACTAAGAATGTAACGTGCAAAAAGTAATGCAGGGGAACACGTTGTGCTTGTGCTATGCTCTTAAATTGCTTAGTGTGTTATACTTAACCTGTTCCTGCAATCCTGCCGCTGTCCGCAGCGTTGTAGGAGTCTGTATTCAAGCAACTCGAAAAGGGGAAGACTTAAAAACTGTGAACTCTTTGTAGTAAGAACTGTATGTGCTTTGTGGTTTATACAAAGTCAGTCACAATGTCAAATCAGGATCTGGGCCCACTGAGCTGAATCTTCCATGATACACATTGGGAAGACATCCAGACTAAAATGCTCAATTTTCAGGTATTGGGGATTTTATGAATGAAGGTGGCCAAAAAGGTCTTCGGGTAGCAGCTGATTTTCACAAGAACAGTTCTGATAGTGGAAAAATTTTCACCTGTCATGATAAAGATACATTATTGCCACACTGGTTGGTGTTTTTGTGGGGTTTGTTTGTTTGTTTGTTTAAATTTTATTGGAATTTTATGTTGTGTGATACTTTGGGTGTTCAGTTTCTTGTTCATTGGTAATAGTGGACATTAATTTGTTACATTTTTCTAGGGTTTTTTTTGTCAGTTTTCAAGAAACTGACAAAGGTGAAAAGCCTGATACTACTGAGCAGCATTTTACTCGCTTTCCCTGATTCAAAAACTTGTCGACATTAAACCTCTCCACTCATTGTCAGTGGAGTCTGGTCTGTATTTCATTGTTCTGATACAAATCTAAAGCAGCTCCACTACCTAAAGCCAATGTGCATGAATAAGATGGAGAGACTGGTATTCATCTAGCCGACCCCAAGCTATTTGTATGACCAGTGGTTAGAAGGATTATTTGCAATCTCACTAATTAAGGGAATCATCAATTTACAACAGATTTTTCTCCCCCAGTGTTGCTATCCCCCATTTTAATTGGTATAGCTAAAAATTATTAAAGAATTTATATAGTCTCTTTTAAAATGTGTTAGAAGAATTTTGAAGTAGTGATCTGTATAGTGGCTAGTGTAAAAGCCTGTTTGCCACGCCTTTTGACAGTCCAATGTCAGCCCTAGAGACCACTGCATGTAATCATGCATGCGTTGGCATCCAGCCCACTCCATGTTAATAACTTTGTAATTTTATTTAATTTGGTTTCTCTTTTCCTGCCTGGATTGGTTCCTGTACTGTAGGAAAAGCTAGTTTATCCAGTTGAGCCTGTTTAGTTCGTGTCTTCTGTTTATGCAGTGAAGGACCAGAAAAGGAGGGAAAACCAGCAGTAGGCACTGTGATGGTAAGTCTAGAAGAGCTGTGAAGAGGAAGCTCTGCAGCCAGGGTTGTAGCAGAAACAGTAATTCTGTTTTGTTTGACTGGCCTTTAGGTTGTTACTAACCACAGAACACTTCAGTGGAAGGTTAATGCTTATCTTATGTGTGGTTTCAGATATATTAGCCCCAGGATTGCGTTAATTTTGGCTTCTCTGTCTAATTTTCCATTTCTCAAAGTTTTTTAAAAATTGCGTGCCTGTGGTGAGGAGGAATTATGCAACTGTGCCTTATGCAAACTTCTACACTAAATAAAAGCAGATGCGTATACCTGGAGCACTTAAGTTGTACAACAGTTTATCCAGTTTTGCAATAGCAGCCTTGTGTCAGTAGAACTGTAGAGAAGAATAATCATGGATGAACAACGAAGGCCTGAGAGCAAAGTTTAGTCATTGTTCATTAATCTTTTTCCATAATTACCTTTTGCCCTTGAACAGGCATCACATCTGCATTATTTTTGAAAGTTCATTGCTTCTATAATACTTCTGTGCTAGAAGAAACTTAAATGTTGAATTTAACCTAGTTCAGGTGACAGCCCAGAAGGCCAACCGTACTCTGGGCTGCATCAAAAGAAGCATGGCCAGCAGGTCGAGGGAGGTGATTCTGCCCCTCTACTCTGCTCTGGTGAGGCCTCACCTGGAGTACTGCGTCCAGCTCTGGAGCCCTCAACACAAGAAGGACATGGAAATGTTGGAGCAGGTCCAGAGGAGGGCCACAAAAATGATCTGGGGGCTGGAGCACCTCTCCTGTGAGGACAGGCTGAGGGAGTTGGGCTTGTTCAGCCTGGAGAAGAGAAGGCTGCGGGGAGACCTGATTACAGCCTTTCAGTACCTAAAGGGGGCCCATAGGAAAGATGGGGAAAATCTTTTTAGTAGGGCCAGCAGTGACAAGACAAGGGGTAATGGTTTTAAACTGAAGCAGGGTAGGTTTAGACTAGATATAAGGAAGAAGTTCTTTACAATGAGGGTGGTGAAACACTGGAACAGGTTGCCCAGAGAGGTGGTGGAGGCCCCATCCCTGGGAACATTCAAGGCCAGGTAGGACGGGGCTCTGAGCAACCTGATCTGTCCCTGCTCCTGCAGGGGGTTGGACTAGATGACCTCTAGGGGTCCCTTCCAACTCAAAACATTCTATGATTCTATGAAGGGAGTGAGACTCATCCTAGAAGAAGTGGCATTACAAAAAAGAAACCTAAAACCCCACACTTGTGTATAGACACTGCCTATATAAGGCCATAAGCCTCTGGCAAACTCATAATTAAAATAAACCCTTTCAAATATGTAAACCAAAGATTTGATACTGTCTTGTGAATGGCTGACTTTATACTTTTTCCTCTCTCAGTACGTTATGAAGATCATGATGACAATTTTAGTTATGAATTGGTTATATTTCAGAATTTCCTTATTGCATATAGATATTTAATACTTTTAAGTTGAAAAATATTTGCACATTTGGTATCAGTAGTGGGAAAGTATTATTGAGATCTCTAATTGTCTGAGATCTCGGCAATTTATAAAATGAGCACACTCGGGCTGTAATGGAAACCCAAGCGAACCTTTTGGAAAAACCAAGGAATCAGAAATCACAGCAGGCAACATAACCCAAAGCCTCTTCATCTTACAGCAATGTAATATAAACAACAATTTTCTGTTCTGTCGTAAATTAAACGGTATTTTTGAAGACTTTTTTTCTTCTCATGATGTCACTGTAGGGTGGAGGGTAAAACTCACTGGTTTGAATTTAACAGCACATTTTGCAAGAGGCTTTTTTTGCCACTGGCAACCCTGAAGCTTCAGTCATCTCCAGAAGGATGGGTGACAGCCTGAAACAGTTCTTCCAGGAATTCTCTGAACTAGAATATCAATAATTAGATACTTTGGAATAAGCTTAAGTTGTGAAGGATGAAGAAAAGTCGTCATTGATTTAGAAGTTTTGCTTATACAAGAGGGACTATAGATACAACTGCTGTTCCTACTTTTAACACATTACAGTTTTAATGCTTTATAGATGAAGCAAACTGCACAAGGCAGTTCTGAACTGCCATCAAGGCAGTCACTGAACTAAATGAAGGCTATAGTACTGAAAACAGTTATTTGACTTTATTATAGCAGGTAATCTTAGTAAAATGATGTCAACAGGAGTGTTCTGCTGTTGAAATTCAACATGAAAATGTGTTTTTGCAAGGGCAGAGCCAAAGGGTACACAGAATTAATTTCTTCTTGTAAGCACTTTGATTCTGCAGTTGCTTTTAATAAAGGACATTACAACACCTGTTACAGTGGATCCTAAATGACCACGGTCTTTTGAAAATACTGAAATTCAAAGCTGATACAGTGCTTGTTTTTGCAAGTATGGCTGAAGTTGTTCCTCCAGACTTTCACCCACAGATCCGGGAAGTAAGCCTTTACTAGAGGCAAACTTACATAGAGTTAAGGGGTGTGTAAGCTCTGCAGAGCAGCTCTGTGCAGGTGTGTGTGTGGCTCCCTGATGCGGCTGAGTGAAATCAGGGTACAGCCTTGCAGCGTGAGGGATGCAAAACCAGGAAGGGGCAATTATTTACCTATGTATCTTTTTTTTTTTTTTTTGCATAGAATGCAGTTTCTGTGCTGTAAGTACATTCACTGTTTACAATAAGCTTCAGTTTTGTATTTAGGTAGATAAATATGCCATTGAGTGGGATACGGAAATCAAAGACCAATACTTGTGTAGATGTATTGTGAATGTACTTCTAAGCACTATACACTCTCCAAAACAATGAGCCCTGAAGCATGACTCATTTTTACTCTTATGCCAGGATATTTATATAACTAATCTCCCTATTCTATCTGTGTTCCTAAAACTTCTTGTTTAAATTTAAAATATCAGATAATACAATTACAAATTTTTATGACGTTTTCTGTAGCTTCATGGAGTTTGGATTCACAGACTCTTTCCATTTGTGAATCCCTAGAAAACTTGTAGCAGAAGCAATCTATGCAGCAGAAGCCTTGCTTTTCTTGCTTACTCTGGCAGTGGGTGGCTTGCAAACTATCATTTCTCAGGCTGAAATTCACTGCTGTAAGGTTATAGAAACAAGTGTGTGTTACAGTTCCTTTGCTGTTGTCAAAATGGAAATTGAGTGCACAGAAGAGGGAAGGTGTATTGGTATAAATGTAGAGTGTAGATTACAAGATTCGTTATCTATGCTAGGAAACTGCTAGTGGTTGTGACATAGAAATTCTGCTTGGTGGTTTATGTCTCTACTGACTGCAAGTCTCTATGTTAATATGTGTAATACATGTTAGGAACCACATAAAGATAATGGTCAAGCTCCAGAGAAATGACTTAGCTTTTATCTTGACTGCCTGCAGACCACAGCACTCGCCAGTAGAAACCTGGTGGTTTTACGAGTCCATTCTTCTTTGGTTGTGAATGAAAATATTCATATATATGCATGCAGCTATGAAAACATAACCCCTCACTAGAAACAGAATGTTTTCAATCTAACACTGGAAGCCAGTGAACTGATCTTTCCAAAATGCCACTTTCTTGATTTGTTTGTTGTGTTTTCAACCAGAAATAGGACTTTCTAGAAATTTGCTAAGCGTATTGCTTAACGTTTTGAATATCCAGACTCTCTTAACTGTAACTCTGACCACAGACCTCTTCGCAACTCTGCTTGACCTATATGGTATTCAGAATACAGTATGACTTGCATAATGCCTGTGTACCTCGGATTATATGTGAAGATGAAGATTTTAGGGGTGAAGGATAATGAAAATTGGACATATTTTTAGGTAAGATGCTGATGGTAGTGTATGTACTTTTTTTTCCCCAAGTGTTTTTGGGGTTTTTTTTGTGGATGAATTTTTTTATTATAGATTTGCTCTTTCTGGGGAAAATTCACACCTCTTCCCACAAAATGCTAAAAGGCACAAATAAAGGAAACAAGCTGCTGAGACCCCATCACATCAAACTTATGCCTCTAAAATTGCTTAGAAATGCTTCAGGATACATATGTCTAGCGGTACCTGCAGCTAAGTGGGTGTCTTTTTCTAGAATCAGGCTTAATAATCGGAGGGGAGAGCCAGAATCTGTAACCTGGTTCCAGACTCTTTTCTTCGAGAGCTCTGTCTTCAGTTTTATCTTTAAGTTGTAGGTATTACTGTGTCTGTCCTTAATGTTGGACTTGCAACTATGGTACCTTTCTGCCCTCTCCCTCTGGTCACCGACCTTTTTGGACACCATATGTTTGAGAGTCCTGTTGGTTCCTCCTGAAGTCTGGGGGATCAGCCCCTAGGGAAGGGTTGAATAAAGGAAACTGCGTATGTCTGGCCAGTTCCTGCCAGCCGTTAAATTGAATTTGCAGCTTTTACAAGCAGGAAATCGCACTTGGATAGTCCATGTGGTATATGTAGTTGTGTGTCTTTTCATGGTGTTTTTCTTTGGCTCTGAAATATTTCACGCACGGGAAAAGATCACTTTGAGTTGAGTTTATTGTAGCTTAGTTTCACTGAATTATTGCGTGCCTCTTGTTTTGCAAGGGTTAAAATTTTGAGCTAACGTGCCAACCTTATATATAATCTACATCAGGAGCTTTTACGTAATTGATATTAAGAAAAGTGCTTGAGGAATGCAGACAGTGTGCAGGTCTGTAAAGCTGTTATGAACGCAACACAGTTATAATTATTGCAGAGGGGTGGATACTGAATTATATGTTTAGTGGAAGGAAAGATTACTAAAAATATTAATGGAAAGCTTTAGTGGAGCTTGGTAATTACTATGTGTACTCCTTCGTACCTACAGCTATTATTAAGTAGTAAACAAATGCACTAGGTATTCGCAAACTTGACTTGTTCTCCAAGTAGAAAACTTTTTTGTGAGTTTCATCAACTTCTATAGCAGTATTGTGCATTAACTATGTATGTATGTATTTATGTATCTCAAGCTGTCTGGCTTCAAAAAGGATTTTACATGTGAGCAGAGTAGAGTTAAACATCCAGTCCTTGTCCCAGGTTTTCAAGCAGACCACTCTCACTGTCTCTGCATTTCAGAGCTTTTATGAAAGCCATTGCAGAATAAAGCCCCTGACTTTTGGAACATTTAACAGAGAAACACAGGAATCGTTTTCATGTTGCTAATTAGAAAAGTGCTATGTCTTTGGACATGTTTAGCTGTCAAATGTTGTTGCCGAAACAGTATTTTCAATATTGTTGAAACTTGCCAGAGATGGTTTATATATTCCCTGTTTGTCAACAATTCTTTAGAGTTTCCTAGTAATTTTCCCCTTTAACTCTCTTCTTCATCTGGCAAAGGCAGTAGCCACATCAGTGAGTTTTGTTCTCTGTCTAGTCACTCTCTGGTTCTGGCTCTTGTGTCCTAGCACCATTTGCAAGTACTCTAGGAGATGTTTCAGACCAGGTTTTGATGACAGTTATTTAAGATTTCAATAAGACATTTTTAAGGTTCATAACTGTTTCTGTTTAATAATAAGATAGGATCTTGGCTCAAGCCCTCTGCAATAACGTCCTTTTAAAGTCACGCTTTAGTCACCCTTTCTCTGTATTGCTTTTTACAATGATTATTGGGGATTCCTCCTCCTTCTCCCTCACCGCCTCCAAAAAAATAAAAAAATTGGCTGGCGTGTGTCAGAATCCAGCTTGGTCCTCCCAGTGCTGGAGGGACAACACCTGTATCCTCGCTTGCTCACTGGCAAGGCATGGGGCGAGACAGCACCGTGGTGGCTGGAGGCTGTGAGGGACAGAGGAGTCAGCCCCCCAGGGTGACCAGGGCCCTTATGGAGGGGCTGCAGCGTGCGGGAGCTGCTGCCTGACCTCTGCTGCCAGAGGCCCTGGCCCCGGCCCATGCACAGTGACGCCGGTCGCGGTGCGTCTCATGAGCTTGTGCAACACGGAGGAGTATAAGGGGACAGTAGACTTCAAATTCCATTGGTGTCTATAACAAAGGAAATTTTTTTTTTTTTTTTTTTTTGCTACACAAATTTGGTCTCTATGCACTAAAATATTCTTGCCTGTCCATTTGCGTGACCCACAGGTGTAGCTGTGTCTGTTTGGCATGTTCCTTCCCTCTTGGACTGTCCACAGGTGAGGTCTTAGAGCATGCTGTACCTTTAGAGTGCATGAAAATGTCAAGGAAAGATCACTTTGTTGCTTTTTTGGTTTCCAAGTCTAAATTTCTTCAGGGAACAAAATGAATCCTAGAATAAATAACAGAATCTGCCATGTGGTAGAAGTCATTGACAAGTTGTTAGCCAGCCAAGAAGAGTAGCAGTGCAGCCCAATGTCCTCCTGGATCTTTGTATTTGGAGCCTGCTTCTCCCTTCCAGGCAGCGCTGCTGGTACTGATGCCCTGACTGATGCTACTGTGTGGGCAAATGTTCTGTCAAATAGCCTGCCCAGAATGATGGGGTATTTCTGTACCATTACTGGCAAAAAGCAGCTATTTGTCTGTGCATTTGGAAAAGTCCTGTGCCAGGAGTTGATGTGCATGTGATGCCGCTGGCTTGACCTGGCAAACTTTGGTGGCTTCTGTACGTGCCAGTGTCAGGTGCTTCTTGCTGTTAGCTGCATGAGTTGTGTGTTGCTTATTTACATGCTGAAATAAATTCCATCCTTTTGGATCACGTTCTTAACCAGGCTCTTTCCAACCTGTAATTCTATTTTGAAGAGTATTAGTGTAATTTCAAGATGTCTTAAATGTTTTCAGGTTGTGCCTAGCCTGCAAGTTCGTGAGCTCCTGCATCAGTCTGTGATCTGAATCTCTTGCTATTTCTGCTGTTCTCTATTTCTTCTATAGTGGCGGAATATTTGAAGCAAGAATTTTGTTTATGGTTTTTCCTTTTAAAGGGATCAAAGATAAGCTTTTAAGGCAGCGAACAAATTTAAGAAAAAAGTCAGTATATTGTTGCTGTATTCTTTCTGGTGAAGGTGCCATGGAAAGCAAAGCATCACTTTTAAAACTTTTTTTTTAAATACATGAAGAAGGCCTGAGGGGAATCTTTTTTTAAAAAATGAAACACTGTTATAGTTTACCTAAACTGTTTTTGCTGCAGGTTTTTTTGAAGTGCCAGAGAAATGAGCTTCAGAGTCTCAGCTCTTAAGAGGTGCTGATACTTCATATTTAAATTGTTGCTGTCCAGAGGTTTACCTTACCCAATAAAAATCCCTTTGTCTTCTTTCTGTTGCTTATGTTTTGTTTCACTGGTGCGTGTGGTATCAATGTTTTACTAGTTTCTATAATTAACTCAGTGTTTGTAAGAAAGCAAAATATATAACTTGTGAAGGTCTGATGTCAAAAATAAAGTTAGGAAAAAATTAACAAGTCTTCTCTATTTGTCACGGATGCAAAAATTGAGACAAATATGTTTCAATTTCCTTTGGGGCTTGCCCCTACTAAGCACTCTGCAGGAATTGTGTGACTGGAAATGTCCTTCCTTTCACATCAAAATGTCAGCAATATACAAGATATTTATTTGTTTTCCATGCTTCTCACTGAGCTATTTGCCTCTTGAGGCTTATAAAGAGAAGTCTGTTTCTTTCTTTTCTGTTCTGTCATCCATTGCAGGCAGTTTGGTTTGTCCTTTTTACGCCCAGAGGTTTTGGATTTTTTTAACTGCTATTAAGAGCATAAGATTCTAAAGTATTAGCTAACCTCCGAAAGTACCATGTTGCTGTTTATCTGTGGTTTGAGAAGTAAACGGGTATTTGAGGGTCACAGCCTGTTTTCCTCATTCATGAGGCTAACCTTGCGCCTCATTAGGAAATATATACAAAATTCAGACTTACTCATTCAGGAAGTGCTTTGGTTTTGCTTTAAAGTAGCCAGTGACAAGTTTGAGCCATATTCTGGCTTAGTATCTAACTGTTCAGTTTGTGCGTTGCAGTCGGTTGTTGCAGAAATACACAAATCAAACATCAGCATCTGACCCTTTAATTTTGTTTAATATATTATTGTTAATGCTTTAAACAGTCTAATTCCTCTTGAAATCAACATCTGATGTATCTACATCAAACTATGTTATCTTGCATAAAAAAATTCTGATTCTGTCTGAAATTAGACTGTGAGAATCTGGAAACAGAAATCATCTCTTTCTGCACGTTAAGAAAAGTTATAACATATTTTAGCTTATGGCCAGACAAATTATTATTTTTGTTCTTATTTTAGAATGGTGTAAAGTTTACATGTGCCCACATATTTCTTTACTTTTTCTGAAACCGATGTGGCATCTGTACCACAGAATAAGAACATTACTTAAACGATTGCATTGTTTGGAAGGGTAGCTAGTGCCCAGTCTTCCTTCTAGGGTGGTGTGTGGAAAGGCTATGCATTTTTGTCCCATCACTTTTTCATCACTGTGTTCTTACAGCATTTTAACCCTACCTTTGCTCTGTAGTTTTGTTTACTGAGTGAAATCATCTGGGAAGCATTGGTGTAGGCTGTAGCAATCTGAAACTTTGATAAAGACTGGAAAACTAAGGTTTGCTGCCTTTTATGTTTTTCAGCTCCAGAAGAAAAGGATGCAATTAAAGGACAATATGAAAAACTCATGGATGCTTATGGCTGCTTAGGAGAGCTTCAGCTTAAATGTGGTAAGGGACCATCTGTATGACTGAAATTATAAAATATCCAAACAATGCCAAACAACAAGTGGCTAAAGTTGTCTGATTCCTTAACTTGTGAAAGCTAATTGCTCCTTGTTATGTTCAGTCTGGGAAAGATCTATTTCTTTTCTGTGCTGTGCCAAAAGCATACTGCTAAGCAATAGTCTAAGAATTTTGGATTGTTCCTAACTTTTGTTTTGTCTAACAATCTTAGCTGCCTGAATATAATTGTCTTTTTCTTTTTTCCTACCACATTTGTCTAAGGCAAACTGATCTCTTGCTTTTTTTTTGTTTGAAGGATCATGTTTAAACAGTAATTAATCATGGTCACCTGAGACTGCAGTACTACAGATACTCTAGTCCTTGCTATAATGCCCAATTGCCTTTAATTGGGTAATTCACATGGAGAAGGATTTGCAGAAGCAGGCCTTTAACTTCAACTAGTATAGTAAGGAATATTCATTGTCATTGCTGTAAATTTCTTTACAGTTTGGGAATCTTGATTTAGCAATGGACTTGCTATTACACTGCCTACAGGAATGTTGATGGAAATAGCATGTTTTAGAAAAAGAACTGCAGTAATTGATTTGAAGGTAATAGTACCTTACACAGCAGACTTCAAAGTCGCTGATGAAAAAGATGCATTAAACCAAAAAGCACTATATGCCTTGTTCCTATGGTCTACTTACAGTAAGCCTTAATTTTGACTTGGAGGAATAACAAGACTGTTTTGCATATACCTCGATGCTTGGTCAAGGAATCTGCCAAAGGCAGTGGTGGTGTGAGCACTGGCGTATTTAGACCACTAGATATAAAAGTATCTTTTTGTAGCCCACTTGCCATTTTATGACTTGAGATTGATCTCAAGAGGTAACTGCAATCTGAGAGATTTCTGTGTCATAATTTAAAACTGTAGGCCCATCTAATCTTTTTAAATGAATGTGGGCTTTTTGTTTGTTTTGTTTCTTGTGGAGTTAATTAGGCATTTCTATGGAGATTAGTATCAATTTGTTAATGTAATTAAAAGTGGAGGGCTTGTGATTAGTTTTTCTTGGCACTTGGATCTGTTTTTCTTCATAGGAGTCTAATGAATCCTGTTGTGATAGTAAAGGAATGTAGCTGTTGAATTCATGCACTTCAAGTTAGAGATGAGGATAGTTTCTTGTATGTGATGAGAACTAGTTCTATACTATTTCAGTCTTCATATTAAAAGGTGAATTATTTCAAATGGGGTATGAAATATTCTCAGCCTTATTTTTTCTCTTTTCTCCTTTTATTTCTGTGTTTCCCACGTCCTTACTTGTTGTTGAACAACACCTGCTTAACTTCATTGTGCTTAAATTGTGAGGTTTTTCCTCTCTGAGCTTTGCCACTGCACCTCTGTCTCGTTCTAGCATTAAATTACAAGTCCTCCTGTTAGAGGACTTACTTCTTTTAGAAAGGATTGTTAAAAATTTTATTGGTGCTTGGATAAAAAAATTAACTACTGGAGGCAAACTTGTTATTGAGTGAAAAGTCAGGAGGGTCATGCTGTAATGGTAAGCAAAGGTAAGCAAACATTTTCTGCTGATGAACATGTTCAAAAAAGCGAAGATGATTGCATGCCATCTCACCATTCAAGACTTAGCCCATTTTTTTTTCACAATCCTAGTTAGATCTTCCATCTTACATATAAGTAAGTTCCATCGCTTTAGCTATTGCTTACATAAAAGATTTACACTAGAAAGGAATGCAATGTAACTTTTTTCGGTTTTAATATAATGTATTCTAGCAGCTGCAAACAAGGGCATAATGGGTCAGCTCTTCACTGAGCATCAATGACCACATAGACTTTGTTCTGGAGTATCAGTATTTTTTTTCTTACTGCTGGAAACCTGAAGACCATAAGTACTAAATTAACTAAAAATATTTGTGAAAGTGAGATATTAAAAGAGTATATTTGTAGAGCAGAAGGGAACACTTTATTTCAAGACATGAAAGATGTCTCTGAGCACTTTAAATTAATCTGTAAATACCGCTACTTAGGAATCCAAATAAATCACATTGTATGCCTGCCAAAGTAGATCGTGCTTTTCACAAGAAAGTAGATGAAATATGTGAAACTGACTCACAGAGTTAATGTTTCCCACCAGTAATAACATTCACTTCTGTGTACTTATGTCTGTTAACATGACTCACAAAGTTCTTCTGCTTTCTTTTGTGAGATGGATGGCAGCAGTATGAATTGTACAGTGTTTCTGAGTTGTATCTCAGCCAAGATTTTGCTGCCAAAGATCTAGCAAATGCATCCTAAGCAAAGTGTTAAAAGAGCTGGCTTTGCAGTGTTTGGTTTAGCCACTGTGATATCAGGAGGGGGTACATATATAAGGTAGTATTTTGACACCATTGTTACATAAGTTGTTTAGTTTAATACAGCTGCTGTGTTTAGGGAGGCATTCTGAATTAGTTTGATTGTGTATATACTCTTGTTCTTGCACATACACAATGTGTAGTTGAAAGGAAGAAGTTTCAAAGGCAAAAAAGACAACTAAATGCCTATTTTCTATTCCTTTTGAACGCTTCCTAATCTGTAATTTTATTTAGAAGAGGGAGAAAGAGTATCTTTGAGACTAAAACTGTAGTTTGGAAAATCTTGGTTGTTTTCATAATTGTGCTATAGATTTCTTAGAGATTTTCAGCTAGATGCTTAGAATCTACTCCTCTGCTGTGTTCTGTTGCTAATTTTGAAGGCAGATGAGAGGCAAAAATACCTTGCAAATTGCTTTTCAGTGGACTATAAAGTGAAATGGAGGTATGTGTGGAGTGGAGATGGAACAGGCTGAGGGAACATAGGGCAATGGCATGACTGTGTTGGAATGGAGAAGGAGCAAAACCTGGAGCAAATTCAAAGGCAGTCTTGAGTGAAATATTGACAGTTAAGAAGGACAAAATAAGAATTTAATATTGCCTCCTTTTTACTGCAGCTCATAATAAGCAGCTCTGAAGTCATCCCATAAACTGCAGGGGAAGCAATTGCCTTGAGTCATGTAGACAGGTTAAATACAGAAACTGCAGCTTATTATTGTGACGTACCAGGACTGTTTCCTGTTCAACTTGGATTAAAGCAGTTGGTTTCACAAGAGCTTTTGAAATAATGGATGCAAGTTACTTTTGTCTTGTTTCTATGTCAAATATTTTCCATCCTTTGCCTCCCTTGTGCAATCTAATAAAAGGGCATTCAGTGCATATCACTATGAGCAAAACATTTCTTAATTTCTTCAAAAATGTTCTTTACAGACAGTTATGGTGATTTATAGCTGTAGTGGGGCAAAATAGTGATCTTGGTCACAATGCCTGAACATTTATACCCATCTATCTGAGACCAGAATTTGGTCCATAAGCTTTGAAAGGTTTTTTTTTTTCCCTTTAGTACTGTAGGTGGGTCTTGCTTTTTCATAGATTTGTTGCTGTAGAAAGCATGACCAGTAAGGAACACTTCACTTCTTGCTCTAAAATTATTTCAGAGTTTTCTTTAAAACATTCCAGCTGGCATCCTAAGGAAATGAGGAACATTTCCACAGGTGTGATCGTCAATTGCAGTTCTTGTGTTCCTAAATCACTTTCATCTATGTGTAAAGTTTAGAAAGGCTAATATAAAGCAGGATTGTACATTAAACTACTTGTAAAAGTTTTTATTTTTTTTTAAAAAAAAGGTTGTGTTCCAAGGTGGGGGGCCTGGTAAATAGCTTGCAGCTGATGTGATTTTTAGTACAAAGTGAAGTGTAAGAGCCAGACCTGGAGCCTTGATTACTTCACAGGAAAAAGTTTTCCATTTTTTTGGGTTGCTTTTTATTGGCCTTAGTGCTGGCCTCATTCATCATGCACTTTGCAGCTGTCAGCTGAATATAACATGCTTTCTGCTACTGTAGTGCACATGAAATCAAGGGAAAATTACCATAAATTTTCCACCCAGTGTACTTCCATGAATTACTTTTTTTGATGGGCTCCTGTTTCAAGAAATAAGACTGGAGTTTGGCCTGTCTCCTACTCCAGATATGCAGGGAGCTCCTGAGAGCAGGGAGCTTCTGTGGACTGGCTGCAGTGGCAGGGCCACTGACTCTAGGGAATTGATTTAGTGTTAATTCTCCCTTTCGTCTTGAGGATGCACTGCCAGCATTTTAAAACTCAGCTTCCTGACTTATCTGAGCTTACACTTAAGCAGTGACTGCTCATTTCATGGCTTTAGTATTGTCTTTCCATGTTGATGTTCTGGACAGAAGAAACATAAATACCTTGAATACTGTTTAGCTCCTTTCAAAGGCTGTAACCCCGTAGAATGCTTCCTGATGGTGCTGCCAGGTGGATTTGACTGGACTATCAGATGTATTTTTGTTGTGATTGGCGTTAGTCTGGTACTTCAAGTGCTACTTGTAAAGCAACCAGTTTTGCTTGAAACTTAAAAGGAGCAGTATTTTTAATATAATTACAGAATTGGAAATGGTAGTGAGCTGCAGCTTTGAAAAGTTAAGGCTACAGGGTTTAATTGAATAGTCTTGACTGTCTTAAGGGGAAATACCTTCTGGCTTTAAGGAATGTCTGGGTGTTTCAATTTGTTCTATTTCATCAAAGTTGTGATATTTTCACAGTTTTCTTGGCAAAACCAGTTTAATTAAAAAAACCCCTCTCTTTCTTGTGCCATGGCCTCACAAATCCACCTACCATAGGAAATTCCATATTGTGTTGATAGCAGGGTTTTTTTGTTGGCTTTTTTTTTTGGTTGGTTGGTTTGTTGGGTTTTTTCTTTTTTTGGGGGGGTGGGTGTAGTAAAGCAATGCAACTTCTTGCATTCTTTTGAGAGATTTACTGGAGAATAAAAATGAATTGTTTAGGAACTAAAAGAGTTTTTCAGTAAATTCTTGTCAGCTAAAAATGTTATTTTCCTTGGAATGAATGAACAGTTACCAAATAACTTAGTATCTGCAATTTTTAGAAGTGGAGAAAGCTGATTTTAATTTTGCTTTTTATAAAAATTACTTGCTCCAGTAGCAGCATCCATACTGATTCAAGCAATTTCTACCATTAAATTTAAGTGCATTTAGGTAGTGTGAAACAGTGAAAACAGCTGTTTTCATGTTAAGTATCTATTTTCAACAGGAAATATTAAGGCTTGTTGACATTTACATACCAGAAAAGAAACCACATTGACTTTTTAAAGTTTAAATTTAGGAGTAAATGGACTGATTTTTTTGCTTTAATATATCAATAATAATAATAATCATCATCATCATCATCATCATCAGACTTCCAGTGACTGGCAAGAAGCATTTTTCCTGTGGCTGGTAATGTTAGGCTTCTGCCATATTAGGTACTATTTGGGTACATAATGCTTTTGTTTTATTCCTTGGAATGACATTTTCAGTCTGACAGAATGCCTAAGTGAAAGCATGAGCGGAGGTAGCGCAGTCATCATTTCCACCACAAACTTGTCCAATGTAGTTATCAATATATTTAAAAACATTGGCAGGCTGGGTTGAGAGGAAACAGTGTGAGCAAAAAGGTTTGGGATTGAAAGAAGAGATTCCCAGGCGTAAGCTGATGTTGCTGGCAAAGGAGGGAAGATGGGGGAAGCTTTGTTTCACTGTGTATAGCTGTGTAGCTTAGTGGTGGGTAATTTCTTAGACCTTAATGGAGACATGATTAAAAGGTTAATTGCAGAGTAGTGTTTTGGTAGCATTAATTTTGCTATGTGAGGTTCTAGAAAGGTGAAAGACTGATGGGAGCCCTACTGCTGCTCACGACCCAGTGGCTACATCTGTGCTGTGAATTAAAATGGGGCAGGGCACAGGCTTGCGTGCTGTCAATAGGATATTGTGATTAGCTTGCTTCCTATGCCAAGGGCAGCATGCCCATTGGGCAAGGATCTTCTTCCCCCAGACAGTGCAGTGATAGCCTAGCGCTGATTCCCCGGAACACTGTCCAAGTACCACCTGGGATGAAGGTGATATCAGGGGATGGGGTTTGGGAATTTTTTCCAAGGCACATAGTCAGAGAGATCTGTGTTAAGCTGGGGCTGTGGTGTTGTAGGGTTTCTGCATTCTGGCTGTTCTGTAGCATATCTTGAGTGATTTAAGCAAATGAGAGAGGTTAGAGTTGATCTGAAGACCAGCTCAGCTCACAGAGCAGTCCTGGTAAAAAGTCTCTTTACCTTTCTTACAGGCCACTTTAAGTACTGAAAGGCTGCAATAAGGTCTCCCTGGAGCCATCTCTTCTCCAGACTGAACAACCCCAACTCTCGTGTGGGGTTACTGCACAGTGGCAGGAAAAGAGTATTACAGCTTCAGAAAGCCATCAGTCTCCTGACCCTTCAGGGACAATGCAGTAGCTTCTTAGCTGTGATTACTATTTTTGAGCCCATTAGCTAGTGATCCAGGGGAGTAGAGATGCTGGACCTCTGCATGTGTAGATGCGTCTCCCATTTTGGGGGTGAGTGGTTGAGTGGAGGAGGTAGTAAAAAGAACCTAGAGTCTCTGTTAAGGGATGGCAAGTTTCTAGGTAAGGCAAAACTGTGTAGTTTTGATTGGCTTTTCTGTCATGCTTTATTCCTGCTTGTCTTCTTATACTAAAGAATTCCCTTGTTTAGATCCACTTATTTTCCACCGGTTAAGAGCTCCTCAAAGGACAGAACCACAGACAAAAAGTCCACTATTATTAAATTGTCATTCTTTTTGACTATTTTAATGTTGACTTTTTCATTTGATCTCTTTTGAACCCCATGGAAAGTTTAAGGTCACTGAAGCCAATGGAAGTGCTTGTATTCTTTGTTTGGCATCCCAGCCAGCCAGCTCTCAGAGTCTGTCACTACTGGTTTTCTGTCCCTGAAGCTGACTGATAGTAAGGCGTATTAATAGTGTTTCTATACATTGCTTCCACATTCTCATGAGCAAAGTTTACTTTGAGATGGTTGGTTTTGCATGATTTCAGCAAAGTCACAAAAGCTATTCACTATCCTGAGAGACAGCTAACTCCTCCTAGCCCCTTCTGGAGGCTGCAAGACAGTATTTAGTGAGGTATGAACTACCATGGTGATAACTGATGTACCTCCTACTCTTAATCCTTTATAATTATGCACACTCATGTGCAAAGGAGGAATAAACTGTCAGGTTTTATGGATTTCTAATCCTCCACTACGGTGTCATCTAGAAAAGTACAGAAAACGTACTTCTTAAAAACACTCAAGAAGGAGAACACAGCATAGCCTTGTTACAGAAAGAAATGTGATGAACAGAGCTTTTTAGTAAATACCACCTACATTGGCCTTTATGCAAAACTGGAGTCAGCAGAACAGAATGAATAAGATCTAATCTCCCACCTTGTCCTGCAATTCCAGTCTCATGTGCCTACGCAAATATTCTGGCCTTGCTGCAAACCACCCCTAACTCAAGCTTCTGTAGCCAACCTGTGATCTGGAAGCAAGGACTCCCTGGATGGTGTTTTAGAAAAAACCCCAGTTGTTGCGGGAGAGTTGTTCTGCATTTTTAGACAGTGGGCCACTGTGGAGGGTTGAAGATTGCTCCCTTTTGCTGTCTGAAACCATACTGTCCCATATTGTCACTGTGCCCTTAGCTAATTAGCTGACTCTTGGCAGGTCAGCTATTGTTTCTGCTCTGCTAGAGCCATAGATCTTGGCTCACTTCCACCTTTTCTTACTGAGTGGAGTGAATAGCATGACATTGTCTCCATTAGAGGCCAATTTAAGTGAATCAAACGGTTTCTTCCTACCAAAACTAGTGTTTTCAGAACAATTGTTCTACTGTTTCTTAATTACTTTATCATTTCAGAGAGAATGAGCAGAGGTTGAAATCCTGCTGTGTATGAGAGACCTGATTACAGTGGCGTTCTCAAGCTTCAAAATTTATCTTTTAGTTTTGGGGGCCTGAAATTCAGCTGCTTCATGACTTCACACTTTGCTTTACAGCCATGAGATCTGGAATTCTTTTTAGTGATAATTGAAGCTGTCATCTAATCATGTGCACTCTTGTGACGTAAAAGGCAAAATCTCAAGAACTGGTAATACTGAAACTTTCTGAATAACTGGATACGTGCAGCTTCATCTGAAAGCCAGTAAGAAATCTGAATGCTTCATATCTTTAAAACTGCAGAAGTCAGCTGAAAAATCCTTAGTGTGGAATACACTTTGTCTCATAAATGACCGGTCTTTTACCTTTCCCTTCAATCAAATCCGGTGTAAACTGTATGTTCTCTAGGGTGGTGAAATTTGATTTTTTTTTTTTTAATAGTGTCCCAATACCAAGCTCATTGCACTTCATAAAGTAAGTGGGAAAACCACATTCTAATGCAGCAAAGGATGGGAATGTATAAGTATTGTGGAATATTATGCAATTGCACTTACCTGCAGTCAAAAGGATTTCAGAAATGTAAACAAACACATGCTTGTTGTTTGTATTTGTTTTCTTCTGAAGCAAAGATACTGGCCTCTGCTGGAGCCCTGTCAGCATTGCATATGACAGGACTGATGCTAAATGGCATAGCCTGTGTCCACCTGTAACCCTTTTGTAACTATCTGTCACCTTCTAGGTAACACTCGGCTGCACTTTCTGGTCCTGGTGACAGGCTGTACATCAGTGGGAAAAATCCTGGACGCTGAAGTTTACAAAATTACTGCAACAGATTTCTGTCCTCTCCAGGAAGAAACCAAGGAAGAGGAGCGTGTTACTGCCTTGAAGAAAATACTGAACTCTGGGATGTTCTATTTCTCCTGGCCTAATGCAGGCTCAAACTTTGACCTGACTGTGCGGGCTCAGAAGCAGGGTGATAACCACTATGAATCTGGTAACTCGTTCTTCTGGTTAGTACTGCATGTTATACCAAAGTCTTCTGTCATCCCGACCTGTATCTTATTGGTCAAACATTCTCAGAGAGAAATGAACATATGCATTTCAGGTGCACCTCCTTCATTTCATTGTCATGTCATTTTACAGGGCATGTGGCCTTAGCGAATTCATGGTAAACCTGCGTCAGACAACTGTTACTTACCTGTTACGACTGTAAACTTCTGTTTAATTAAAATGAATCTGATAGTGAAATGGATTCTAGCAACTGGACATTTTGTGTTTTTAAGAAGGAAACACAAGATGTATTGCTCACTACAGAAACACATCTCTGCATGTCATGAATAGTTTCCCCTGCAATTCTTTTTAATAATTTGCTTTGAAAATTCTCTAATAGAAATCTACACTTGAACTGTTCGTAAATCCCATCATCTGTGCTGAAGTATCTTCTATTCCTTAAAAGCACATGTGTTTAAAGTCTGTAGTTTAATGCTTCAATAATATGGCCTAGTTTTGTGTGGAAAACATCAATATTAATATGTTTACAGCTCAGTGTAAATGTATGGTGCACAGAAGGAAACTCCTGTGATACTCTGCTCTGTACTTCTTGCTTTCTTGTGCTTATAAAGGAAATTAAAAGTATATCTTGTTGCGGTAAGTATTGGTTGAGTGGAAAGGAAAACACACAGATGCTGGGTTTTGTCTTTCCTAGGTGGGGTCACCGTTGACATAATTCAGTTTGTTTGCTTTACAAATTCTGGCAGAATGCTTGAATTCCTATACCCTCATTTTTTTTCTTTTTAAACAAAAAGAGTGTCACACAGGAAGCGTAGAGGTACTGGAAATAAACAAAGGTTATATGATGGAGGTGAAAAATAACTGGCAGAGTTAAATGTGGGTGTGCTGCTAGAATGTGTGATAAGTCTCGTCGCCCGAAGTAGGTTAATATTAAATAACAAAAAAGTTCATAATGGATGATAAATAAACATGAGAAAGCAGCTCATTCAGGCTAAATAATCTTTCTAGCTGTGATTTGATTTTGACTGGTAAGATCTGGTGTTCTACTTTAACACAGAAGAGAGAGATATAAAACTTTCTTTTAGCTGTGCTAATTATGCATCCCTTTCAAAAAGCTCTCCAAGCATGTCAAGTTAGACACGTGGCACAAATGAGCGGTGTTCCAGTGATGAAACTCCTAAGGTGGCAGTATCCCTTAATAAAGAAACGACCTTTAAAGCAACTCTTTTTACCAGTACTGTCTTTTGAAACTTTTCTTCCTGGAAGATAAATATTTGAACTTTCGTTCTTTGCCGCTTTTGGCTAATCTAGAAGTAGCCCCTGAAGAGGTTCCATTCTCCTATGTGTTGTAGAACAGGGATGAATGGCAATAACATCACATTTAGGGCAAAAAGATACTACAAAGAAAACTTATCTTGAGGCAGTTATGCGATACGGGAAATTTCAGACCAAACAATAGATTCTTGAGAAAAGTAAATAATGGGATAAATAGTTACATGATGAAAAGTGTCAGATGACCTTAGTTATAAGCAACACAAACTGCCTGTTAAATGAACTGCAACAACAACAAAATTCTGCTGGAATTTGTCTGAGTGAGGACTTCCTCTGTGAGTAGAGCTAGGAGAAGGAGGTGGAAGAGATACCAAAAATTGTTTTAGAGCTGCTTTTTCAGTTACATATTTAGTTTAAAAATGTAAGAATGACTCGCACCTTTTTCAGAGAAACGCTGTACTCTAGAAGAACAATTCTTCAGGGGTTTTGCTAGATGTAATAACTCCTGTACAGATCTGCTGTTGAGCAATAAACGATCATAAAAGGGATTTTCTTGGCCCTCATCTGTGACTAAAGGTACATTTTGAAAAATGAAATGAGGAAAACCATCATAATAGAAGAGACTAGCATCACCGTTAACCAGGCATGATAGGTTTCTTAGGTTGTTGATCGTAAAATACATTGAAGGTTAAAACAGACATTCCTCTTAATTTTAGTTGCACTTTTTGCAGTATCTCCATTGACTACTGGGTCTAGTTTCTGTTTGGAAAAATGTTCCTGAAAATCTTGGTGGGTTTTAAAACGACTCTTCATCCTGTAGTGTATGCTAAGGTCCAGGCAGTACTGTTCAAAAAGTAATTAGTTTGACAGCACAGTAATTCATGAAAAAAGTTACTAAATATAAATGTATTTCTGGAGCTGGAAGAGGTGTCATTTGCGTCTGAATTTATAAGACAGAGATACAAGATACCAGGGGACAGCACCTTGGTGGTAGTTGTGCTATTAAAATTTGCCACATTCTGTTCACTGTAGTAGTTCACAAGGATTTCTTCCTGATAGTTCCTGGTTTTGGATAAAGTAAAGGTACAGCAGAAAAGGGGTCACAAAACGTTAATTGCTTAAATTAGTGATTGTCATGGGGTGGCACCCATGGCTGTCTGTCTTACTTTATTTAGTAATATATCTGTATGTTGTTGAACCTTTTAGGAACCAGCTATTGCATGTGCCCTTCAAACACTACCAGGTGAACTGCTCTGACTGGTTGTTGAAAGTGATCTGTGGTGTAGTGGACATCCGCACCGTTTATGCTTCCCACAAGAAGGCAAAAGCCTGCCTCATCTCTCGCATCAGCTGTGAGCGAGCTGGTGCCCGGTTTCACATTCGAGGGGTCAATGATGATGGACATGTGTCTAACTTCGTTGAGACAGAGCAGGTAAGTGAATGTGTCCTATAGCTTTGAATAATTCAGTCCACTCAAGTTTAATTGGGGCAGAGTTTCCAACAAGAATTAAAGGAGTTCAGCAAGTGTTTATTCCAAGTATATTTAAAAAAACGTTGTGTGACATATATTTGTTCTTGCCCATTAAGGATTTCTTTGTCACCTGCTTTTTTTTTCCTGTGTTTCTGACTTTTCCATGCATGCAATTTTCACTAATACTTTTGATTTTTTTTTTTTTTTTTTCCCCTGCATGTGGAAGTCTGGCCGTTTGATATTGTAGTGATACATACGTATGGGGTTTTTAAACCATTCAGAGAGCTCTGTGTGTTAATTCATGCAAAATCAATGTGTAACAATAAGTTTCTCAATTGCTTTATATTCCCCCTTGCTTTGTGGGAGATTCTCTCTACTGAGAGGTGGTATGACAGACTTTCTACGCATACATGGTAAAAACCTTCTTTCCAGCTGATGCTGAGAGAAAATATATGGGTGAAATGCACTCAGCAGGCTCCCTTGATTGACACAGCCAAACAAAATAACACGGAGTCAGTTGGTTTTATTACCCATGGTTTAGCTTACTACATCAAAAGTCAACAAAAAGCAGTGGACCCTGAAGAATCTGAAATCTTCTGTGCCAGCTGAAATGAGTGCTTTCTTATTCAGGTATAATCACCTTTTCCTTTTTGAATAGAAGTAGTAATTACTAGCAGTTAGAACCATCATATAGAAGTGGATGTCTCTATAAGCAGAATAGATAAATGGCTGGTAGGAGTTATCAACAAAGGACAAGGATCTGCTCTTAAGATTTGGTTCTTTTCAGCATCTTCTGGGCAGATCCACAAAACTGTGTATGTAGCATAGATTGTTTTTGTATATGTATGTATGTGTCTATATATGTAGGTGCATGTACAATGAAAGTAGACTGCTTAGGTGATGCTCACAAGGGGAGACTTGTGAGATGTCTCTACATGACACAGTAAGTGTAGCATAGAGATACTTAAGCTAGCTGTGTCATTATTTGTTCCAGAAGAGCTGTAGCTGTGTCATTGTAGGACTGTGCCTGACTGCTGAGGGTGGCATCCCCCCTCAAAAGTGCCTGTACTTTAGCACTAGTATTTCCTTATGGCATTGCATGAGTGCAGCAGCTCACGCTCAGTGTGGTCCTTTCTGTTATCCTGCTGCATGAGGTATCAGGCACCTGTTTGTCCAAAATCCATCAATGTTTGGCTACTTTCAAAATTTCCTCTAAGATGTTGCCTTGATGGTACAGCTTTTAACCTCTTCACCTGGCTTTGCCTAAGGACCTTAGACTTGACAGTGCTGTGTTGCTCAGCAGAAGGCCTGGAGGAGTTGCAGACTGGTATTCCCTAGCCTGCCCGTAAGATTTGATCCCCAAAGGTTTGACTGTGCTCAAAGTGTGCACAATGTTACGTGTGTGACTTCTGCCCAGTGGTCAGAGTTCTCATCCGGGGATGTGGGTGGCTTTTTGCTCATGTCCTTCCTTTTCCTGCTTTGCCTGCATTTTCAGTTGGCTGGCCTGGCAGCTTTCCACTTAGTGTTCAGGATTCCAATAATTCTGCTTGTTGGATGCCAAACTCTTCCCCTGCGGTGCTTGGATCTCTGATGTCAGCCTCTGAATTCCCTGCTAATAATACGCTTTTGTGCCTCTGTTCTAAAGCAACTGCAAGTCAAGTCCTGCAGCATCTACATCTTTCTAGAAAGTCTGTGAGTGCATTGGGAGATGCAGATAGGTCTGCTTGCTGGAAAGTGGAATTTTCCCCTCGAACTTGGGAACAGAAGAAGGGATGTATGCCACTTTAAGTAATAACGTGGTGCAGTCTGCTACTTTAGTTGCGTGCCTTCTCATGAGCATTAGCAAAGTACGTTACTCAGGATTTGAAGAATGTTCTCTTGCTGAAATACAGAGGAAAGAAAATGTTAGAAAGGGTTGTCAGCTTTGTTTCAGATCGGTCTCACATTTGTGGCACTGCACTTAGCAGTCTAATCATGGGAAATACTTCTACTATCCTGCTCACTAGTTGGGTCAGAAGTAACTCATTCTATTTAATTATATTCCTGGAGTACATTATGTTGCGAATGATTAGCATGAAAAATAAGATGGCCTTTGCATCCCAGCAGAAAACCTGGGGATTGGCTCCCGGTGAGTGACAAAACAGTGCTTGGTTGCTAATGTTTCCCTTAGCTGGGGCTGGGTCAGGCTCTTCACAGGAACTGCTGTGCTTTGTTCCAGTTCAACCAGGGGCTGCCGTAAAGTGGGAGGACTGAAGGCTTTTGAGTGTTTTGCAGTTGGTTAAGCAAAAGCACAAGAGTGAAATGGTTGTAGGGTGAAAGGCTTGAGTAGGTTGAAAAATATAACAAGGGTTTCCAGTTTTAAAGGATTTTGTTGTTTGTTTGGCTTTTGTTTTTAAAGGAGAAAAGAATGTTACTGTTGCTAATGGTGATAAACACTAGTTTTACCAAACTGCGTGCCCTAAGAAAGCGAAGTTGGGCTAACCACTGGGATGCCTGAGATCCAGTTCAAGCTGGCATCCACTTACCATTAGGAAGGAAGAGTCCTAGAATAAACTCTCTCCTACTTTCATAGTAGACTACTGACTAATTGCCTATGAAGTAATATCTTGGCTGAATAACATTTTGTTTCCATTTGCTGCAGCCTGTACAGTATAATGGCATGCTGGCTGTGTGCTTTCATGGATAAATAGCACCCTAGGATTCTGAAAAGCCAGGACTTTTCCCCCCTTTATAGGAATTACTTCTAACATTTTTCTGGTTTTGGAAGAGGGAGAAACAATTAGTCTTATCTCCAGGCAGCTCTTTTATGCATAGGTGGTATGCTTTTGTCTCCCACTGAGTTAGCCTTGTGGCATTTTAGCTCTTCAATGAGTCATTTTTTTGTGGGCTCACTTAACTGCTGTGACTCACGGTGTTTGAGAAGAAGGGGGGAAAAAGTTAAATTTCTCACTTCACTTTTGCTTTTCAAAAAAAACCCCAACCTACTAGTAGATCTTTCAGATATTTGATCATTTGACTTGCATCTTTAGAAAGAAAAAAGAAGAAAAAATGGTAGGAAACACTTAACAAAAGCCAAAACATTATGGGAAAATAAAAGAGGGCTTTTTTGAAATCTCTCTAACACGTACTTCCAGATTTGCTGCCAGTATTTTGTAATGGGAAGGCAGCCCTTTCTACTTGCAGTGTTGCAGTTAATCCTCAAGTAGTTTTAAAATCACAGTTTCCCAGTGATAGCTTAAATGTTTTCCTTAACCCCTTCTTCCTCCCCTACTAATCCCCTAAAGTTGAGACTGTAACGCATTCTTTTAATTCTTTAAATTCTTTTAATGCTGATAGCGTTTAGAAACAAGCGAGCTTTCCTCATTTAGTTTGTGTGCCTGTTTACATTTCAGCTCCTCCCCCAGTTATCCTCCAAAGAGTTGTGCTAAACTCTTAATATCTTGGTATGTGACTTACCGAGAACAACTCTAATTTACCAAAGATAAATTAATTGTTTCAGTTGTTTTTCCCTTCATGGAACTGTTGAATAAAGAAACCTTGACAAGGCATTAAAAGGAAACGCCATGAATTTGAATTAACCTTCCCTTTCTTCCAGTTTAAGAAAAAGATGTCGGGCATGGATTAAGAAAAATGATCCCTATTTCACAGTAACTCCTCAACCATGTTGGATAGCTCTCCAGGAGAGGAATGGATGCAATCATGTGGTTAATTTATTTTCTGGATCAAGTTTTAGTATGGCCCCAGGCAGAGCAAAGAGGATTATTTTGGCAAGTATATCCTTGGATCCCGTGGTCTGAGTTAAAGGGACTTGCAGAGAGGTATGCTTAGGCCATCTGTTATCCATGCTCTTTGTGGGTTGTGTGGCAGAGCTGGGGATCCCAGAACAAGCCATGTGAGTATCCATTTCATAACAGACTGTGTCCCTGTGCCCCTTGAGTCTGTAATGAATTTTGCCATTTGAAGTTGTAACTGGATGATGATTTCCTACTAATGAAGCTGAGTGATGGAGATTAGTGGATAGATTATTCCAAGCGATGCACGGGAGCCGCATGCCGGGATTAGAACAGCAACTAGTTGATGTGGAGGTTTGCTTCTTGCTCAGAAGCGGTGCCAGTTTGCTTCTTGCTCAGAAGCTTGCTAGCAGTACCTGTGCATGAAGCCTGTGTTACCAGGAAGGGTCTTTGGATCACAGGGGCAAGGTCTGGCCCTGTGCATAAGAAGAGAAAGATTGAGAAACATCCTCTTGAACTGTCAGAACTATCACCCTTGATCCTGGAGTTGGAGAAAGAGACCACAAAAGGAGTCTTAAGACAGCAGAATTCAAAAGAAATGTCAAATTCTAACACCAGAGGTCAGAGGACAAGCAATCTGTTATCAAGGTGAAGAGGTCCTCCACATGGGTTTAAGTATCCAGTTGCTATTATGCTGTCTGATGGGAAACTGCAGGAAACGTGCCTGAAAATCCGTCCAGCTAACTGGACTGGATTGTTCTATGGGCCAGACCCTTTGAGATTAATGAAGTAGTCCTTGAGTGTTTTGAGGATTTGATAGGAATGAACATTCTCCCTGGGGCAAGTAGGCAACAACTTGCTATCATTTTGGATCTAAGACAAAAGATAAGATTCCACAATAGTTTTATGAAGCCCAAAGACAAAGATTTAATAGTATGTATCAACCCTAATGACAAAGTGTTGTCCAAAATAGAACTGATTGTTGTTGAACACACGAGGAAAACTCGTGTGATCTTCTTGGATGTATTTCTTGTCCATGAGTTAAGGAAAACAGAGGACAGGAGAATTCTGGAAATAAAGTGCTTTTTAAGGAGGAATAGTTTATTTTCTTAAAGAACTGTTTATCTTTTGCATAGTGCCTTAGAATAAGAGAAATGGATCTGCTAGAGGACAGGGTAATAAAGTCAAAACTAGAACGACAAAAAAGTGGGACAGATATGTGCTTGTAAAAACCATGACATTGTGAACAAAAAATGATCAAGGTTTGGAAGAATATGTGAAAAGAAATTCTTTATTTAACCATGCATAAATGCTGGAATTACATAAGCAATGAAGTTAGAATCTTTTATTTATGAGTATTATCAGTGCATATTTAAGATTTTTACAAATGTGGTTTCTTATAGTGTATATGGGTGTTAAGATTATGTCCATTCCTGAACTGGAAAGTCTTCTTAGTCTTAGTCTGTCAACCTGCTCGCTTATGATGTCTGCTGGTAGGAAGGCTGTTGCCACTATTATGGTAATGTCTAGGGGCATACATAGTAGAAGGCAATGTCAAGGTCAAGGGTCATGTTCCTTGGAGTGGTGAATGAAGGATAGTGGGTATTGCTGAAATTCAGGGAAGATTTGCACAGTTGTAATGCTTAATGAAAGGATTACAGTCTGTTTAGGAAGGAATGACTGGCAGAAAAGGGTGTTACGCTCCCACTCATTAAAAAATACTAGGTCTTTTTCCAGCTCACTGGCAGCTTTGAAGAAAACAATTTTGGATTCATCTGGGTCATGAAAATGAGGTGAGAGGATTGTGAAAGACCACAGAATTACTTCAGAGAACAGAATGATGAGTCCTGTAAGTGAAAAGAAAAAAAAAAAAGTGCTAATGTGGAAAACTTTCTTGTGAATTACTATATTGGAGAGGCCATGCTCCCAGTTCAAAAATATCTGAATTTCTAAAAGCATAAAAATGTCAGTTTCTTTAAAATGCCCTATCATCATAGGGGAGTTCTGTATTAGACCTTATCCTGACAGACGATGTCTCCAGCCCATCACATCAGGATGTGGGCATCCTGTTTAGATCAGAGGAATGATCCCCAAATAGTTTGAATTTTTTTTGTGTTGTTCAGTTCTCCAGACAGTTTAACAGAGCAGAAAACAGTTGGAAGAGGTAATGGGTGAAAACCAGTGAGCAGAAAATGTGAGTGATAGTAGCAACAAACATCTGTTAACTCTTACGATGTTGAATCACCAGTAAGTAGAAATATGAGTATCTGTTAATGCAGAAAGGCAGGAACGTTTGGTCAGTATTTTTCTTCTGTTTTTGGCTTAAAGAAGGCAGGTTATATATTCGTGGTCTGTAACTGTGATGAAATACTTTCCATTTAAACTGTAGCTCAGGAAGATGTTAAACTGCAGGTACTAAAATTAGAATTATTATTATTACCTTTTAATCAGTGGGTCTAGAGAATTTGCAGCTGGGACTTCTACAAGAGCTGGCAAAAGAGATACTTGGGCTGTTGATTTTTCAGTTAGTTATGGAAACGGGATGTTCCAGAAGATTGTAAAGAAAACTGATCCTCTGTAGCAAGCTGTTTGCACAGCCAAATTGTAGTTTGTATGAAGTTTTGTAGTCGTCATCATTAGATGTTTCATTGCAACCCATCGCATCACTAAGGTGATGATTCGTGCCAAATTTTGAAGTGAGCTAGTCCTGATTCTTTTTTGCATAGATTCAGGACCTGAATGTCATTTAGTGTGAGTCAGGATAATGCTGGGGCTGTCAGTGGAGCTACACAAATTTGCTTTACCTTAGAATTGGCTCCTTTGGGTCTGTGACGGTGAGTGAAAAGATGATTCAGTGTTTAGAAGTTGCTTAGTCATCTTGGTACAACCTGTCTCGGTGAGGATATGATAAAGAGGAAGAAGGTGGGCCTGCTCACTCCTCCTGTAGTCCAACTGCAGGATGAACTCTTCTGAGCACAGAAGTGCAGAAAGGTGCACCGGTGTGTTGCCATGGTAATTGGCTCCTGCACTCAGATACTGGCAATGTTTAGAAAACTTTACTGGGAGAGCATGTTGTGGAGCCATGTTACTCAAGCTGTGAGGCAGGCCTCACACGGAAGCTTCTCTGAACAACAGGGGGTTGTGCTAGCATGCGATGCAACAGAGAAGGGTTGGCGTTCATTGTCATGAGGCTAAAAACTTTAAAACATACAGTTTTGCACTATGTCTGGACTAGCCATCATTCTAACACTGACATTGTGACCTTGACGAAGCTACTTGTCTGTTGTCTTAGTGAAATGGGGATAGTCATAAGTGCTCTGCCAAAATACTGTAAAAATTAGTTAGATAAAACTGGTGACAGAATATTTAAGTACCTGCATCACTGGTGTAGCTATAATTCTTCTTTTTGCGTGCGTAACTTGAAAAATTGTACATTGGTAGTGATTATAAAGATGAGAGGTCAAGGTAAACGAAGGCACTTCCCCTGAGCCAACGAGCCAGCGCATCTAGTGGCAAATCCAAAAGCACAAACCACGTTAAAGCTGTAGAGTAACCCATTTTCATGTTCTTTTCTATTTTGGGAGCTACTAGCCAGCTGGCAGCAGTTGTGCTAAATGATATGATGCGGTTAGAGAAGCAGCTACCTGGATGACCTGGATACCATTCCTCTGCAGGGCTGCAGAAGACATTGTCATGCATGAGATAACGGAGATGTGTATCATGCATATCATGTATCCCCCATGGAAACCAGCCAGGATTCCACTGCTAAGTATAGGCCAGGGGAGTGAGCCGGGCTTTGCACAGTTGCTCTGTGGTCATACTGAATCTGAAGATAGTACCTTTTGTGCTAAGTTAACATATAATGTAACGCTTTGCTTGGGGGCTGGTGGAGGGGGAAGGCAAAAGCGGAAATCAGTCTTCGTACTTTGCATAGATTTGACTCAAGGTGAGCTTGTTAGCAGTGATCAGGAGAAAAAATACAAAGGGAGAGTTTGAGGTCTAGTTAGGGAATGAAATAGGGAGTTTGGAGCCTCTCACTCCTGGAAAAGCAGTAGATGGCATGCTGTTCACTGTATCTCAGAATGGGAGTGGCGAAGCTGCTGGTTTCACTGAGATTTATTTGGACACTCTGACAAGGCACAACACGCAGTGAAATAAGAAATAGTAAATAAAGCAAGAGATAAGCTTATCCCACACCTGACATTACCCATCATCAGTCACAAGGAGCAATGACATTTTGCACAGTTAAATTTTGTGAGAGACACAGAGGGAGAGTGTATGGCTGGTGTCTCCACCAGTAGATCAAATCCATCTTCATTGTGGGAGAAAGATTCCTTCCTTCTTGCCAGTGGTGGTGTTTTAAATTTTCTCTTATTTCTGGTGAGTAATAAGTTGAATCTGCTGTGATGACACGAAAGCAAATACGTTGTGCTTTGTTCCACTGCCTGTGAGACTATGGAAAAGTGGCTGAGCAGTAAGTGGATACAGTGAGATGCATGGTTTACTTTTTTTACCCTTTGAGTTCAGTGTCTTAAACTGTCACCTGATGAGGAGGTCACAGACTGATAGCTCTAACTGCAGAACTCCCTCCTTTTATTTTATTTTTGCAGACAATTTACTTGGATGATGATGTCTCTTCCTTTGTGCAGATCAGAGGTTCTGTTCCACTGTTCTGGGAGCAACCGGGGCTTCAGGTAAACAAATAAAAAGTCTACCTTACTTCTCTCTCTTGTTACTTATAATTTAGAAGTTACATAAAATTTACTTGTTTTTTTAGATGAGCTGCAAAGCTCATTCCGTAAAAATGCTGAGCTCTTTCGTTTTAGGTTTACCTTGTAGGAGATTTTGCATGTTTAGTTAAACAGAACTAATCCAGGCAAATAGCTATAGTTAACCAAAGTTTAACATTTTTGTGTGTTTATATGCTTCTGCAGGGAGCTATTTGTAAGGGACTGTGTCCTAATATCCTAAAGTGAAGCTTACAGCATTATCTTTATAAAATTTCCAATTTGATTTGGAATAACCTTTCCTTCTGAAACGCCTGGTTGGCTTGATGATACTGACCTCCACAGTAAAATTGGAGTATCTAGGGATACCAGGAGCTCTATAGGAGCATGGTAACTTGAAACAAAGTATAATGTTTGGATGGTGTGTTTGCTAGACTTCAGTCAAAAGGTTGATGATGATTAATCTGATCTGCAAGGCAGAGATGTAGGGTTTTATCAGGAGATTATTACATCAAGCCTAGTGGGTTACATACGGTCTGTGACTTACAGTTTATGAAGTTACAACCTCAAATAAGATTAATCTTAGCACTTTTTGCATTCTCTGAACAGAGGGATAAGCAACTGAAACGAGTATGCACATATATGCATGTATGTTAGTAGAGAGTATACGTAATATAACTGTTTTTTTAGATTCTTTAAAGATTATTTTATACTATTTTATCATTAAATCTAGCACCTAGATGCCATTCAGAACTACTGGATTTAGTGCAAAAGGAAGATGACTAAAGGATCTGTGATGTTGTCTGTTAGCACCATCCAGTGCGACACTTGCTTCTTTTTATAAAGCAGGTCTGCCCATATGGTTGTGCACACATCCTGCCCAGGGTGTAGCTGTAACCAGCACTGTTGTTCTGTATGTTATGAAGCCATAGAGCTTTCCCCCAAATATTTTTGGGTAGTGGGTAGTTAAACAGAATTTTAAACTTTTTAGTTGAAACTTTTTAGGGACACAGTCTGCTTTTTTGCCTAATCTGGATTAGATTATACATCTTTCATTTATGTTGGTGAATACTCATAACTCTTACTCCTTGGAAGTGAGTGTGCTGGCACTGGTGTTAGAATTGCAGAAATCAACCTCGTGAAAAACAAAGGAAGATGATGAAGTACAGGAAACAATGCATGATCCTATAAATAATTAGCAGTGTAGTTTTTGGAGAGGAAAGAAGTCCTCTGTGTACTGTAATACCAGTAGCTAGCATTCAAAAGGAGCTTGAGGCTACAGTTGTTGACATCCATGTTAAAACTCCTATTAGATTGATGGCACAGGATTTCATCCTTCATATTTTCAAAGGACTGTTCTGATGCTTTTTAGTTTCTATAAATAATGAAAGATGAAAGAACTCTGGACACATAACCCATGGAACTGGCAGAACTGCAGCCTTTTCTGCCGAGGGAAGGGCGGGAGGAATGCTGGGCACACAGCATGCTCATGTGAGGCAGTGTGGGATATTTGCTAGAGGAAGCTGGCGAAGGGATGTGATTTGTTTTGGCCATAAAAAGATGTGTAGGTATCCCTTTGCTTAATGATAATCGTGTTTTCCCTTGTAATTGTAAATGTTGTCTAATGAAAGCTGTGGCTTTTGTATCAAGGATATTATGTGTGTGGGTGTGTGGAGTCTGTTAGAGGTGTCTGGTGCTGTTAGATGTTTTTTTCCTGTGAAGGAAAAAGGGAGACATCTAGTGATTTAGGACTCTAGCAATTCAATAAGTTATTTTTCTTTCTCTCTTCTGTTTCCAATATTTTATTTTAGGTGGGTTCTCATCATTTAAGGCTTAACAGAGGTCTGGAAGCTAATGCTCCTGCCTTTGACAGGTAAGCTTCATTCCACTTTGGCAAAGCCATAGCAGCGTGGTGTTTAACCAAGATTCCACAACTTTATGCCCTCCTAGTGAATCCTGAGAAATGTGAAACGTCTCTCAGATGATGTTGCCAGTCTCCCAGGTGTTGCAGGATTATTAAGTGGGTTTGGTTTACTTACTCGCTTATTTTTGTGCAATTCCTTTCTGTTTTCAATGGTAATTGAATTAATTTGGTCGCCTGGCTTGTTTCTGTAAAAGCGAAGAAATACTGAATGGTATGCAAAAGGAAGGTCCGTGTAACCCTTTGTGAGCCAACAAATGTGAATTTACATTTAAGGTACACAGAACTTATGTTCTTTACCCCTATAACCCAGGTCAGCTGGAAACTGTAAAAAAAGCCATACATTAGCTTGATTCCTTTGAATTGCTATCCTTTGAGGCCATCTCCCATGGACATCACTGGGAACATTGCCTGAAAAGGCCAGGAAGGATTTGGCCCGTGGGAAATTTTCAGCTTGTAAGTGCCAGGTCATGTGATTAATTTCTGTTTTGATTTGGTTTTGGCAAATCAGAGTTTATGTTACTTTTGGGTAAGGCCTACTAATTTCTTGATTTCATTTACTGCAACTGTTAGCAAACATGACATTAGTGACTGTTACTAGTTTTGCAGCACTGAATACCCCAAACAGGGATTAGCATCTGAAGGGACTATGCACCATAGCAGTCCCTGCTCTGAAGGGTCTTAGCCTACATCCTGCAAGCTTTTTAAGGCTCTTAAATCCTGCAGAATTCAAATGCCTTTGAGACTTGTGATCTTGTGGTCATCTGGTGCCATGATAACTTGCCCTGCCAGTGTCCCTGAAGCTCCATGTTAGAGGTTTGCATTCCACAGCAGAGATAATTTATAAAAGAAGAAAACAATAACTTCTTCAGCATTCTCTTGTGCTGCCCAAGAAATTGAGAATATCTCAGCAAGGAACAACTCCGTGAGACCATTTAGCTCAGAGAATCTTTTCTCTCTGACCCTGATGCAACTGGTGAACAGCTTTCTTCTAAGAAACATGAACGTAAGGATCAACTCGCACTATTCCTTCTTTCCCTTGTGCACAGTAAAGCCTTTAGGTTAGATGAAGTTAGGGATCTCTCTGCGTACATATCTACAAGAGACAGCCCTTTCAAAATGGGCAAAGAATAATCAACTAGTTACATGGAAAAAGACACTGAAGCTTAATCTGCTACAGCTTTTCTGGGAGTGTTAGACTGGATCTAGCCTGTTACATTTTCCCACCTGATAGGTTAATGTGTTGAGAAAGCACTGTGAGAAGGGAATGGTAATCTTGTTAGTGGATGTTTTTTGTCCCCTCTTCCTGAGAAATCCTCAGGGAGCTCTGCTTACAGTACTCAAGCAGGTGACCTGAGCTTCAGCAGTTTTGTTGTAAGGAAGCAAAATCGGCAGAGAAATAGGATCTTGATGCTGGGATCAGATGGGTGCAAATGTATGGGAAAGGTTGGCATACCGACAGCTGGTTGCAGAATCAGGAACATAAATAGCACCAGTAAATATATTTAGCTATGTTTCTTGAAGGCCATGCTGATAACTTTTTCTTTCTTTTCTCCCCTTCCATTGTTTTCTGTGGCTTATTTCTGGTTATAGGACTTAAAGGTGCATGTCAAAAGATGTGTGCTTGCTGTTTTTCTGACACTTTGCCATTGCATGTTGGTTTGGAACATGTAATAGCTTTTTTAATAGTGTTTATTTTTCTTGTCTATTTCTATCCAGCTTCCTCTTAAGCACTACTACAATGTTGTTAGTACATGATGGAAGATGGCTTTAAGATCTAATTGTTTTTTGATGAGCCAGCACAGCTTCCGCTCCCGTAGCACACGCATGCCAACTTGAAAAAAATTGTTGAGGGAAGAATGGATGCCTCTGCATCTGACTAAAAGCTCTTGACTTGAGGGTCCCTAAATGTCAGGCTTTGAGAGGTTGGGGATATATGCCAAAAAAACCCCACCACTTTATACTTGTGCTATTTTGTGTTTTTCCTGAAGAATCTGGGCTGGTCCACTTGGCTAAAAGGACCTTTGGTCTGCTTCAGTGCAGCAGTTCTTATGATTACTAACCTTCCTGCTTAAATCAATTAAAATGAGAGTGAATGTCTAAGTGTTGCAGTAGCTCAGGGATCTTTGAACCCTGTTGCCCATGATGTGTGTTTGTGCCTCTCTGGCCTTGGCACAGGAGTCCTAGGCCCCACTGCTGCTGCTGACTCTTTGTAGGCTCAGCCCTGCAAGATGCTGGGCAACTCCTCTTGGAGTGTAACATGTTTTCCCCTTTTCTTGTCTTTCCTATGTAGTTCCAAGGCTGACAGCTAAGAGATGGGAGCATACAAAGGGCAGTATCAAAGCTAACAGTGACATAAAAGATCTGGGGCCTGTTTCTTAATATGCTTCTTTCTTTAAGTGCAGTACTGAATGCTGTGTCCATTAATTGCATGTTTTCACCATTTGTACTATTTAATAATTGCTTGCAAGGAAACTGAGGAAGATGTCTGTAGCTGCTGTGGGTGAAACTTTCTGCTGTATGGAACAAACAGGGATCTCTACTTCTGTATTTTGAAAAAGGTAGAGGGCAACATAACACGATTTTGTTTAGTACTTATTATGGTTACTTTTGCTGTAGGCATATGATGCTTCTGAAAGAGCAGTATGGAAAACAAGTGATCGTTAACCTGTTGGGAAGCAGAGGAGGGGAGGAAGTGCTCAACAGAGCTTTTAAGGTAAAAGAAAGTTGGTTTTTTTTCTTTTTTTTAACTGCTGATTTCCCCTGAGCCTCCACGATGTTATGTGTTCCTTCTGGCCTAGTAGGTGATGAATATTATATCTTAAGAAATGATGTTATGTCTTTACTAGATGTTACATACTTAGAGAATGGTGCTTCATAGTCTCATGGCTTAATTTCCAGCACTGCTTTCGTGCTTATTTCTTCACTCATTTATGCACGTTCTCTTTAAACAGACTTAAAAAAAAATTGCCCTAATTCTCCTAAGAGTAGTTCACATTTGCAAAAATGAATCGTGGTCAGCTTTGTCATACTATGTAGTCACCTATGCAGTCAAGTGCCTCATGGGACTGCCAGAACTGCTTGGGGGCCAGGCCCTGACCCTGGCTCACTGAGCGTAAGCAAGCTTTCTTGCTCTGGCTGTAATGGGAAATAGCGATCTTGCACTGATTGTGATGGGAATTGGCTGCCTGAGCACCAGATGACAGCCCGGTGTATGAAGAGAGAGATTTTCCTGGCCTCTACATGTCCCTAGGCACAACTAATACCTGAAAGCATCTGGGTTGTGCTTTCAGGATGTCAGGCGTTGTAGAATTAAAGCTGTGCTGAGTTCTAGTGCAGTATTCTCATGGCCAGGTTTTAAAAACTAATGTGTACTTGAAGCTGCAGATTGGCACTAAGAGGGATTTACAGCAGCGCATAGCTGCCTGTAGCTGGCTGGAGGCTGAAGGAAGTCTGCCTCCTAAGAGCCTGTTGCTTTAGAAATCTGACACAGGCACTTTGGAGTATATCTTCCTAAGAATAATATGAAGAATGGTTTAAGTACACACCTGTAAGAAGAGTTATGTGTTTATCATTGGTGAAGAATGATACAACAGTTCTGAGTTCAAATGTTTACCGTATGAAAGTAAGCAAAATAAAAATCGTAGTTAAATAACAGTTCCTAATTTTTTTCCCTCTCTGTTGGACTAATGTACTTGAGACAAGGCGTGTCTTGAGTTTTTTGGCAGTTTTTCTATGTGACCACTTCCTCCTCCTCCAGAAGAGCTTGGGGAGGACTATCAGCTTTTCCAGTGGAAAGTGACAAAGTGAAAGTCTCCCCCTGTACAGAATACAGCCAGAGAAAGTGATTGTGACTAAAGTTTGCAATGCAGTGAGGAAGGTACAGAAGTGATGTCTGGTCCTAGGTTCTGTTCTCAACTTCTTGCTGAATTTCTGCATGACACAGATAAGCCTCTATAATCCCTTGATTTCCCTACCTTTAAAATAGTTTTTATAGTTTATTTTGCAATAACATTGAAATTCAGGGGTAAGAGATGATCACTTGCAAAATGCTTAAATAACATATTGGGTACAAATCTGACTTTTCTTGTTAATGTAATACTGATATTTTATCAAAGACTTGCATTCCTGAAGACAGTGTTCTGGCCAGTATCATACAAACAGAGATTAAGTCAAAACCAGGGCATCTCTAGAATAAAGCCCTTGTGTTCATTCATTTTAAATAAAGATCTGTTTTAATTGTTAAACTTTATTGATGTTTAAAAATAAATCAATTATGAAAGCACTGAACTGAAAGAATTTAGACTGACAGCACAACAGGAACAAATGAAAAATTGTAAACGACCAACTTACTTTCAGCTGTTACCTGAATCAGCTGTTACCAGAGCAAAAATCAATACTGTTCCTAGTAAAGCTGTTCCTCTCATAAGCATCCCCTATAACAGATGTAATTATGTTTACAGTAAAAGCAATGCTGTAGTGTAGAGTTACGAATACTCTGATAGTGATTTACACTGAGGCAGTGGGTAAATAGCATCTGCAAGTGTATTACTAGTGCCAGCAGCTGTAAAGGCAAGCTGAGGTGTTGACAACAGAGAAGCAGCAAACCAAGTGTTTTGGCTTTTGTAACAGTGTAGTGAAATGTATTTTGCGTGGCTTTCTCCAAACACCGTGCAACAGCTTTAAATTTGTTTCCGCAGGGAAGGCTTAATGACTTATTTTATACAGTTATACTGGTGTAACTGCTTCAAGTACACCTTTAATATCAGAATTGGTGTGTTCAGTTTGTGTCGCAATCCAAGTGGAGTAAAGTATCCGTCTCTTGAGATGAGATCGTGCAGGAGGGGAGGGAATAGACAAAGGCTGGCATAGCTAAAGTTAATATAATGGTTCTCTCTGGCTTTGCTGTGGAGAGCAGGATGTATTGCTCTTGTATCTATTACACATACCTTAATGAAATTTGTGGTGATTACGGAAATGCATGTGAAGTCATGGAAATTTGAGATGAAATGATGAGGCTATTTGTGCCTTTTCTTTCACTTTTGTGGTTTACCGCAAACATTTTATAATATTTCCTGGGACATTTCTTTCTTACTTCCTCCCCAGGCACCCTCTACCTAAATTTAGGGCCATGTTTTCCCATGTCTTGGCACTTCAGGAATGCTTAAAAAATACATCCATGCAGCTGTTATGCTCCTGTACCTTTAAGAAGCTCTGGACACCCTTCCCATCAGGGTCCCAGTCCTGAGCCTGCCCAGAGCATGACTGTTAGTGTACACCCTCACACAAGCAGCCCACTGCTGCAGGGCTGCTACTAGCCAAGGTGCAGACAGCAGCAATTCTGGGGTATGCTTTGCAATTACAGTTTGAGTTCCCCTGCAGAAAAATTGGGGTCTAACAACCCAGTTTACTTGTGGAAAGAAAACAAATTGGGAACTTCAGTTGCTTTTTTCGTGTCTGGCCTTTCAAAATTCCCTATGAACTTCTCAATATTAAAAACGTGATAAAAAGTTGAAGTTTAGTAATGATAAACACATGCTGTATCAATGCTTACACTGGGGCTTGAGCATTCATTCTTCCTTCATTCTCTATCTAAACAGAAACTGCTATGGGCCTCTTCCCACGCCGCAGACACTCCCATGATAAACTTTGACTACCACCAATTTGCAAAAGGTGGGAAACCTGAGAAACTAGAAAATTTGCTGAGGCCTCAGCTGAAGTTGCACTGGGAAGACTTTGGAATCTTCACAAAGGGCGAGAATGTAAGTCCACGGTGAGTGTCCCTGCCCCTCTGTCGCAGCGTAGCCAGGCACTGCCTGTCTTGGCCTTCCCAGGTTGCTTGCTGTGTTTGGACCATGAGCATAAATGACCATCTTGAAATATATTTTTGAGATAAAGTGCTACATAGATTATTTGGCTTAGCTGCATCTCCCTTGTTTGAGATCTGGAAAATTACCAGTGCATGGATTTGCTAATACAGTTTCGCAGATGTAGTCAAGTAATTAGACACGTTAATGGAATACATTGTGCACAATGTGCTTGCACTGTCAAAATGTGGGTGGGTATATTCAGGCTGAGCATGTGATGATCTTGTTCAATCCACTTATGAGTAGATGTTAATTTAAAATATACCTTTTTTTCCTCCCTTCTCTTGTGTTTGGTTACCAAAGTCTGCAGGCGGGTACTTTTCGAATGAATTGTTTGGACTGCCTGGATCGCACTAACAGTGTTCAGGCCTTCATTGCACTGGAGGTGAGTTTGTCAGAGGAGCTTTTGTGCATGCCTGTACTGTGTACATTGTCTGTTCCGTGGGGAAGATGGGAAACAAGGCATAAGCCTCAGTGATACAAGTCTGTCTTGCCAGCTCTATGATACAGAATGGTGCTGGCTGGAATAATAATGTATTTAAGAACAACACCGTTGTTGTTTTTTCTCCTTCTGCACCTAATCCAGATCCTGCTTGCTCAATTAGAGAGCCTTGGGTTGAACTCTAAATCTATAATTGAGCGCTTTGTGGAATCCTACAAAGCAATGTGGACTCTCAACGGTCATAATCTGAGCAGAGTATTTACCGGCAGTCGTGCCCTCGAGGGGAAGCACAAGGTAAAGAAAAATGGCAAGACTGTTTATTCACCAGTAAAGAAAGATGTCAGATTTACTCTTCAGTGTCACTTGCACTGATGGTTCCTGTCTGATGTAGGTTGGGAAGCTCAAAGATGGCGCCCGCTCTGTGTCTCGCACCATTCAGTCAAATTTTTTTGATGCAGTAAAGCAGGAAGCCATCCAGTTGCTGCTCATGGGTGACTTCTTCAGTGAGGAATATGCAGACAAAGGCAAGATGCTCATGGACCACACTGCACTGCTGGGTAAGGCCAGTGTAAATCCTTTGCTTTTCTGTCATGCCTGTTCTTAGCCGTGTGATATAAGCAATTGCACCCTTTTGAAAAAATCAGTAAATAAGCTACTTTTTGCACAAATCTATTGCTTAAAACACTGCTTTCAAGTGACCATAGCACAACTCTCTGTGTTTTAATTCCACTGTGCTTATTTCTCATATTTTGCTTTGGACTTCAGAGTATGTTTGTCTGCTCTATGATGATGATCTCTTCTGACGGTTTAGAGGAGTTGGACCAGAGGGAAATATTTTAGGGCTATATTCCCAGTCTGGTCTTGTCTGAGTTTGTCTTGAGGAAGTCTTTTGAACTCAGATTTTTTTATGTCCTTATTTTTGGCCTGCAGTTTGCACATGCTTTTAGCCATTTGGATCTTTAAAGGCACATTTATGTTGCTATGTTGCTTCATTCCCTGCTTTACTCCAGGCCCTGACAGTCCACAACACACACACATTTTTTTGCACCCATCTAGAGTAAACCAACTTTGCTCTCTCTGAGAAGATACTTGTGTGCAAAATATAGGGAAGTTGCACCCACAAGCAGTATCAGGTGGCCAGTTTGATCCAGAGAAGTACCAGATTTTGGTAGGATAGACATGAACCATTCAGCACTACTTCAGTCCCAGGGCTGTTCCCTGATGCGGACCACAAGGAAAATACAGATAGCTTCTCTATGCTGACTGCCAGTGCAAATCAGGTAGTTAAAGATTAAGGTTACCTCAGGTGCTCACACACTGCTAATTTTCTATACTCATAAAAAATAAATTAATGTAATGGTTTCCTGTGAGGAATTCTGAACAGGCTAGAGAGTCACAACAGTGCGAGTTTTGGACAGATGTGAGACTCTGTGCTGCTCTCTGCCTTTCCCCAACATACTCCAAACTTCTTAGGGTTTCAATTTAAGTCATAACTTGTGACATGCTTGATCGCTGTAGGCTAAACTGAGAAGATTAAGGGAGCAAAAAGAACTTGTTTGCTTTTTACTTGAAAAAGTGCAGGGAAAACATATGCTGAAAGTGAGTGACCAGCCCTTCATAAGCTTTCAAAGGGTACCTGGTTTCTGGAAGAGAAATTGCTGATGTCAACCCCAGTTGTCTTGTAATTACTGCCATTGCCATTGGAGTTATTCCTATAACAGCTTTTGTGCTGTTACTGCTAGGGTAATGTCATTATTTCAGACTGCTGTCTGCGTGCTTTCTGTCCTTTTACAGCACATTCTTCTTTTACACACTCTTTTTCTGTCTCCCCTCTTCCATCAGTAACTCCAAGTATTTTGAAGGCCATGTCAGAGCGTCAGTTTGAATTCACAAGCTTCAAGCGTGTTCGTGTTGCCACGGGGACCTGGAATGTGAATGGAGGGAAGCAGTTTCGAAGCAACATCCTCGGTACCACTGAGCTGACAGACTGGCTGCTGGATTCTCCCAAGCTCTCTGGAGTTTCTGAATTTCAGGGTAAGACTTCACAGTCAAAATGTGTAAGCGGTATTTGCTGGCATCCCTAGAGACAGCAAGCTGGGACACAGATTTGACCAGCTGTTCTTTTCAGAGGCAGTGCATTGCGGAGGGCACTTCCTGTCAGTTCTTGGGGGTGTATTCAGCCCCATGTAGACTTGTGCTGCCTCCCCTCAGCAGTGGAATGGTCCGTTTGAAGGGCTCCTGACAGTCAGAGCAACTCGTGGGTTTGTGCCAGGTGACTCTGCTTTGAAGTTTCAGCAGGTCAGAATTCAGAGGTCTCTCTCATGCCATCGTGGGGTGTATTTGCCCGTTCTGCATCCCATATTTAGTTTTTGTCTTCAATATCTCTGTCCTTTGTTCTTCATTGTGAATGGGAGCTGTTTAGGTGTCCTCAGAATGTCTCCTTGGTCTTTATCTGGAGCTAAACTTACCTATACAATCTAGACTCTGAGATTGTCTGGAAATGTTACTATCCAAACCTTCAGACAGAAGGAGTTACTACATTTGTTGAAGGCAATTTCCTTTCTTTAGCAGTGTAGAAAGCTCTTGTGCTTGGGGCTTGCTTAAATTGGCTGCTGAATTTCTTATTTACAGAACAAGGTGAGGTATTGCAATTGATTTACAGATTTTATTAAGGAAAATGAAAAGTGAATGTTCTGTCATTTAAAAATTGAGTGGTTGAAAAACTATGGCAAAACCTGTGCTTTCATTGTTAGGGTTGAACACTTGGCTTCCTGCAAGCGTAACAGGGGTATTCCTGTACCTAATGTTCAAACTCAGGAATTCATTCCTCAAATCCTTGGCTACTTACACGAGTTGTGTCATTTCAACCTTTGGTGCTTGAGTGCATGGATATGTCATTAGGTGCAGACAACTGTACTCCGAGCAGCTTGGGTGGGTGGTTGGTCCAGTCTGTTTCAGAAACAGTTTAGATGTGTTAGCACATGACTGTGCCCATGATACCATAATTTGTTGAGAGCCTGTCACATGCTAGCTTTGCCAGGTCTTCCCCTGAGAAAACTGGAGGAGCAGACTAAATGGTACAGGCAGCCATAACATGATAGGTCTAAGCAGCTTCTGGAAGGGAGCCAAGTTCTGTGAATGGGGGGAGCTAGGGCATGACCCTGCAAATGTCTGTGTTCGTGGTAATGCCAGTGCAGTGCCTACACCAGTGGGTAAGTGTTCGAAGACAAATGTCCAAAATTATTAATGGGGAATACACATATGACAGTGCCTGTCATGCTAAGCCAGTAAAAGGGGCTAGCTGTCATGTGCTGCTTTCACCCTTGTGTCTACAGAGAGTTGCTGTGTATTTTAGTTTTCTTCCAGTTCTTTTCTGAGGCAGGTCTGATTTAGGTTCCTGTGGTTGTCTACTATTTAGGTCTTCATGTTGAATTAAGTTGCTGTTGCCTTGGTCATATGACAGTTAAAAAAAAAAAAAAAATCCCTTTAGGCACTGGACAGACCTGTTGGGTCAACAGATATGCCTCACACTATTATGTGAGAACATTGGATCTTTGGTGTTTTACCAGGTTAATATCCACAGGCCTGGGCCAGGGAAGGGAGAGTCACTGTGCTCTAGTGACCTAACCTAACCTTAAGTTAGACTCGGAAAAAAGAAGATAAGAAGAAACTTCAAAGACTTCATTAAATGAGTAGATAAATTTACTGAAGGCATTGAGAGGGAAGGGACATACTGGTGTGTGGACAGTAAGTTCAGTTACATAGCAATCAGTGTCAAAAAAGAAAAGGAAAAAGAAAAGCATGTTGGGTAAAATGACAAGTGGGTGAAAGATGGTGGGTAGTGAGATGTTGTGGCTCTAGTGATGAGTGGGGTGAGGGAGAGAGAACATTGAATATTTTCTCATCTTAACATTGCTACAATATAATACTCTGTTCTGAACTGCTTCCTGCAAGAGAGATGGAGACCAACTGGTGGGAGAAAAGCAGGAAAAAATTTCAGAGGAACTGCAGGGGTTGTTTTGTGAGATTAGATTAAAGGGGCTATGAATATGTATAGCTTGGCAGGGGATGCACAAGATAGAACTACAGGAATGATCTCTGACAGAAATTAGAAAACAAGTTGTTAGAAGAAACAACAAAATAGTAACTCTTATAATGACTTTTTCCTCTTGCCAACAGATGATGAGAACTGCCCACCTGACATATTTGCAGTGGGATTTGAAGAGATGGTTGAATTAAATGCAGGGAATATTGTGAATGCCAGGTAGGTTTAAAAAAAAACCCAACAAAACAAACCTACAAAAAACCGAAATAACAAACCCCCCCCCCCAAACCCCAAAACCGAAAAACTCCAAAAAAAAGAGCACTGTCTCCCCAAAGGAAGCAGCCAAACAAAAGCCTCCAGAGTTGTGCTTTGTATGGTCATGTGTATAGAATACTTTTTTACAAGTCTGTTGCTTGTAATTGTAGCTGGAAATATATTTGCCATTAACAAATGGCACTGGGATGGCGTTGAAAACGCTGTTTCTCTGTGAACTGCTATACAGCAGAGTACACTGTGTTTTCTAAGTCTTGTAAGTCTTTGTGTTGGCAGAGAAGGATTCTGATGGTTGACATTGATTTAACGCTTGTCCTTAAACCCCTGTCTGATGTTGGGAAAATGTGCTCAGTGACTACAAACATAATTGGCATTCATGTGGGAATTCTGAAATGAACGAAATGTCTCTGTGGCTAATTGTATTTGTGAAAATTATGGCTGAGAGAAGGAGTTAAAGGCAAAGCCTGAGCTTGTGTTGTCAGCTTGTAGGCTGTGGTGTATACCAGTCCTTTTGAATCTGAAGGAGGAATAGGTATGGAACCCTGAAGATAATACTTCCCTTGCTCATTTGTCAGGCTCACCAGTTAGTTGTCTGTTTTGGGAATGACAAGTTACAGCAGTGCTTAGAATGGCTGCTGGGCTGGAGGTATAGCTGCATGTATCAGTTGACTTTGGAGGTAAGAAAACACTAGTTCTGCAGAAGCAAAGGCATATGCACCCACCCACAGACCTTCAGCTAAGAACAGCCAACAGCTGTGGGTAGCCACTCATCTCCCAGTCAGAGAAGATCTCTTCACTGTGAGTGCAAGAAATCTTACAAGTCATGAGATTGACATGGTTTCTTTGTTTTTATAGTTATGATTACTACAGTCAGCGTCCAGTTACCCCCAGTGAACTGGGATATCAAATGTCATGTAAGCATGGATCTTTCTAAGCATAGTAGACAAAATCCCTCTCACGTCCAGAAGCAGGGTAACTGTATTTGTGCACTGTGCCTGGACTCACTGACCCTGCTAACCCTGGGCTGGCTCACAAGGAGGTATTGTCTGTCTCTGCCGTGCATCCTACAGCACTTCTAGTTCTGAACCAGCATGTGTACAGCCTAATGGATGGCTGTAAACCTAAGGCAGGGTTAATCTGCTCATTTTATTGACTGTATGTGGTTTGTTTTGATTCCATTAAATGATTTTATGTTTGTTCCAGTACAACGAACAGAAAAATGTGGGGAGAGCAGCTTCAAAAAGCTATTTCCAGGACTCATCGCTACATTCAGCTGACATCAGCGCAGCTTGTTGGTGTTTGTCTTTTTATCTTTGTACGACCCTATCATGTCCCCTTCATCAGGTAAAAAAACAAAACCAAAACAATACAAAAAACCACCCCAACCTATGTCTTCAGTAACATCTGCTGTTGGAGTGTGGCCAGAGAGGGTGGGAGTGATTTTCAGCTTGGTGGGAATTATGCAAACCTGGATTCCCATCTCTGCTCAGGGTGGAAGCAAGATGTGTTTCCAGGCAGCAGTAGTCTAGAGTCCATCCTCCTGGCTAGCGCAAAGGCCAGGCAGCACCAGTATCTTCCTCCAGTACAGCTGAGAAGCAGCGCATGCGACAGGTGGGCAGTCAGGGTATAGCACCTTGTTTGAGTGCTGTTTTTCTGGAAAAGGAATGACCTGAGCTAGTAAGAGAGTGTTTGGAGCACTAAGAGGCAAGTGCCTGCCTCTGCCTGAAGGGCAAGTTTTACTTTCTAACCCTCTCCTTAGTGTTTCCATATGGAAACAGGGCTGGTTCCAGGCCTGAAAAGAATGGTGGAAAAGGTGGAATGGGAGGTGGGGGAAAGAGAGCTAATTTTGCCCCTGGACATTTTATAGAATTGAGAGCTATAAGGGCCCATTAAGAGTTTGTAAGTCCTAGACAAGAACCAGAACTATGTGCCTAGTCAGGAGCGTGCAGAGCTGTGTGTCCTCAGCTTACTAGCACCAATGTCCCTGGAGACTGCTCAAACTTTTCTTGCCCCTAGAAGATTCTCATTTTTGTTAAAGAGGAAAGATAAGAGTACCAAGCCGCAGGGATTTCTGCATTAAAATGCCTTTGCCATGAGCAAGAATTATGCAGGCTAAGAGTGAATGGGTAGGAAATGAGTAATTAGCCCAAACTATCTTTGGGCATCACTCTGTCCTTAAAGTCTAGAGTCATCAAACCAGTGCCCTCTACTCCACATTAGGGGCACTGATTGGGCACTGCATTTTGTGATTAAAATATCAAAAGCTGCCTCTTTCTTCCCTCTGATCTGCTGAGAAGATGAGTGCATAGCTTGTGCAACATTGAGTGCTCTAGGCTAGGCAGAGTAATGCAATCCAGGTAACCCTGATGGTCTTGCATTGCTGCCTTCCAGTAATCTTTTTCAACATGATTTTAAAAAAATGACATATTTTTGGTGGTATGAAGCAATCCAGAAAAGTGTTTCTGTCAGTTTTTGACTCGTCACCTGGTTTACAAGAAATTCGAGTAACCTAACAGGAAATGTATGGTTTCAATGGAAATCAGAAGCTGAACAGCACAGTGGCTCTGTTGCAGCTGTCAAACTGCTAGGAATTGGATGTAGCCCTTTGAAACTCAAGAGATAAAGGGAAGAGTTTGATTTTAATGACTGAGTTTCATCATTTTCTGCTAATGTGCTGCTACATGTTATGAGAGTGTAATCAAACCTAACGTGTACGCTTTTGTAGTTTTTCCCATGTGTAGAAAAGGAAAACAAAAATCAGAAATGCAAAAAAAAGGCTGCTGTGCTTACAGAGATTGAAGAGATAGGACGAAAGTTAGAGAATAGAGAAATGAAGTGAGAGCATAGCTGAAGCTTATGCAGTAGTGAAAGGATTGATGAAATACAAGCAGTTGAATGCACAGTAGGTTATCTCAACATAACCTTTGCCATGAATGCAAGTCAGATAAATAGCAGTCAGCAGTTGGGTAGGCAGGCAGCAGAAAGGGAGAACTCCTTAGAGTGAAAAGTCTCAACACGTGCTTCTTTCAGAGTGCCTGAAACCCATCTTTTCATAGAAAACATTGATGCCTCCCTGAGGGTGTCTTTTTTGGAGGTTTTCTGCAGTCAGGAAAAGAGAGGAAAATAAAAAGGGGGGAAAAAGGTTAGAAAAGATGAGGGGTGGGGAATAGAGAGGAAAACAAAGAGGAGGAGGAAAAGAGAGCCTGGAACATCTTGCATCATTGAGATCACGAATGCTTGACAATAACTCAGATGAGACTTAGTGGTTTTCCCCCTGCTCGTTGCTTAAAGCCAGTAATATTTGAGTCCAGATCTGCTTGACCTCTATCTGGAAAGTAAAATTTTCTCACTGGGAAGGACATGCATGGTGCTGGGGTTGGTTACAACAATGATCTCATAATTTGCTTATCTGATCAGACAGGCATGCTGGTCTTATTCTCAAAGTAGACTGGCTATCTGGGAGAAATGATCCTGTGAGCAGGTGGTCTGCTTTGCCAAGCAAGTCATCTTTCTGTAGTAAAGTGTATGCTAATCATGACATTGAAACACTATGTAATTAACAACATGGAGGACCTAAGCAATTTGTCATCAGTACAGAACTCATTTTAGGAGTTAGGTATAAACAGTTGTATCTAATAATCACTGATTTTATTGCATCTGATTTAACAAATTATGGGTTATGATTTGTTGCTCTTTAATTGATTGAAAAATCCGGCACCAACTGTGAAGTTGGGTTTCAACACATAGTAACAGTAATTAAATTGTTAACTGTCTGAAAAACAGATTCCCATATGTTCAAAAGTAAAAGGACACATAATAGTAAATTTAGTTGTTGTCACTGCTTTAAAGATCATGGTAGAGGTAAACTTGAGAAGTGTGTTCCGCAGACATTCCCAGTATTTCAGAAATACTGTCTTGCTGGTCTGTTTGGAAGGGACAGGAAGAGGAGGAAAATACTTTCAAACAGTTTTATTTCTATACTATTGTATTATACTTTATTTGAAACATAAGTACATGAACATCATCAAGAAACTAAAAGATGTGCCTAAAAGCAGCAAGCTTTCTGGAGGGGAGAAGACATGGCATTGTAAACTGGCTTTTCCTTTATGTTGCAGTCGTAACAAGTTAATTGAACGTTTGTCCCTGCAGCCCTTTACTCTCTTCTCTTTCCATTTTTTTTTTTTAAATACAGGGATGTAGCAATAGACACTGTGAAGACAGGAATGGGAGGTAAAGCTGGAAATAAAGGGGCAGTGAGCATTCGTTTTCAGTTCTATAGTACCAGTTTCTGCTTTATATGCAGTCACTTAACTGCTGGGCAGACTCAGGTGAAAGAGAGGAATGAAGATTATAAAGAAATCACACAGAAACTCAGCTTCCCAATGGTAAGTGTTGGTGTATGTATGCTAAAACCATTGGAGATAAAGGCTGTATCTTTACAGCTGGTCTCAGGCTGTCTTTGACAACAGGTTGTCAAAGTCATCATCTCAGTGCCATGAAGAATGGGCATAAAAGAAAATGGTAAAGAAAACGTGAAAAAAAAAAATAAAAGGAAGCATGTTTCACAGGAGACCAGACACCACCCAATACAGCACTTGCTTTACAAAAGTTCTACGCCTTTCAAAAAATATAGTTGCTGCAGTGCTTGAAAAGTCCTCGCCTTTGAACATTTTTCAAATAGATCTTTCAGAATGGTGCAACTTAACTGACAAATCTGTAAGGCCTCATGGATAAGATCTAGGTGACTGGTGTTGGAGCTGGAGAGCATGATATCGATAGTTCTTGCTGGCACTAGTTAGTAAGGGTTCCTAAAAGACCATCCGTGTCACTCAGTACATCAGTGCTTTACCTGCTCCTGCTCAGGTACGATATCAGTTCTTGGTCACTGATATGGTACTTTCTGTTCCCTTCATTTTGTCCTCATGAACGTGTCACTGTCAAGGGACTGCTGGCTTTTCTCAGAGTGTGGCAAGTATGCACTGTTGGTCTGTATGAATAACGTTTCCCCTAAATCGTGTCAAATCAATAACCCTAGTGTTTTATTTCACACTTATCTCCTCAGGCCAGTAGATACCCCATGGGATTTGTAGCAGTGCTTTGCTTCCCTGAATGTTGGTTGCTTTAATTTCCACAATGCTTTCTTTCTCAGACCTCTCTGGAGAGGTCCTAAACCAGTGAGGGAATGGATCAGTTTGTGTATTCTGGTTAGTCAGCAACAAATGGCATTTAGGTTGCAAAGCATAAAATTTTAACTCCCTGTTTGCAAGGTTTAGAGCCTTGGCACATGCAGCATATCAATTAGTTGTTTTATGTAAGAGCTAATACTGACAGTCTGAACGTCCTGCATAGAATATCTGTTCCAAATGGCCATAAAGTTGTGCTTACGGTAGTTTTTCCTTCTAATACCTCATTAACTATTTTACGTCCTTTACATTTACAATAGCTAAATGTACCTTGTGTGTATAATGCATATAAAGAGTGCCCTCTAGTGCTGTGACAGCCACAGCTCTGGAACACTTCCTTTAAAAATATCTGGGTTTTAGAGGTTTATAGCTTAACTGAAAAAAAAAAAAAAAGACTGGTTAGAGGATAGGATGTTAAACTTAGAATTGGAGTGAATTTTCATTGACGTTTTATTTCAATACATTTACAAAACTATGATGTGCTCATAAGATCAAATGTGGAGCTTGTTCTTACTCAGGACCTTTGTTGCTCAATGTGCTTTGGTACCAGAAGCACATTTTGCGTTCTACTTAGAATATGTAAATATATGTCTGTGAAATGTGTTAGGAAAACAAATACATATTTTTAATATTCATGATAGCCAAATTGTGAATATAAAGCTGTGTCCCAGCTTAGGCATGCCTTCAGGAAATGGGTCAGGCTCTGACACTCTTGTTTACAAAATTCAGCTCAGTGGGATGCAAAAGACAGTAAAGGAACCATTCCATTCTAGCACAAGATGGATTTTAATAAATAGAATGCGGCAAGTAGATCCAGTATTTAGTAATTCAGAGACACAGAGTTGTACATTTCAGTGCATTTAAAAGATGTTTTCATGAATGTGATTTAATATTAACAATCTTCTGTATCTCTAAACTAGGGATGGAGCGTGTTCTCCCATGACTATGTCTTCTGGTGTGGTGATTTTAACTATCGCATTGATCTAACATATGAGGAAGTCTTTTATTTTCTGAAGCGTCAAGACTGGAAGACACTTTTGGAATTTGATCAATTACAACAGCAAAAATCCAGTGGAAAAGTAAGGCAGTGTGTCTCGTTTTCTTGATTACTTGCATGTTGGCTTGGTCTAATTTCTTGAGAGTGAAAAAGCTGCATTTTCAGACCCTTGTTTGTAGTACATGAATGTAGTAATTTGTTTAAAAATTGGGATATTTTTTGTTTGCAAGGAAGTTCATATGTCACAATAGCACCTACTTCTTCTGTAACTTAATCAAAGAGATGGTACTTCTTTTCATAGATTTTTAAAGATTTCCATGAAGGGACTATTAATTTTGGACCAACATATAAATACGACGTTGGCTCAGAGGCTTATGATACAAGTGATAAGTGCAGAACCCCAGCTTGGACTGACAGAGTGCTTTGGTGGAGAAAGAAACTGCCTTTTGAAAAAACAGGTGCGTGTCTTTCCTCCTTCTTTATCTGAAAGTTGGTTTAGATTTCACCCAGAACCCCCAAATAAGGGGATTTGATGTAGTGAATTAGTGTTAGTGAGTCCTGGGATGAGAGCTGTCTTCAGATGTGTCCGGTAGGCTTCGTCAAATTGCAGTGGCTTTACTCAAGCAGATGTTCTTCTGGCTTCACTGGAATAACTTGCAGAGATAGAAAGCCCTTTCTTCTTGAGCCTGTGAACAAAGGCTTTATGCTACAGATTGAAAAGGTGCCGGGAGCTTGGTGAGGAACCGAAAACAATCCAGCTGTAGCAATCTAGAAATTATTCTGTTGCTTTTCAACAGAATCATTAGTCCATATAAAATCCCTGTGTTATAACAGCTAGATCATTATAACTGTTGTTCTCAGTAGATGTATAAGCACTTTTCTGTAATTTCTTCTGCCTTGCTAATTCTTAGGAATGTTCCTGTTAGTTTCTGGAATTGGGGAAGGTTTCATTAACTAGTCCTTAAAAAGTACTTTGAGATCATGACTGGCCAGCACAACAGAAGGGCTATTTTCACTTGTTATTCAAATGTTACAATAACAAAATGCAAAGTATTTCTTTGCGTATCCAAGGACAGTTTTCATAACCACTCTCTCAGTCTGCAGGTACATCTATCTCCTGATGTTTATAAAATGTGAACAAATTCATATTAAAAGTGTAATTGCTGGAGAATTAATTTGTTTTCTGCCTGCAGATGTGATTTTTCATGTGCCTGGGAACTACTGCTTGGAATGCAAGTCATACCATGAGCACACTGAATGTAAAAACTGCAAAGCAAAACTAGGGCAATCAGAGAGTACCTGTCAACATGATACAGAGTTATTCACTCTTATTTAAGGAATGAAAAATAAAGTAAAATGAGGAGCTTAAATCACTGATAGAGATGTAATCCAGAAAAGAAAATATGTATGAGACATAATAAGGAAGTTAAACAGCCGTTTTGTGCTGGCTGTTTTCACTTTAGGAGAAAGAAAACCCTTCAGGATTTCCAGTGCATATTCCTTATTTTGCATGGTGAGGCTTGCCCTGGGAGGGCTTTAGTTGATGGAGTACGCACAGAATGTAGGACCTGTCTAGCTCATCTGCAAGCATGGAGGCAGGTTGCTTTCTTTAGAGCTTGTAGGCCTCCCACAGCTAGCTCATGTGGGTATATAACTGACCCCTTGTCTGTTCTCCCACCTTCCCAGCCCTGCAAAGCTTTTCTAATTAGTTCACTGCCAGAGTTCCTCTCCTTTAGTGCTGGTGCCGCCCAGCTCTAATTCTTTTGCCTTGCTTCTTTTTGCTGCTAGAGGACTATTTGCCTTCTGAGAAGAAAGTGTAGCCCCAGTGTGAGTGATTAGGTGAAACGCCATATTCCCTGTTAACGCATTTTCAGCTCCACATAAAAGAGATAGTTATCCATTAGCCCAAACAGTGACCTAAAAACTTTTCTGTTATTGACAGCAATATAATACCTCACGCTAGCATAATGTCTGGAGCACGTTCTGCCACCTTAATGCATTGCAAAAGAAGTATTAGGAGGTTGGATTTGCATGGGTTTGCTTTCTCCCATCTCTTGTGCATTATTTCTCCAGTCCCTGTGTATTCAGATTTGCAGTGTATTTTGCAAGTACAGTGTCTGTTTCTATGCTCAACAATGGGGCAGGAGGAAAAATACTAAAATGACTGTGTCAACCCAGATTGTACAGGTAATTGATTGAGTGACATTCAGATTAACCATTTTGCAGGTGTCTTATTCTAGTGATCAGCTGTCTCTGTTGCACTCCCTGTCCTTTCTGTATTTTTTTTCTTAGCCCCTGACTTGTAAATATTTTAGGATACAAGCTCTTTGAACGGTATGTAAAAGAACAAAAAAACCCCACCTCCCATTACTAGAGTCTGTGATATGCATCCTAATAAAATAGCTTTTTAACTGTTAGTAAAACTAGTTTTGAGTGAGTTTTAAATCATGTTGTGTGCTTCATAGCTGGAGAGATCAATCTTCTAGACAGTGATCTGAATGGTGATACTAAAGTCAGGCACACCTGGACCCCTGGAGCCTTGATGTACTATGGGAGAGCGGAGCTGCAAGCATCTGACCACAGGTAAAGTCCTAAGCAAATAATCAGAGAAAGGGTTGCTGGGTTAAAGTGTGTCATACTGAATTACACCTTCAGAATGAGGGACTGAGTCTGACTGTAACAGGAATTACACCCTTCTTCTGTGTTCAGTATCTCTTTGGGCTTTGGATTTTTCCCCCCCATGGTGGGTTTTATACTATGGTGCAAGTATCTACGGTCCCGTATTGAGTTCTGCTGCACTGTGATCTCAGCAAGGGTAGGGTAAGTTGCAGCAACAGGTATAGAAAACTGAGGGCTTTCTGTTGCTTGGGTTTGGAAAGCTCTGAGGTGCTCTGATGGACTCCCACTCAACTTGCTGTGGGAGAGGAGGAGGTTGAGACTGCATGGCCTGAAAAGCTATAAGCCATGTACATAGGGCCAGGTGTGACCTCTTCAGAGCAGTGAAGTGTGGGGCTTCTGGGCTTCCCTTAGACATGGAGATGGGAGGAGGAAAAAACAAAGACCAGTGCCTCTGGTTGGCCCATATCACTAACTTTTCTTCAGGAATATAAAGGACCTTTCTGTGTTAAACTTGCCGCCACTTCACTTCTCTGAGACAAATTCTGTAATAAATACACCTTGAAAGCTCCCCTGCATTCAGAATAATCCTTGTCTCAACCCTTGCATGCCCTATGGAAACGCTACAATACTGTTCCTCGCAGCAGTGCTCAGTGACCCGCAGTAGCTGGCTCTGCGCTTCTCATGGTGCTCTTGCATGCGAGGACTGTTCTGTATTCCTCCAGAATCAATTTCTCTGTGTCAAGGCTTTGACATTGCTGTGTTCCGCAAAGCACAGTGGAACTGCTGCACTCATTATACAGGACCCTGAGGATGCAATCTGTGAAACAAGGCTGTTGTACGTTGGTTTTCTATTTCAGCAAACTTGACTGCAAAACTGCTTTTTAATTACATTCAGCAGGTTTGCTTTCCCAAGGTTTGTGCTGGAAAAAGGGCCTAGCTATATCTTTGTGATGTATGGAAATGTATTATGATTCACTATGCTTATAGAAATAGTTAACACTTCCTATACATTTTTTCCCCTGTACAACTCCTTTCTAGCTGTGCTGTTGTTGCTTTCGTATGTTCTGGTAGTGTATTCCAGAGCCTGCTCTATTGCAAGTAGGAGGCAGCAATTTTGACATAGAAGAGCAGCCATCCCAGTTACTGCTCTGTGTGTATGTGCAGGTGGAAATCTGAGAATGTGGATTGCCTCCACTGAGATGAGGCGAGCTTTACTCATTCAGACAGCTTTCTCAATTTTATTTAGATCTAACACAGAGAGAGGTCGTTCATAAGAAACGGCTGAAGAAGCAAGTTTGTGGTGTTGACTGCTGGTAATGTGATGGATTGACATATGTTTGCTGCATAACCACATTATACACTTAAGAGTACCTTGTCCTTAGTTTCTGGAAGAAGACATCTTTATGTGGCCTTGTCTAACAGAAAATAATATACTGCCTTCCCCATCTATAGATGTTTTGGGAGACAGCTGTTTGATAATGAGCGAAGTATCCTGGTATTTTTAGACTGCAGGTTTGCCAGAAGTGCTACACACAATTGTTACTTGAATTGCTTTATGGTCTGTCCTCGCTGTTACATTCAGCTAATGCAGGGCTGGTAAATATAATTAACAGTGCTCAAGGCATGATCTTCCACTGCAGGAAAGATGGAACAATCCACCAGACTCTGAACTTCTGGGTTGTCTTGCCAGCCACAGTGCTTTTAGCAGTGAGACCTTAAGTAATTTGTTCTGCTTCTCTTTCTGTGTAGAACATAGATAATAATCACTTCCTTCTAAGGTATACCACGCTTAATTAAATATTTGCAATGAGATTTGACATTGTGGAGTTAAAAATTATCATAGATGTATAGACTTTAAACAAAACACTTTGTCCTTCACACAACTAAGTTCTTACCTGCCCTACTGCTTCACATCAATTTTAATTTTGTATAAGAATTTCCTATTGGTTGATTTTGATCTTAATTTTAAATAAGCATTTCTCATTTATTTCACATAGGCCAGTGTTAGCTATTGTAGAAGTGGAAGTTCAGGAAGTTAATCAAGCTGCCCGTGAGAGTGTTTTCCAGGAAGTGTCATCTTTCCAGGGACCACTGGATGCCACAGTAGTGGTAACTCTGCTGTCACCAACACCTGAAGAGAAAAATGAATTTCCTGAGGACTTGCGTACAGAGCTTATGCAAATGTTTGAGGATTATGGCACTATTGTTCTGGTCAGGTAAGTTTGGGATCTGAAATGGCATGTCATCTATTCAAAAACACAGACTAGAAATTCCCTTTTTGTCCTGACAGAAAGAACTTTGTATTAGAAAGTAGTATGCTGAATTCCTTTACTGCATGTTGAGTGCTTCATTAGAAATTGAATACAAGTATTTTGAACATCTTTTACCTCTCGTCAACCTGTTAAATAGTCTAACAGCTCTCTTGGCTGAGTGGGGGAGAGGTTATTCAGTACAGTGCCATAAAGCAGAGGCTTTGATGTGAATCATCACCTTTAGATTCAGGCCTCATTTCCATGCATTGCTTCTGCTGGTGGGTCCTTGGGGCCCTGCTTCACTTCCTCTGAGGAGGTCTGCTCTCTTCCAGCACTCTTTCACACTTACTAGGATTTCCTGGCTGGCTCTCCTTTCTTTTGGGGGTTATTTTGCCTATTTTTTGATAGTACAGCTTCTCGCAGTGTGAGAGGGAGAGTGTGATACCTTCTGGCAGAGCAGTTTAATTTCATTCTAGCTGGTTCTATACAGGGCTCCAACATAGCTATGAGACTTCTGTTCTGAGAAATACAAGCGAAAGTCCTGACAGTTATCTGGGAAACAAGACCAGGAACTTGTTTATGTTGTATTTGACCCATTTCTTAATGGAGGAAACTGATGACCTGTTGTTGTATGGTTTCATGAAGTACCAAATAAAAGTTGAGGGTTCAAAAGCAGCCCTGGAGGAACAGTAGCACCACTTTGCTTGTGAAGAAAAGGAGCAAGAAAAGAACGTGCTTTGGTGGTTTGGTTTTGCTTTGTTTTTAATTGCCTTAGAGCTTGATGGTATATTAGTCTTCGGGAACATCACATGTCCTCTGAGGTGAGGGATATACAGAGCCATGGAAGTTAGTACAGAGGGCATGTGGATATCAGACTAGGTATCCTGCCAACAGCTGCTGAGTTGTTTGTACTGCTGCTTCAGGAGTGACCCAGTAAAGGGCGGGGTGCTGGGGTCACACAAGGGAGGATGGGGGAGCGGAAGAGCCCAGCTGGGATTGGGAAGAGCCCAACTGGGATCACTTGCTCCTCCCCAAAAAACAAGAGTTGTGAGGAAAACACAACTAAAACCGAATACATAGCTGTACAAAGCTATCATGCTTTTCATTCAATGGTAAAGTAAAATGCATTGTTTTTTCTCCTCTGCCTTTTTTTTACTAGGATCAGTGGAGGTCAAATGCTGGTGACATTTGCAGACAGCAAGTCAGCTCTTCGTGTTATGGATATAGATGGCATCAAAGTAAGACTCTCCCAAACATATCATAATAATTTCATAACAAATTTATCAAAAGTGGTTGCTTAGAATGAGGTAGTTGAGTTTCTAGCTAAATCAAGTAGCATTATTTTAAAGAAACTTGGTGCTCACAAAGTCCTTAGCTTTCACAGCTGCTGAGGCTTTTAATGCAGTATTTCAGTTTCAGGAGGGCAGGAGCTGACTTTTCTTGGAGCTCCTAAGCAGTGCTTAGTATTTGGCCTCCGATACCATTGCAGAATACATGGACTCCGTCATTGTTCTGGCACTTGAAGCAGTTCTCCTGAGCTATGTGTGACTTTATACTGTTGCCAAAGCATCCTCACGATTGTGGTTTGGAGATTTTTTTGTTTCTCTTAAGTGTATCAAATAAACCCCTTCTGCCAAGCTGGAACAACATGATTCATTGGCCTCCATGGCAAGCTCAGCATTAGCAGTAGGCGTTTACCGTCCCAATCCCTGCTCTTCCTTCCCACACACATACTCTACAATTCATCAACCCCCTCATTTATGCTGACAAAACTGTTTGTGGGGCTGCACTATAAACTTAACATCGAAGTAATGGATTTAACCCTCATTCTTCTTTCATATTTGGAGTTTTATCTATTAATTTGGCTCATTTCATTGATGTAATTTATTGCACAGAGAAATGTAATTGTGTGTGTACAATGTGTGAAGGTGCTGGGAACCTGATTCAGGGACTTCCAAAGTAATTTTGCTGCTGAAGCTGCTGCCTTGGATACATCTCACCCCACATGTCATGGAGCAACATATATAAGCAGCTGTGGTCTTAATCTGTTTAATAATATACTTTCCATATACATCAACCATCATATTTGGGATTTTCTGAGTAGAGAGTCTCCTTACAGATGGCATCAGGTAGAAAATTTTTGTGTATTTTAAAGCTACTGACTCAAAAATGGAAGCCTCTTACACTATACTATCACAGTATCATTTTGATGATATTTGATGTTTCACCTATTTCTCAAGTATTTCCCACGTGCAGCAGCAGTGCTTTCGAGCTATGAAGCTGATTTTCTTTTGAGAATATTGTTACAGTCTGAAAACCTGGTTATGGGGATAGGAAGAGTGCTTCCTTTTCATTTAGCTTCCCAATCTTTAGTTATATCAGTTTCTGAAGCAGTTCTACAATAGACTGGCAGCACTTGCTTATTCCCTTCAGGTGTTCTCATTTTGTGAAGTTGCTTGGCAAGGGGAAAACAATTCTTTCTTTGCATTAGGTCAGAGGCAGAACAGTAAAGATCCGGCCCAAGACCAAGGACTGGCTAAAGGGCCTTCAGGAGGAAATTGCTCGAAAACGGGACAGCGTTGCCCCCATGTCTCCCACGGCAAACTCCTGCCTTCTGGAAGAAAATTTTGACTTCTCAAGTTTGGACTATGACTCAGAAGGTGAGCAGCAGATTTCTGAGCTAAGTTGTGAGAAACTGCTTTGCTGACTTTGGTTGCACAGAGAATGTGCAGTACAAGTGTTAGTGGTATCTTAATTTGTAATGAAGCCACACTTCTTAAAAAGAGGATTGTAACTAAAGCCATGACCTGGCACTGTGCCTGGGCAGAGAACTGTTGCTTAGATCATCCTATCAATTTAGTGTTATAACGTATGTTAGCAAATCCAATGTATGGTACAGTTGTCTGTGTAGAAACAAACTGTAATGAAACACATGGGTTACACAAGAAGCTTGCCCAACACATATATTATTTTCATTGACTGGTAGTAGAGAGAGACAGAGAATGCATTTGCTCACTAAGTCTTTGTTATCTAATACTTTAATTCAGGCGATATAGTGGAGGACGAAGATGACGATTTAGATGATGCTTTGTGTCAACACCTAGCAGCAGAGACAGCAGAAGATATGCCTGAGGGCTGTGGACATTTCACACCCATAGGTCATTCAGACAAAGCTGGACAAACCCCACAGCTGTGTAAAGGTAAATTATCTACATTTTTTTAAAGTAAGACCTGGAGGTTTGTTGCTTGTTCTCCTTTTATCTCTATTTCCCTGTTCATTTATATTTTCATTGTAGGTCCTCTAAAGATAAGAATTACCTTTTTGGTACATGTTCATACAGTGCTCAACCCCCCTTGAGTTAGCGACTGTAACTGAGGCCCTCAGGCATAACAGAAATACACATAATAAAGCTCAGATCCTCCTTCTCTCTAGCCCAGGGCAAGGCAGGAGTGCTGAAAAATGCTGGTTTCCTTTTATAGAAATTAGAGAAATTAAGTCTTTTTATCCATTTGATGTTGTTTGGCACCAGAGCGTACAACAAAAAATTGTCTGTTATTTTCTTATTGGTGAGGGCCAGAGCACAGTCAAACCAAAGGAATCCTGTTGATTCAGTGATGGGCTGTCCTTTGAGCCATAGCTGTGGCAGTGAAGTCAGGTGTACGCTGGACAGTCCAGGAGGTTGTTGTGTTCAAATTACTTACTTCAGAGAAGCCTAAAGTTTCTCCTTTGTTCCTGTTTTATTTATTTCTGAAGAAGTCGAGGTTCACAGAACAGGTATATTCATTCTTTTAGTGCTTCATAAATGTGTTACCTTTTTTCCTGGTCAACTGGCTTGTTTGCGCATTATTGTGAAATGACTTGGTAAAAAGAAGACAAAGCTGTAAGAGAATGCAGATAAAAACTGCAGCAGGAACTAGCCAAGCCAGAGGTGGTCTCATATCGGGACATGCTTCGGTGACCAAGCATTGACAGGCTGGATCGCATATTAAACACTTCATCATGACAGCAAGTGATTCAGTAGCTGTCTTTCTGCACTCTCTCAGAAGTGCTTTGTCTTCTGATGTAAAAGTGAAAACTTTAATACCTTCAAAGGTTGAGTCAGAAGTAGAGTTCAAAAAGATTAAATGAAATTCGTAGGTTTACACAGACAGATTTTCCAAACAATCAGAGACGTACAGCTTTCTTGCCCACCTTGAGTCATAGGCTGGGTGCAGCGTGGCCAAACCCAGAAACCCCTGAGCCAAGGAGTAATCTGTCATTATTAAATACTCTGAAGCCAATCACTTTGTATTATAGGATGCCTTGCCCTCCAAACACCTCTGGCCTACTGTGTGATGATTCATTAAGCTACAGAGAATTGCGGCGATTCTTTTCACCCACACGAACTCTTCTCCACAAAAAATATCACAAAGTAAATTGAGATTATAAAGTATAGTTTGAAGGAGATCAAGGCGGGGTCATGATCTCACACAACGCAGAATATGATATATTCAATCCATCTTGAAAGTCTCTGCAATTTCAGATGCCTCCATAGTGTAGTTGTAGTGGTCAACGGCACAATGTCCGGATGGAGAGCGAAGGTATGATGATTGTATAGCTGGTATTAGACACAGATGGAAACCAGTGAAGGGCAGAACAGTGTGTATGTGTGTGTTTCTGAGGTCAGAGAAGGGCATAGCCTCACAAATCTGATGTCCCCTCCCGTTGCCTAAAACCAGCAGCCTTTTAGGGGAAGGGATAGAGTGGTGGTGGCTGGTTTTTGTCTTGTGTTCAGTGTTATGGCCGGAATTTCAAGCCGTGCATTTGGGCCCCTGTATGACTCCTTGGATCCTACCGATGAGCCTCTATCTGCAGCTTAGAAGTGTTGAAAATGCAGAGAGAAAAGGGGGAGGGTGAGTTGGGTAGATCACAGGCTGTGTCTCTGTGGCTGCCATCCGCTGCGGAGTGGGAGTAGGAAACTGTGAGGCAGCTCAGTATTCCCTGCAGAGCACAGCTTTCTGAAAAACAGGAACTTGTGTAAAAATGCCTCAAGTATGAGAGACTATTTCTATCACAGTTCCTTCCCCAGCCTCTCGAAACCACAGGAACAAAACTAAACCCAGTGGATTTTGGAGCCCTAAAGAACAGAGCTGCGTGTCTGGGCAGGGAAGGGAGGGCAGAGAACTGAAGTGAAAGCCCTCACTTCAGCAGCCTGGGAGCAATCCCTACTCCTCACCTCTCCAGCTGTCAGAGAGGCTTAGACGGGATGAAAAGCTGTGTAATAGCCTGGACGTGTAAGGTGCAGCCAAGTGCTGTCAGATTGAGGCAGGTGTACCTGTTAAGAGACATTGCTGGAAAGCAGAGCTGTGATGAGCGAGCCATTCAGACAGGTTTTTCTCTGGCATAAAAAACAGTTCTTCTGAGCAAGGAAATCTAATCCTCAGAGGGAATTCCTGCGTTCAGGAAGGGAGAGTGAGGTATTCACCGTGACTAGCCTCCTCATGGCTGCTGTGACACAGTTTGAATGAGAGCAGGTTGCCACCAAGTCTGGCTGGTGAAAAGCTCGGAATCTAAGGTGACTAGTAACCCTGAAATCAGATGCAGGCAGTCTTTGTGTCAGCACAAACAGTTGATAAATGCTGGGAAAGGAGAGAGAGAAGTGTGTGATAAAAGGGTAGATGTCCCCTGGAGTGGGAGCAGGGAGACATTCGGGGAGAGCAGGGTAATACGAGAGGAGCCGTGTCGTGTTGCTGAGAGATCTGGTTGAGGCTTGCCATTCATAATTGCCTCTCTCCTGACCACCCAGATTTGGTGCATCTCACCCAGCGGGTATCTAATATGGATACTTTCTCAAATTTCCCTAGATGATTCAGACCTGGCTGATTTGAAGCGAGAGCTGGAGGCAAGTGGGGAATGCCGCCGACGGCCTCCAAGCAGGTCTCTTTCCATTCCTACCAGGCCTCGGCCACTTCAGCCGCCACAGAGACCTCCCCCTCCTGGTGAGTTTAACTTCCTTTAATGTTGCGTTGGCCCCAGCTGAACGGTTTTGCCTGCCATTTCTGGGTGACAAAGTAAGTCATACCTTGTTCTGAAATGTCAGGCTGTTGAAGTACTTGTACTTGCTTCCCAGTCTGTTTCAGCCTGACTAGGGCTGCAGTTAGCAATGGGAGAAGTTCTTCTTTAGGATGACAGACACTCCACAAAAAATGCCTTTAGTGAGGATGGAATGGCCCATACGTTTCATACTAACTCATCACTCAGGTTAGTGAGTTGACCATCCACTTTGTGGCAATAAAAATAAATACCAGTATTTATGCCTGCTGACTTCCAAAGTCACTGAGTGTTTTCTTAGGCTTTTTTTCCTGACTTAATTGTAATCTTCCTCTTAAAAAACTGACAAAATACTTGTTCTGGACAGTTTTTGTTCTTTCCTGCTTTGCAAGCAATTCATGCTTGCTTTTGTGTTCATGAAAGAAATGCAAAGCAGCTTGTGATTTTCAGTAAGGCACAAAAGGGGAAGTGATGCTCTTTACCTAAGCTCTACCCACCTGAGATGCCATCAGTGCTTTGCTGCTCCTTTTTTTATGGCTACTTCTGGATGAATGCTGGTTGCAAGATCAGCATAATCATCTTTGCCTTCTGTATGACACAAGCTATACATCACATTTTTCTTGCGGTCCAAAAGTCTCTCTTCTGTATATATTTTCCAGCCTTAAATTAAAGGTTCTGTCAGACTCACTGCTGGGAGATGAGTTCTTCAGGGTTATTCCCATTCATTTCTGAGTCTGTTGCACAGAAGTGACAACACTGGTATTTCTGTGCCTGGAATGCAATGTTAATGTTCAGCTGAGGTTATTGAATTGATTAAATGAAAGCAAGACTAACAGGAAACTGCTTCCTGAAACAGTTCAAGATTTCAGCATTTTGTCCTGTGTTGAGATTTTTTTCACTCCTCCTAGATGAAAGCATCTTGCTCTTGGCACTCAGGCAGAGGGACTCAGGGTCCCTGGTGTCCTACAGGAAGGTCTTGCCTAATATGTCTGTCCCTGGAGGAGCAGGGAGGGTGACAGAGTCTTTTATTTATCACAAACAATTTCAAAGCACAGTGGTTTTGCTCCATTGCAGATAAAATGTTGTACCAGCTCTTGAAAGTAAAAAGGCATTTTTATTCCCCTTTCAGCTGGAACATCAGGCAAGAAGTCCCCCTCAGATGGTTCCCCCTCTCCAGGAAGCCACTCCGCCTGCTCCATCCTGGCAATGGCAAAGCTGCTGCCCGGAGCCCCTCAGCAGCCAGTGAGTCCTGCTGCTCAGCGTGACCACTTAGCGTTGTCCTGATCTCCCTCATCTACACAGACACTGAGCATCACGTACATGACGTGCCTGTCATGCAAGGACACTTGCCTGAGCTGGAAATGCTAAGATGAACTTGTTGTAATGGGTGATAATACTAGACTGTAGGAGCTGCTGGGCACCAGAAAAATGTTATTAAATTGCTAGGAATTAGAAAGGCCGAAGAGGAAGAGAGAGAATGGTGCAAGACCGGGGCACTGTTGGTTTATTTCATGTGCTGCTTTCTGACAGATGCTAACTTGAATTTTCAACATGACGACAATGTGCTTTAGTTCTTTTCTCACCTCTTTTTTGATGGGCCATGCTAGTGCCCAGCACACAGGAAAAGTCTTGACCATTGCCAACAAGGCCCCTAGCCCTCTGAGGAGCCCAGGACGGGAATGTGGGAACACCTCCCCACGCCTGTCTTGTTGGATGAGAACCGTAACGTATTGAACAAGGGACGGCTAAGGGACAGCTGTGGCAGTGAGCCATGGGCCTGTCTGTCAGCTGGTAACAAAGATGTAGTATCTGCCCAAAGACTCCCCACCGTTTTTGTAGTATTTATAGATAGAGGAATAGCCACTGGCAAAACTAGAACTCCACAGGTGTACAAGCTTAGCTGTAAGATTACAGGTGTACCAGAAAAAGAAGTTCTCTCAAGATTACTCATTCTCATATTTATTTTTTTTTTAAAGCCTAAGGTCCGGACTGGAATAAGTAAACCTTACAATGTCAAGCAGATCAAAACCACCACAGCTGAGGAAGCAGAAGAAGCTATTAGATGTCTCATGGAAGCTAAAGGAGGTGAGCACAGCTTTCTAACTGACTTCTAAAAATCTTTAAATAAAGAAAACTGTAGGTGTATCCATCCTTCCCATCATAGCCCAGATGCACATATTTCTATTCAGAAGCTCACCTGAACACTGATGTACACATTCTTGCAGGATGGTACATGGTGTTCTCTGTCAGTTTGATAATATTAACCGTTTTTTTTCCAGGAAGACTCAAGTTGTATACTTTGTTGTAGAACCTGTTACTAGGAGCACCTTGGGTTATTTACGTCCAGGTTTAGTCTGAAAAATTAAGATAAAGATGGGATCTTACTAAACCAATGGTGCCTGTGTTAGCTCAGAGTTCCATAAAGGATATTTGCTGCTCTATTTGGTGAATGCTCGCTATTCCAAGCAGAACTAGAGAGCAAATACAGCCGTGGGAGAAATAACCTGGATTCTGTTCACATTTGGACAGCAAGTCTAGTTGTAACCTAGACAGAAGCTTGCACCGCTTTAGCTTGAATAGCTAAGCTAAAAGGCTGCTCTGTGTTTAGGCTCTCTGACTAATCCCTGAAGAAGAAAGCTTCTTGCAAGGGCAAGTTAGAGCAGGAGACTAGCTTAGCTACTGAAACTTAGGCAGTGTGAATATACCCTCCACGGCTGCAAGTAGTCTTTCTGCTCGTGAGAAAGAACACAGCACGGCTTTGAGATTGCTACCTGAGTTTGCAAGGATCTTACTTTAGGAGAAAACCACCCCTTTTCATTTGTAAATAGAGCAAGTGCAGTTTGGAATAATCCAATTTAATTAGAAATATCATAAAAGCATTTTGATGTTTGTTCCTTAAGAGTGCTGTATGTTTGTTTTTTAAATCAGATTTACTCTCCATTAATTTTGAAATTCACATTAAGCATTCCACTCGGTGTTGGTAAGGAAAGTAGTCTGGTCAGCATCACTTGCAGTCCCTCGTGCTGTACCGCCAGCTGGCATTTACAGTTCTTCCCAAAGTACAAGACATGCTCTGTGTCATTATCTTGATTATCCAGGTAAGGAAACCAAGGCAGAAGGAGACTTGGGACTTGAGTCCAGTACTCCTGAGCTCCCAGCCAGTGTTTTATCCACTTGTCCAAACGGTGGCACAGCACTGCTGTTTTGGCATGAAACTATTTGAGATGGGGGAGTTTTTTCCTAACCACCTCTTACAAATGTGATGGTGTTCCAAAGGTCTGTGTTTTATTTCTAAAACTTATGTCCCTGGCCTGAGCACATTCCCTTTAGTCATGCACATTTTAGGAAACAATTGTGAAGGAAATTATTTTGAATCTACATTCTGGTCAAGCCAAGATGCTAATTGGTTTTGCTTTTCAGGACTACAGGAAGATGCAGTAAAGCCTGCTCCAAATAAAAACCAAATGCTCACCAAACCTGAGCCTCTTCCCAGCATCACAAAGTCAGCGTCATTTCAAGGATCGCCGGCAGGGCCAGTGCTCGTGCCCCATCGCCCGCCACCCAAAGTTCCAACTACGAAGAAGCCAGTGCCTCTGCAAAGGGCCGGAGTCAAGGTGGAAAATGTAAGATAGTTGCGTCAAAATGCATCCAGCCTCCATTACAGTGTGAATGCTGGCAAGAGGCATGGACTGTTAAAACAATTTGCATGAAGTCTGGTCATTTAAAGTTCTTAGCCAGCAGGCAATAAAATGATTTTATGTATTGTAGTCACCAAGGCATAACAATATTCTAGGAGATCAGAAAGGAAGAAGAGCCTTGAGTTCCTTACTCAGCTGTATTCAGCTTTCCTATTTGTCAGTCCATTCTCTTAGATTCTGTTATTTTCTTCTGGATTGTCTAAACCTTGTCAGGATTTAAGACTCATCCATTCTTTGTCACAGGGTTTACTTTTGACCCCACCTTATAAAGGGATTCAGCCTTTCACTTTGGATTCTGGATTCTGCTTGAGTTCAGGTTCTTAAAAACAAACCTGTAGGTGTTGGGGTTTTAATCTGTCTCTCCGTCAGCTCTCTACAATGGAGATAATAGTTCTTCACTGCTGGAGCTGCTAAAATGAGTATTTAATGGTGAAAGCAATTAAAGTACACGAGAGAGAAACATACCACCTTTTATATCCCTCCTTTGACAGAGCCTCTGCTAGGAAGCTCTGTTCCAAGTTTTTAGGACTCCTGCCTTACCTCCCTTTGGAAAGGCATTCACCCCTTCTCGATCACGGACTTTGTGCAATCTCTACTTAGCAGATTTGCAAAAGAAAAAACCAAAACAGACCACACAGTCTGTGCCCTTTCCAAGGAATGAGCTGTTTATATTTTATGTTGTCGCTGTTCCTGGGGCACCCCTGAAAGGTGCTGAGAGGGACTGCTATTTGGTGTTAGTCGTATGGAATCTCCTGCAGGAATAGATCTATTTCATTTTCACTCTACCCACTCCTTCCTCCATCTGTTGAATTCAGATGGGAGTTGTGTACTTGAAAGCCTCTACCCCATCCACCTCTATCATTAAAAAAGCATGCGATCAAATGTAGGCAACTTAGCCACAGCATATAGACAGAAGTGGCGGGGGATATGTCCATCATGAAATATTGACTGAATATTTTGACTGCATGAAAAAGCCTGTATACTATCTTTTAATACCATGGGAGAGTAATAAAGAATTAAAACGCTTTCATTCAGTCACACTGAGTGTGAGAAAACTGAAGCAGCCCTTGCCCTCTTGGACTGAGCTGGGTTTCAGTTATTTATGTATTTTTAAATGGTGAATATATGATCGATTGTACTGTGAGAGCTTACTTTTAGCTTCAGTTCCTAGCATTGGTGAGACATTACAGGGCCATTAATGCATTTCTTGGGTTACTTTAAGGTAATTATCCTTCAGCGTTACGTATCAGAACATACCAAAGGTGTGTGCTAATGGCCCCATTGATTTAGCCCTCCCTATGCATTCTTGTTTAAATAATACTAGTCAGCAGAGAGACCTAACAAATAAATAACCCTTCAGAACTGTGTTCATTTGGTCCGGAGGAAAATCCTAATATGAGAGAGAGAGCGAGAGCGCTGTCAGCTTTTCTCAGTACGGCCATCAATAAGACTTGCACTAGTAGTGACTCAGAGTTTAAGGTACCTGGTTTTGTTCTCAAATTTCTTGTTCCTTTCCCCCCTCAGGCCGTGCCTACAGAAGAGCAATTCGACCAACAGACAGTAGAGTCTCCTTTTGGCTTGCCAGAGCCCTGTCTAGAAGCTGGAGCTATTCTTAGTCCAACCAGGATTACTCCAGTCCCTAAACCCAGAACTGCACAACCTGGGAAGCCTCAGGAGAGCAGGGGGAACAGTGAAAGGCAGCCCCCCTCAGCAAGCGTGGCTGAGGCCAGCACGCTGCTTCCACCAAATGCTTCCTTTGCCCCAAAGGTGCCACCACGAAGAAAGAAGTCGGCTCCTGCAGCTCTTCATCTGCAAGTTCTCCAGAGCAGTGACAACCCACTTTTTAGTGGGTTAACATTCAACTCCAGCAATGACAATCCCGGGTTCTGCCCCCAGACTCAGGACTCCCACGCCCCTGTGCAGTCTGAGCTCTCAGCTCCTACCTCCTCCGCCAGCCCAGAAACCAACACAACTAAGCAGTTGGCACCAAATGCCGCGGAATCCATGGCCAACCTTCCGGGCCCTCCTGTACCAGGCGGCCAGCATCCACAGCTCTCGGACACCAGCTCCCTTCCAGCGAACACCAGTCTCCTGGACCTGGACACAGATTCTTCCTGCCCTCTTCCCATGCAGGCAGCATCAGCTACTTCTCCAGCACATGTGCTGGGAAATTTGGAATGCCCCGCCTTGAAAGATTTCAGCCACTGGGTTACATTTAGTGATGACGAAGACAGTGGTGCGCTCTCAGAAGGCTTTGACAAACTGCTTGTCTTAGAACAAAACAAACACACCTTGATGAACACAAATACTGATTTAGATTTGTAAAAATTGTCCCCTTAATGTTCCTATAGAAATCATAATTACGATGCAAAATGAAAACAAATCTTTTGCACAAAGATTTTTATTTAAGGAACTAGGTCATCTGTCCATGTCCTATTTCAGTCTCACGTTTAAAGATACTGCCCCTGGAGGGAAGTGCATAGGGTATATACAACCTAACATTATCTGCAGCTTGTTTGGAAAGTTCTTTATTCTAAGTTATTTCTTTTTATTAATCCATCTTCAGATGTTTTATTTCATTTCAGGTACAAATCATATGTAAGAACATGTAATGTGGTATGGAAAAAAGATGTTAAAAAAAATCTTTTTCCTGTGAAATTTATATATTAATCATTTTCTGTCACTTGAAATAAAGAACCTTAACAGTTAGATTGCTACAGTTATTCTGGAACAAAGATCCTAAAGGGGAATATATACTAGTGTAACTACAGCAGTAACGCTGGTTTTGTTCTGCTACTAAGTTTCTGCCGTGGAAACACGGCTTAGACAAGTATCTTGTCTTATCGAGCTTAACTAGCTGCAGTGGTGGCAGGCCCTAGTACTTACCTTGTTGAACTCGCTCCTCTGTTGAAAGTAAAATGCAAGGCAGAACCATGAGAGGTGGTGCCCCTGCAGCAGCAAAAAACATAAAGCTGTTGCTCAGTACACCGTGCATCTCTACAGGGAGTACACCCAGGAAGTTGTTACAATGCACAGAGTAAGACCAATGGGCAAGCAACTACAATTATCTGCTCTTGCAAACAAAAGGTTTAAAAGCTGATTAAGTTCGTGGCAGCCTAGCCAGAGGAAGCAGCCCCTCTTAACAACTGCAGAAACTCCAGGTGAGTCCTCCTGGGTACCTGCCTCACCCTTATATTTACCCAGGATTCCACCAGGGCCTATATGACAAGTGCTTCAGGTGAGTCTATAAGTCACTTACCGCAGTGGGCTCACGAAGTATTGCTGCTCAGCTCAAAGCCAACTCGGTCTTCATAATGAAATCACCTCTCCTTTATAAGCAAGCTAGCGGTCATGCTTCTCAGAAGCCCAAGATTTTGGCGAGGATAATCCATGGTGCCAAATGTGCCCGTTATCTATCTGCTCGAGGCTGCACAGGCAACCTGTAGGCTCTGGCTGCCATTTGTTCAGAGCAGGCACTTAAAAATGATAAACAGATTGCAACTTGTCACGGTAATGTGTTAAGAGAAGCATCAAGGTCTTTTATTATTAAAGGAAGGAGAGCATTTTTAAGCAGTTGGTGAGGCTGAAAAAAACCCTCGTCAGATGTTTTTTGCAGAAAAATTGTATTAAAAAAAGTTCAGATATTTTTTTTCCTTCCGTAGGAAAAGTAATTGACTGGTTCTCAGCTTCTTGGAAACTGGGAATTCAGCCATTTTCTTGCTTGCAATGCCTACCTGTTTCACTGCCACTGCCAAATTTTGAACACAAGACATCCTGTCAGGGAGGATGCTGCCTTTGTTGGAGCACCTGCCAGCCTCCTCTGCTCCCTCACTTGCCAGACACTTTAAAAAGATCCCCAAAACCTTCAAAGGCACAACCAATAAAACCCAGAGCTCAGTTTCCTACATGTCAGTGTAACGTGCTGATGAATAACGCTGAAGCAAGCTAGTTGTTTCCCAAGGCAGACCCTTAGCCTCTTCATCCTCCTCTTAAAAAAAATAAAATACAGTGACTATTTATGGGCACGTTCAGTATAAAACATTAGGAGCAGTAAAAAAGAAAGAGTACGTTATATGACCATATCCAACATTTTCTGCAAAGATAATTAACAGCTCCAGGACAGCTAATTTACATGTTAATGAAAGTGTTGGCAGGAAAGCCAATTAAAGTGGATTTATACAAGTCAAATAAAATCTGCTTTATTACTCTCCTTGAATAAGAGAAGCATGTAGCCTTTAGCATTCTATCTTACGGCTATGTATGTGGCAAGCTGCCCGTTAACGTACCAATCCCTGCAGCTAGCTGGTTTATACGATCAGTGACAGCATAGACTGTTCAAGCACAGCAAATCAAGGGAAAGGAACAGACAGTCCCGCTGAAAAGGTTACAGCAAAGAATGAACAATCTCCTGTCTCAGTGTATCACCTTTCACATGGGTGCCCAACGCCCCAGCCAAGCGTTTTCCAGAGGTGGGTGCTTGTGACCTGGGTTCTAGTTTTAAGGCTCAGGAGAAGCTAAGCAGGGCCAAATGCGCTCTGCGCTTGGGAAACCACTCCAGCAAACTCAGACTGCAGGAGGGGGCGATTCTTTCGTTCACGCTTGGGATTAAGCCAGGCCCTACCATGGTCTGAAAAGAGGCTAAGTAACCTGAGCCATCCTTAGCTGGCATCCACGACTGGGGAACCCACAGCACGGCTCTGTCCTCAGCTCTGCTGCCCATTCTCACTGGGACACCATCAATGGAAACCAACGTTCTCCATGAGAGGTGTCAGTCTTGAGGGCCACATAACGGGTGGTAGGGAGCTGCTATCCCACAAGGTTTTTCATGTGGACCCAGCACTTGGAAATCTTCAAACTGTTGACACTGGCTGTGAAGCCAGGCATGAATGATTTACCAGATGCAAGTATGTGAGCCTCTGTGAACTTACTTCATGTTAGAGACTTTGGCAAGAGGCTAACACCATGCGAGCTTGCCCAGGACCCTGTGGTACAGCAGCTCTAAGTTGCTACAGCCATCCTGGTTGTTCAGCTGCATTTGTGTCTGGGGTGGGTAAGTAGTTCTCTCTGGTTTAGCAACTGCCCGGTTTAGCTTTTTTTAGGTGGGTGATTGCTGAAACAAACAAAAAGAACTGAAACCAAACCCAAAATATTGTTCAGAATTTCCTTTCTGACAAAACAACATTCTTGCTTTTTCGTTTTTGTCTGGAATTGACATTTTCACCAGACAGATAATTTCCCCTTCCTAGCTAGCTGCTCTGCCTGGCCCCATGGAGCACAAATCACAGTGAAAGCCAGTTTGCACTACTGTAATCACAGCAATTAAAAACTTGATGACTGTTGCTACTAGAAATACCAATACAGTTATACAAGAGCGCTGGACAACAAGTGCATGAGGACTGACACATTCCTAACAGCTCTCCCTTCCTCTCTTACTATTTTAGTCTTGGATGCCACAGTGCAGACGGAATACCATCGTCTCAGACGGTTCACACATACCTGTTAGCCACATCTGCAGCCGGGTTCCCAGCTCAATGGGATTAAGGGCATAGTTTGAGGCCTAGGAATTTACATAAAGGCACTGTCCCGAATTAACGTGACACCAGGGAAGCACGAAAGCGTATGTTTCTAATGGGAAGCAAGCACAAATGCTATGCAACAGACCCTCTGGCTCTCAAACCAATGCCTGCACATTGTTTACAAGGCACTTTTTTGTAAATTCTAAAAGCACAACTGAAAAACCGTTCAGTCTGGCAAAACTGATGACCAGCTGCACCCCCCCCAGGTATTATGCCTCTTACAGAAGATGACGGGTAAACACTACATTCTTCCAGCATGAGACAATCACGAAGAAATAGTGCAGGGTCTTTCACAAAAGTGAACATGGTCCAGAGCATTCCCTTAGGCATATCACTCACCTTTAATACATTTTGTGGCATATCTAGTACATTTTAAAAAACACATTTCATTACTATATTCCAAAAACCCCAAGCCCAACAATCCCCCCCCCCCCAGATATTAGTTTTAAAAGTTACACATATATACATACAGTTACAAAAAGGACAAAGTTGCTTCAAGAGTTCCAGTTACAGTAACAAAACATAGATGCATCTACTGAGATTAATGTGTAATGTAATTGGTCTGAATCCCTGTAAGCCAAAGAAGTCGATTAAAATCAATACAAGATTTGTCACACTAAACACAGTTATTAGGAGTCTTGTCTATTCACACTGAATTCCACACACCCTCTACTTTGTGCATACAAAGTGTTCTAATATATTTACACTCTGCAGTTTAAACCACAGTGTAAAAAGGACAAATCTCTTCAGAAGTTAGGGGAGTTCTGTTACATTTTCTATCTGAAATACTGCCATGCAGTGTTCTTGCCTACATCTCAGTTAGGGGGAAAAAAATGCTCTTTTTGCTCATGTAGTGCTGTACATTTTTGGTACTACTCTTGTGAATTTTACTTTGCAACTCCAGCAGGTCAAGGCTCAACTTCCAGAAGAGCAGTTTGAGATGTAGCATCCTCCTGGGCTGGAGCGCTCTTGAGTGGGAACAGCTGAGGTGGCCTCAGGACCTGGCAGGACTGCAGTGGCCACAGCTGCCTGCACCAAGCCCATGCAGAACTGCAAAGTGCACCCCACCTCTTTGGGAGCTTTCATAGCCGTAATTTTAAGGCCAGCGATACTGGATCCATCTCACATAAGGGATGCTAAGAGACATCTTAAGCCTGCCATCAATGCAGGCCGTATTTAGCAAATGGTCAACTAGGGCAGTACAGCCTGATCATGGCCTATATTTGTTTTCAGAGAGGGCTGGGGGTGGAAAGAAAGGAAGGAAGGAAAGAGACCACAATTAGACTAGGCTGCTTTTAACTAAACTGCAAACTATTTAAGACTTTAAAAAAAGTGGCTGAGCACTGCCATTTTTTTTTTTTTCCTAAAAATCCTTACTTCTCATCAGTACTGCTAAGGCACCCTTAACATAAACTCAAATAAGACAACACTGCTGTATGTCTCTATATCTACACCAATAAATACACTTTTGGCTTCAAAAAACCAAAACATCTGGGATCTTCTGCATTTCCAGTGGGACCCTATGATCACCTGAATTTTTTTCCTGCTTTACTTGTTCTCTACCTGAGCTCCAAACAAAAGCATCAGCCTTTTTGTCAGGGCCTACATTTGTCTTACTCAACTTCAGCATTTTCAATGCTCTTTAAATCAGCTAAGAAAGAGCCAGGGATTTGAACACACCATCTTCTTGGAATATTCCAAGAGTAAAGCAGAAGCAGCTAAGCCTCTGTTCTGTATCTTCCATGTGAGCAAGCACAGAACTGCCCTGAGTCTGACCAGATACACGCTGTCCTGAAGAAAGCAATCTCACAAGTTGCTCAGATTAAGAGGGAAATGTACAAGAAGGTGAACAATTCTTTTGTTTGGTTTTCATTTATACAAACAGATTAAAACAACTACAGCTGCCAATGCAAGACAACCTACCAACCTATCTCTTTGTCATGCAGAAAACAGATGCCATATTCGCTGACAAATCTGGGTGGTCTATTAAATGAAAAGACAAATTACAAAAACTCCTGTAATTGGGCCACTAGGCTAAAATGCTACCTTCATTCAGTTGGACAAATTTCTTCAGGCTCCAGACAGACTACTTAGCATGGACAGTAAACCAAAGCTGTGAGGCAGCCACATGCTGCTTCTCCCCTTTGACATAACAAATAACCACCTCAGTTAATTATTTCTGATCCTCTCTGTAAGACTTGAGTCCCAGGTGTCTATTTACCTTAATGAGACCACCTACCTCCAGAGCAAGCTTTTTTTTTTGCCTAAAAGAGGATATCCTGGGCGCTCTCCATAGTTCAGCTGTGTTGCTCCAGAGGGATGTCTGTAGACTAAGTGAAACTTCTCCTCCACTGAATCCCCATCCCCTCCCAGCCAAACTGATGGAGAATTTACACACGTTTTGTCAACAGATCATGGTCACTCTAAGCCAACACACACTTTCTTTTTGCCAAGTTTATAGGATTTCAGTTGGTATTTGCTTTGAATATACTTTAGAAATAAGTTGGATATGTACTGAAAATTATTTTAGCAGCAGATACTATTGACATAGAATCTTCATAGTTCTGCAGATGCCCCAACAAATGTTAGGGGAAAAACTTAACTGTGTTACACCAAATGGAGGATATAAGAAGCCAAGGATGGCAAAAACTCAGTCTCCAAGTTCTTGGGCTAAAACATCCTGAATGAACTTCAATGTACGCTGGTACAGGAAAGCATCCTTCTTCTTTGGCTTACAAATATTTAGATGATTAACATCCACTGGAATAAGGTCTCCAATTCCTAATTCTGGGAGAGGGGAAAAAAAAAAAAGAAAGATAAGAAAAAACTACCAAAGTTCATAATATCACCTAGACTGAAAAGCACATTGTGCATTAGTATTTTCTCTCTCAAAAGCAACTTCTCCTGTCTTCAGTTTAACTGCTTTGTCTTCATTATTTTTTAATGTGCTACAAGCATCAATCCACACTGTTATAGTCAGATCAAGCTATACATTGCTACAAAACCCACGCTGGTAAACCATTAGGTCCGAGTTCTACTATCTGTATTGGGAATACACAAATGTACATTTGTCCATACAGACAACTTTGAAGAATCAAAACTTTATTTACCAGCACCTGACTGACAGCAAAGTCCTGACTGAAGTTTAAGTGTTGACATGAACAGGGATAGGGTTTAATCCAGGGTATCCAGATTCTGACCACCACTAACTGCCCATATTCCTTATAAAATACTTTGATGTGGAGATTAAAAATGGAACTATAATGAACCTGCAATATGCCGCAAATCACTACATACATTTCTGGGGAAATGAAAAATTTATATCACTTAATTCGAGGGTGACAGAGCACTGGCACAGGCTGCCCAGGGGGATTGTAGAGTCTCCTTCTCTGGAGATATTCAAAGCCCACTTGGACGATGTCCTGTGCAACCTGCTCTAGGTGAACCTGCTTTAGCAGGAGGGTTGGACTCCATGATCTCCTGAGGTACCTTCCAACCCTTGCCATTCTGTGATTCTGTAATTGTAGAATACACGTATTCTATTTTCAGCTACTGATTTTGGGGCATACTGCAGCATTTATTCTTTCCTGACAGCTATCACTACCACTGAACTCTCTAGTTAGGATGCTGTGACTGCCACATTCCAGTTTATTATCTAGGCGCTCAACCTCCGGAGAAATCCTCCATTTTGCTTGAAACTCTGTATCTTTAAGCATGTAAAATTACACTAGAGTAGGATGAAGTTTGCTTTCATGTGCCCAAGTATGCATGTAAGAAATAGCATACTGCCTGTCAGCCTGGGTTTTGAACAAAATGAGTGGCATGCCACTGAATGTTTATGTACCCTCTAAAGGCTTTCAAGAGCTCATGTGCTGCATTGTATGTCATTTCTAGAAGGGGAGAAATACGCTACAAAATTCTAAGTGCACAGTGCTTATTTGTGCACTCTGTTTTCCAGCCCTCTTTTTCATTTTATTTTGTTAAACAAACAAACAAAAAAAATGCTCAGTTTTTCAGTCCTTGCCAGTAAAATTGCATCAGCAACATCTTCACAAACAATTGTTTCATGAGAAGACATACTGAAAAAATGCTGCTAAATATTGACTCAGGAAAACAGGGATGTATAGTCTGTCTTTTTCAGAGCAACTAACCTTGCATTTAACCTAGTGGATTTAGCTGGTGGAAAGCCTGATCTAAAACCCAACAAAGCAATGTTTTCTGTTCAAGGCCTTGGGCAGTGCAGAAGAGGGTTTTGCTCAGGAAAAACCTGAAAATTTCAGACTTAAAACAATTCTCTAAGTTGAACACCCATAAACAAAGCAATAGAAAGAACTATCTGGTTTTCCCTCCTCCTACAAAAAGACGGAGGGAACTCTTCAGGAGGCAAACTCTATTGCTCAAGTACCTGAGATATGGAAGGCAAAAGATTCTTAACACTGAAAAACATCTTTGTGATTTTTTCCTTCCATTTACATTTTTATTTTTTAAAGGAGAAAATAGCTGGAATTTGCGTGAGCTTCTGAAACACTGTTCAGCCTACCTATACAAGGATAACCAGCAGTTACTCATAATTACAAGGGAAAGGACTACAGCAATGTAACATTAGACCAGTGCCTCCCTGCTTTTTTCAATAAGCAAGTGTTACTCACATTTAGAAAATCAAAACAAACAATTGCTACTCTAAGATATAAATGTAGCTGCCTCTGATCTCAGCAGGGAGACTGTAGTTCAAATTCAGCCAAAAGTTCAAACAAAAAACCCCATAAGATGTATTTTTCTAGGTCTTTCTACCATAGCATTTATAATCCTTCCTCATTATTGATGCTTACATGAATACATACAAAATAAAATGGCTATTTGACTTACTTGCTGATTCCAGAGGTACGACATGCAGCTTTATCATACTGCCTATGTGTGTTGGTAAGGTTTCTGCAAAACTCAGCACTGAAAATTTCTTATCTTTGGCAAAAGATAGGAAGTCATCATTCAGCTCTTTAAGGGCAGGAGAATCTGAGAAAGAGCAACATAATTTTGCAGTGTTGTCTTGAACATAATCTTACAGCATTTGTCTGGCAAGACTGCATTCCTAAAGAGATGTTTTGGAAAAGTTAATACTGCAGTAAAAGGAGTAGCATTTTGTTTGTAATCCCTTTTTCCAGCTATCATATGCAACAATTGTTTATTTCTTCATAGCATGGAATTTCTTTAGAAGGGTCTGAAGTCCAGCACATATTGAGTTATGACATTGTTAAATGGCCCAAATTACTCTTCTGTAAACTTGTTCTGACTCTTTTTTCCCCCTCATCTCTGCTATCAAATGAAATAGTTACTCAGAATTACTTACAGTAATTCAACACACAACCCAAAACATAAAAAGGGGGATTGTTGTTTTTATCCAGCTTTTTCTGGCAGCACGATAAAAAAAAGCATCATGAACAGATTAGCATAGATCCCCGCTGGTAAATGGTAGCAAAGTGAGCGTACCCTTGCTGAGTTCTTTAACCTCCACAGACGGAAAGAGAAGATATCTGGCATTTATAGAATATTCAGCCAGCTGGGAACCATGGTGAGGTACGCTATAAAATATGATTCCTCTGGTGTTGTTTACAATTTTATCCATTTCTGGATTCTTGGAAGCATCCACAAGCATCTTTTTGACTAGAAGACCTGGCAACAGAAACTGAATTAATGCAGGGATTTAAACCACTGTGAAAATAATGATCATGCTATATTATCCATGAAATAACTAACCATATTCTTGCCTCAGTTGCTTAGTCCTTACTTTGTCAAATATGTAAGATTAAGTTGAAAAAAATCAAACCAAACCTGAGGAGGCATTAAAATAAAATGTCAATGAATGATGCAAATCCAATTTTGGTTTGCTTTAAGTGCTGTTAATGACATTTACTATATGCCTGATCACAGAGAAAATTTTCCCTCTGGATTCCCATTTACATGAACTTCAACTCATTGATTTTGTGTTTTTAAATCAACACAGTAGAAACAAACAGCAATAAAAATCCTTTCAAAATGTATATGCTATTGAATATAATGCACTAAGAAAGTAGAAATCTATTTTCCTCTTTTAGGTCTTTTCAAATTTTTTAGATAAACTATTCTGAATAATTGTATTTCAGACTGAATTTGGTTAACAGCTTATTCTGAAATATAACAGCAAATAAATACTTCATATCAAACAGGCAATGTGCTTACCACCCATGCTATGTGATACCCACACCAGAGGTCTGTCTCCAATCCCAGCAGCTCTGAGCTTGTCAAGAAGCTCATTGCTCCTGTAAGCAATAGACTTCCTGCAAAGAAAAAACAAACCCAAGCATGATGAAGCATGAGAAGTTAAAAAGCAATGTTAAAACAGAATGAATTTTCAGTGCTGCACGTTTATGAAAGTGCATTAGATACATAAAACATTAATCACTTAATTATTGTTGCTACATTGAAAAATGCCGAGAACTTTTGTAAGGTTGGCTTCAAAAGGACATCAGGAATTGAGCTAAATTCAGTTTCTTGATCTTGCTAGAAAGTTTTTTTTTCATTTCACTCACCACTCATTTCCTTTAGCTTTAGTTTGACAAATCTCTTTATGGAGTTTTAGATATATGAAACTGTTTTCATTTTATGAAGCATCATCAATGCATGATAAACTTTATCCCCTGAAACAAGAACATACCTAATGTCTGACAAAAATGTACTTTGCTAAACAGTGCTCAAAATGTGGAGCAGTGTCCGGGAGTTTAATTACTAATTGCATGATCAACCAATACATTAAAAAAAAAAAAAAAAATCACAGCTAATGCCTGTTATACTTTCCAGACAATAATCTCCAAACGCTTTGTACTGGGATAGTATAAAAGCAAAATAATCTCCACTTTATAAATGAAGAGACTGAGGTCTGGAAAGGATAAGCTACAGGTTAGAGGTTGAAAATGAATCTGTGGGACAACCAAAACAAAACCAATGTCCATTCCCACTCCAATCTTGAAAGTGCAACATCGTTACTCCTTGCAGTGTAACAAGAATCAAACATAGGAGACCCTTGGATAATTAAAACATCGGGATATTAGGGTAACCACTGTGCAAAGTAATTCACTTCATCTCTATTGGTTCTCAACATTCTCACTAGAAATTGCTTTTATAACACAGACGAAAAGGATGCTCAAATGTGTCTTTTCAGCTGAACAATAGGCTTTAAGATAGCTGAGACACATAAAAATTCACTTTTCAAACAGTGAATGAGCCTATACACTTACAGCAATCATAAGGTTGCGATTCTAACCGCTGCATCTTTGTTCTGGCTAGTTAAAAGTATCTTCAATATCTTTCTATTTTTTTTTAACCATATCAAATTATAAAATAATCAAATACTATGCTTGGGTGACCATAAAGAGCAGGAAATGTAATTTTACATTCTGTAATGAAAAAGATACTACCTTAAAATAAAGAAATCTATTTTTGTTTATTTTTCACATTTTCTTCCATTATACTTACTCCAGATGGACACAGGAAAAAAGTTCTCTTAGAATCATAGAATCATTTAGGTTGGAAAAGACCTTTAATATCATAGAGTCCAACCATCAACCCAGCACTGCCAAGTCCACCACTAAACCATGTCCCTAAGCACCTCATCTACCCATCTTTTAAATACCTCCAGTGATGGGGACTCAACCACTTCCCTGGGCAGCCTGTTCCAATGCTTGACAACCCTTTCAGTGAAGAAATTTTTCCTAATATCCAACCTAAACTTCCCTGGAGCAATTTGAGGCTGTTTCCTCTTGTCCTATTGCTTGTTACCAGGGAGAAGAGGCCAACCCCCACCTCGCTACACCCTCCTGCCAGGTAGCTGTAGAGAACGACAAGGTCTCCCCTCAGTCTCCTTTTCTCCAGGTTAAACAACCCCAGTTCCCTCAGCTGCTCATCATCAGACTTTTGCTCCAGACCCTTCACCAGCTTTTTTGCCCTTCTTTGGACACAAACCAAGGTACAAGGCCCCTCTACAAGGTCCAGTCTTCTTTGGACCTTGTAGAGGGAACCACCTACATGTTTTCTACTGTCATTGTTCTGCCTAATTTCAAGTAGGCATATTAATAGCCATTTCTTCCTTATTTTTTCCCTGCTTACATGCTTTCTTTAATGCAATAATTACATATGGAGGTGGGAATGAACAAGTACCAAGTTTTTTCTCCCTACACAAAACACAAATCAATTTTCAGATTCTTAACCTGTGAGCAGTCATGTACACGCCTTCACTGAAGTACATAGGTTGAACCTACAGTACTAGTTACACACTTAAGTATCTGCATGAATGTTTGAAGGATTCAGATTGGGATCTGATTTAAAGATCACTAAACTCAGTTACTAAGCCTAAAATCCATTCAAGCCAAATAACCTTTACAGGCTCAAAATATTTTTATTTTTTAGAAGGAACATGTTTGGAGGTAGCATCTTCCTCTGACCTACCTGGTTGACGGTCAGTAAAAACACAATGCCTCTGACAAGGGCAATTACACTATCTGACCAAACCAGATACAGTTGCTGTGTTTTATCTATCAAAGACTTAGATCAATCTCTTTCCAGGGATTAACACTTCTGGAATAAAATTATATGCTTCATTTTGTCATGAGTATAAAGTCATAGTACAGAGATTTTTTTTTTGCTGTGCTTATGAAGCATTATTGGATCATATTAAGTTTAAGAAATATTACCCTTAAAATATAAAACTGATGTTATATTTACATCAACTAATAGCAACTAATAGCATAATTTAGTGTCTCCCCTAACCATAAAGCAGAACAGACTGTAAGAATTTAGGATGTTGCCATGAGGCTAAAAAGCTCAAGCATGCCATGACTGTACCTAATGTTCTTCCAAACTTGATTTTCAAATGCAACAGAAGTTAAAATCACTGTTTCATGCTAGGTGATCCCAAGGATCAGCTTTACAGGTCTCCTTCCTGCCCCTACTCCAAACTGTGGACACTACGTTTGTTACCTGTGAGCCTCAACAGGACATTTTGCTTTCCAGTCACTCAAATGGGTGTCATATTCCACAGATATGATTCTAAGGGCAGGACAGTCTGAAGCCAGCCATGTCTAAATTAAGAAAAGCAAAACCAAAAGGAGTTTATAATTGAAGTACTTTGCAAACTCTTACAAGCAATTTATTAGCAATGAGGCAAAGATGTTACTATGGGGACAATATCAAGCAAGATTTCTGCTCTTCAGTTAATCCCCAAATACATCGTACACTTAGACTATTATCCTTTTATTACATGCTGGCAAACTCTAGCCTGTTCCCCAGCTACAAATAGGTAAAGGATGGAGACAGATTACTAACTCGTGCATTCCTGGCTCCCTCTCCTGGGTGAAACAAGAATTACTAAGATTACCAACAGGACTGATCATTTTAAGATTTACAGAGATACTTTGGTGGTTATACCAAAGCGAGTTGCTTGAAGCAGTAATTACTTATTTATGAACAATATTTAAGTAGCAATCTGAAAAATTTGAGTCACTCAGACACCTATGTAAGAAAGGATATTTAACTGAAAATGTAATTTTATGTATCTTTTTCTCAGCAATAGCAGGAGAACAATGGTGAGAGCATTAAATTTAGCAGGGATTTTCCTTTGCAAGAACAACCTGTTCAAAATTTCAGCTTGCTAACAAAAATATAGCAGGAACTTGGAAAGTGTTACTTGTATAACAGATTACAAGTAATTTGATTCAAAATAGACAACTGCAAGACAGTGTAATTCTAGATCCTCTGGACAGCTCTCATGAATGTGAAAATGCTACTATCTTTTTACCTTTGGCCAGCACTGACTATAGTCCTCTTCCCCTTCTGAAGCCTTTTTATCCAAATGCCGGTCAATGTCTTGCTGTCGCCAGGTTTTAAATGCTGCTCCCAAAAGACCATGAACAAAAAGGACATCTGCTCTGATGGGCTCACTGATACAGAAAAAGGAATTTTTAAGAGATGCATGGTACATATTCTTTTAGCAAAATAAATTTACACAGAACTTTTAACCTAAGGGATGCCAAAATGCTATTTTTAACACTATATATCTGATTTCTTATCTTATGGACAACGCTTCATGACATTTCATGATATTTCAAAGAGGATACTCAGATAAAGACAAAAACACCCAGGGATCCACCCAGAAGAGAGAGATATAAAAAGAGGTATGGAAAATATCCACATCACAAGTTGTATTTTTCTATAATGAAAAACACCATTCTCTCCAGCTACTGTTAATGCAGCTTGATAGTTCCAGCTTTATCATCAAATTAGATCTTCACTGTAACCTGGCCAACACCAGTGCCCCAGCACATAGTCGCTACTACGTGACATACCATGTTGGAGACTGCTTCAGTCCCAGATACACAATCACTATTAAAAGAAGGTGAAGCTGTAAATTTACTGCATCTTAGGCCAATATGTGCTGCTGCCAACAGAATAATTGCAAGGCACTGTATCCCAAGACAGCCGGTGCAAAGGTTAAATGGTTGCAATGCACGCAAAGCAATAATTCATCCCATGGTTTGTGTTTGGATTTTTCCATGCAGTACAATAATATTCCTTTCACAGCTATGGACTGCTCCCATCACTTCTGCTGTTCTCTGATTTAAGAATCTAAATTCAGTGCTCTCAACCCACCAAAGAACAGGAGGAGCAGATGACATGAGTACAGCAGCACTCTGACGTCATCTCTTCCGAAATTTTGTACCTGAACAGTATAACAAGTAACTCAAAGTACAGCATGTACAGTATCTCCTTCTGCTTTACCTGCTACGATACTGTGGATGCAAGACATAAACACCATCTGGATACTTTTCTTTCACTGCATCCCTGTCTAGATTAGCCAAAGCTCTGGATGCATGAGAAGACTGAATTACATGTGGGGACTTCATTACTTCAGCAAGTACAGAAACCCAACCTACATTGAAGAAAATAAAGTGGCAGGTTAACTAATTAGAAACATCATCCAAACAAAAGAATTCAGAAACATCATCCTTCAAAATACACTTGTGAAAATAGATGTTAAGAATGGGAACATCAAACCAAATTATTTCAAATAATTTCAGGAAAGCCAATGCTAGATAAGTGGAACCTCCAAAATGCAAAAATCCAGAGTGGTGAGAAGGCAATCTATTTTACTACTATTCAGCTTAGGATCTGAAGGAGAACCCCTTCTCAGAAGAAAAAGAAAGCGTATCAGCAGGTCAGTGCAGTTGTCAGAGAGAGAACAGATCTCAAGCCTCTTCTTGCAGATAAGATGCAAAAAAGACAGAGAAAAAAATATCCTAGAGATAAAATGAAGCTTAAAGAATATGACAGACATAGAAAACAACCACAAGAATTATGGCAGGTGGAAAAATTGATGCTTGCTATGAGAGTACAACCATTTCTAATTTTAAAATCCCATGTTTAAGGAATTAAAATGTCCTCGCTGTTCTAAAAACAGTATACTACTTATACCTAAGAAACATAAGAGTATTAATGAAGGAAACCTTTGAATACATTCCTCAATAAAATTTAGTCATAGCTACCTCAAGAAAAAACAGACACTTTATAACACTTTACCTAAGATGTAAAATATAGTTTCCTAGACATGGATGGGGATGTTCATAGGCTACTGAGAAATGCAAAGAACTATCCTTTTTACACACAGACACACATATATTTCTTTAAAATCCTGATCATTCTTATTGTTGCTAGCAAGAGTGGTCTATAAATCACAATTACATTACAGTCAAGTTCATAAATAAAACCTGGGAAGACTTTGAAGAGAGATTTTCAAATGGAGGGTGATTTGAAAAAGAAGAAACAATTTACTTAATGAGCACTGTTTCAAAATCACACAGAGTATGCTGTTACTAGCATAGTCAGTATGTTGCTAATTCAAAATAGTTCACTGTGGTATTAGGAAAAGGATGAATTGACATCTGAGTTTTGTTTAAATGCAAGTACCTTTGAGAACTGTCAAAAAAATTTTTTTTAAAGAATAATGTATTTAAATTACATTTCTAAGCAGGATAGATGCTGACCACTGAGCAAGTTCTCCTTAAGAAGAATGCTATCTAAAATCTATTTTCAATTCTCCAAATACAATGACAGACTGCCAAGCTAGTCTGCTTACAACTAGTAAGGTCTCTGGTTTTGCACTTGTCTTAAATGAGCCAATATGAAGGGTCAAAAATAGTGTTCAGAATCCTTCTGCCCCCGGATACCCCATCACAGCTACTACAGAGTGCACCACTGCTTTTCTTTCTCTTCCTGTGCCAGCAGTTTTTGCAAAGGAAAAAAGGCTTAGAGCTTCTTTCTTCTTATGCATCATCCAGCAACAAAAGAGAAAAGTTATCAACTCTTGACCAGCAGTATCCAACCGCTCATCTCTGGAGTCCAGTTCACTGTCTAAAATTCCGTTTGTACCGATTGCTCTGCCCCAGGGAGCTGCTGACTCTTCTGTTATGATCTCTTCCTCTACATGTATGGTTTTAACAGTCATCATAAGAATGTGAAATGGTGCTAGAGCTCAGATCAAAGGCCTCTGTAGTCCAGCTGTCTTTCTCCAAAAGTGAGCAGTAATGGAAGTTGCAGAACAGTTAAAGAATAGAGCAATACAAGGGCAAGCATATAGTGCTGATTCTCCACTACACCCTCTCAGTTTTCTGCAATCAGCTTGGCTTCTGTGTGTAGAGCGTTACTGATTTTTCTTTCCATGAATTCCTATAATCACTTTTTGAAGCTTTCTAAGTCTTCAACAGTCAGAAAGTTTTGTGACAAGTTTTAATTTGGTCATGCACTGCATGGAAAAAAATATTTGTTTTTTCTGCCTCTTGATCTCTTGATTGATGTACAAAAACCTTTTGTCTTGTGTTATGAGAAACAGCAGACGCCCATTCCCTCTTTGCCTTCTCTACGCCAGTATTTCATCAATTTCCATTATATTCTCCTTCAGTTGCTTTTTTCATACAGTCTTCGACTAGTTGTTTGTTCTTTCCTCCACAGCCATTCCAAATTTTTAATCACCCTCATGGTCTTTCTCTGTGCCTTTGCTACTTCTCCTTTTTGCAACAGGAGATTAAAAATGCACACTGTGTTTAAGAGGCAGACACCAGCTTGGATGTATGCAAAGGCATATAGATATTTTCTATTTTTCTTTTAGTTTCTTTCCTAATAAAACATTGGGAATTATTTATTTGGTACAGGACTAGAAGAAATAATCTAATTGCGATATTTAGGGGGTATTAAGAAAGGGGGCATCAGAGTAAAGCTTAGCAGAAGTTACTAGCCTAACGTAAAACAAGGGAGGGCAGGAAGGCATGTGTCACTTAATTCCAAAAGGCAAGGACTACAAGCTGTTCCTTTATGAGACTAAAACACAGTTGATAAGAAAAAAAAAATTAATCTACAAGGTAGATGATCTGTAAGAGAAGGAAACTCAAAAGATTTTTGCCAGTAATGTGATCCGAACATCAACTAAGTCCAAATTTTCACCATCCAATCAGACTTAGAGCACCTCTGTAGCGCTGACATATATTGGCTAGATAGGAATTTTTAAGCAACACCATCTAAACTGTCTGTATTTTTTGTATTAAAAAAAAAAAACAAACAAACCAACATGACCTCTCCAACCCCTCAAATACAAAAAACCCCACCACTGCTATGGTCCATTGCATTTTGCAAAAGCACTGAATTCTCTGAAAATTTTAGAGTAGAAATCTGACATTCAGACTGCTTGCACTTGCTTTCCTTTTACCTGCACGTACTATGGATGAATGAAGACGCTCATCCAAAGCCATATTTCCAATAATGCGAATTATGTTCCTTTGTATTTTTGCTGAGTCTTTACGTAGCTGGTATATCCTCTGTAGTAGCTGAAGGCCTCCTTTAGCTTCAATTTTATCACAGTGAGAAGAAACCTACCATTACACAGTAAATACAATGACAGTAAGTAGATGTTCTGCAAAACATTCTTTGAGATGCTGTTAATTCACACATTATGGAATTTTAAGGAGCTGATAATGATGCAGAGCCCTTCTTACATAGAAATGCTTATTATTTTAGAAAAGATTATGCCATAGTTGAAGAGGAAGTAAATATTTTAATATGCTATATGCATGATTTCTAAGGATTGACAACCTGAAAGATGCTAAGTAAAATCAATCTACTCTCCTCCACATCAGAGGGAGATGAGATTGCTCTCCACTTGGTGTGATCAAATTTCAACTAAAGTTCAAGAGTCTGAACAAGACAATTGTCTGCATTTGTTAAACCACTATCTCAACCAGAGCTACTCGTCTTCCTGTTTACCACCTAAACCGCAATCATTATAATCCCTTCTCTTTGAAATGCAAAGGTATTTCTTCTCCAAACAGCACTGCTATCATTATTGATCTTAAGGGCGACAATAGATTCTCGTCGAAGCAGATGAATATTTACTAATTAGTTGTAGCGTCAACTACTCGTACTGGCCAAATGTTCACGACTTGAACATGTTGTCTACAGTGCTTAAAAATGTGTGGTAGTTATGGCACTACTGATGTCCTCAAGTCTCCGGCCTTCAACAAAGACAGGTGCACATTCGGAATGAGTACAGTCACAACTTTTTAAAACTGAAAATCTGGAATATAACAAATTCTAGACTAAGTCAGAATTTCTATGTATATGGAAGACATGAAAGGCATACTAGCAAACTGCACTTTATCCATCCCTACTACCAATAACAATTTGGTGTTCTCAATACTGTTTCTCAGTGTTCTGAACAATTAAGTGCACACTGAAGAGTGCAGCAATAGGAATGAAGAAGAATCATTGTTACACAAAATCTTCCGTACTCTTCATCTGTGTCTGCAAAGAACAGACTGGTCTTGGGAATGCACTGTATCAGCTGTGCAATATTCTGCCCAAAGGCAGTGATCCTTAAAGGAGGGACCTTTGTGAATAGCCAAGGTTTGCATTCCATTCTGGCTTCTCATTAGAGGGAATTCATGAGGCTACTTTACTTTTTGGAAACCTGACACTAGAGTTAGATTAAGAGCCGTAAGAACAGACTACTTGTAAGCTTTCTGAACTGATGTACACCAACTCACACAAATCCACACAAGCTTTGCACTGTAGAATTTCACATTATTGGTGTCTTGCTTACTGAGAAGCTGCACAGTGGAAACACTGTTTCCTCATGATATCTATCTACGACGACTTTGAGTGCCAGTGGGAGGTAGCTCTACAGAGAGAAGACTTGTTAAAGCCATCTGGACTTCAGGCATTCTCTCCTGCTTTTCTGTGTCAGAGCTGCTTTTTTACTTCTTGAAAGAAATATAGTATACTACAGGGGAATTTATATGGCTAATTATAAACAGTAACAGAACTTACATACACTTCTCATGAGAAAAAATGAGTTTGTTATGCTGCCTTCCAATTCACATCAGTCTCAGTTGTCTGAACATTCTTACAGAAGGGGTGAGGGGTAGGAGACAAGGAAATGGCAACTCCTTCCCAATATATGAGAGCACATTGGAAAAGAATGTTTATAAATGTAGGTTTTCAGTTATAGTTTAAAGGACAAATTACCTTAGAATGTTGTACTAAAGCTTGCAAGCAAAAGAGTTCCACTGTCTCTGAAGGGATTTTACTCAATGTCTCACAGTATGGAAGTCCATTTCCTCCAAAACACCATAAGCCTCCCTGAAATGAGAATCAGTAAAAATTATATCACATTCCAAATGGCTACATAAAATAAGCATTTGTAAACCAAAATGTTAACTGTGTAATGATCTATAGAAATTGCTATAGAGTGCACAGCATGCATGCATTTTTCAAAATGTACAAATTACACAACAGTAGACCATAAAAATATCTATTATTTTTAACTGAAAATATTAAACAGAATTTTCATTCAGTAGTCTCCATAGTCTATTAACTTCAACACATACAATAAAGGTGGAAAATGTAGGATTTTCACTTTGTTAATTAATGTCTTCTTTTAAGATCATTTGCTTAAGCATAAAAAAGCAAGAATCAGCCTGCATCTAGACTTCCATAGTTGCAAAAATGAGAAGAGGAGGAAAAAAAGGTCTTCAGCACTTAGCATAGTTTCTGAAGACCAGCATAACCTCAATAAAGAACAGTTTTCTAGAACAATGCAATTATCAAAATGCTTCCATGTGTGGTGTCTTAACAAAGCTCCCTTTGTAGCAAGAGCTCTGGCTGCGAAAACAATAAAGGAGTCATAGTGTAAAAATAGTACACATAATTGTGCCATAGGAAATAAAGAGTTATTGCACTCTGAAATCTCTAAATAAAGCCTGTCAGGCATCATTATTAAAATATGACAGTCATTTTTATTATTATACCTTACAAAAATAATAATCACTGATTCAAAAAGTCACAACTTTTAATAAAAAAAAAGCACGGGAGAGTGGATAACACAGGTATTACAGTTATTATTTTTAAGCAATAACTGCACTTTAAATGATGTTCCTAAAGCCACTTAGGAAGCTGTTGGACAAACAGAGCTATTAGAATTCCTAATTTTCAAGTCCAAACAGACCACTAGACTACTCCAATTCTAATTTTGGCAACAGTGACCTGTTACAGGGAGGCATTTGCATGTGATATAACAGAGTTTACTATTTAAGGTGTGCTAACAACTTACCAGTTTGCTAGCAAGACTTAATAGAGGTTCAATCACCTCAGCAGTGAAAGAACTCAAACAAAGGTAAGACAAAATGTGAAAAAAATCAATTTTATGAGCACTGCAAGGGGAAGGAAATGTTCTGGACAAATATCTGCTTTATGAGAAGGCTTCTAAGTAAATCTATAATCTTTCACTCGACCAACTAGCACAGCTGGGAAAGATAAACCAGCTTTCAAGCAGACAGACTGTATGTAGAAGAGATTTTACTTACATTGTACAGTCACAAAGTCTCTATATTTCTCTTCCTCTTACAATGCTCAAAAATATGGAAATAGGTTTGTATCTTGAGCTCTGCAGGAAGAAAGAATCCAAACAGTTCTATTCTGCAGGTGGGAACTCACCCTTTGTGCAGCGAGAGTCTGACTACTTTCACGTAAAGCAAGAGATGTAAAGTACTGGACACATGGATCAAGACCAGTCTGAGGTAAAGATACTAACAACAAGCGAAGTTCATCTTCTATGGGATAATCCTTTGAGAAATAAGCACAAATAGCTTTTAGTTCTGTTCAAAGCATGAAGCAAAACACAGAGAAAAGAAAGATCTGAAATAATGGAATCAGCCACATTAATTAAGGCCATAAAATACGAACCCTGGACTTGAGTGCTCTGCAACTTTGGTATAATAGTTACACCTGTAAAGCCTTTGGAAACTCATAATTCTAAAACCACTGACTGAGCGATAAAAACTAAGCTTTAAATGTCATACTTCGGTGGCCTTATTCTAAAAGGTCCAGAAGGGCAAGAGAAAAAACAGTTCCTCTTGGCACAGGAGGCTTAAAAGTTCACCCTTAACTACACAGTAATTTTGGTGCTGCTCCATTAAAATGAATGTATAAATTACAAGTAAAAAACACAGACAACATTTCTTTTAATCTTTTATCTTCAAAATATTCATTTAGATGTTAGTTTAATAATCCAATACAGGTGACAGGAGAACTGATTCAACAAAGTAATTTTATTTGCCCACAGTCATAGAACTTGCAGTTACTCTAATTCTTGCTACAATCAGAGATGGAGACATAACTGATGTGCAGAGCAACACTTGCTGCCACAATGATTTGCTTCAACTTCCTAAGCAGCAGATGGGGAACTCTTAGCTTCAATCACCTAGCAATCACACCACTGTAAAAATAGAGCATATGCAGAACCATCTACTAGTATAACCTACTACTTCAGGACTGACAGGTACAGATCCACTATCATGTAATGTTATGAAGATAGGAAACCAATCAAAGCCAGTTTTCAGAGATTTGTTGGTTAAGATGTACAGGTATTCTCTGACAGGGACCTTTGCCAGCATTCATTCTATTAGCATTATAAAAGACCTTGCGTATTATGCTTTGTGTGCCCATTCTGAAGAAGCTGATACGATGACATGATTGATCAAACCATGATATATATACTTACTTACTAACTGACATAAAACCAAAACAAGGTCAGATCTATCCAGTACAGATTTGCTGGCACTCAAAAGCTGGCAATAAAGAGGTGGGCCTACAGCAGGCCTAGGCATAAAGAAAACAAGATCTTACTGTAAGTAAAGAGGATGGGGAAGAGCCACATCTCAGCCTCAGAACCTCTGGAGGCATTTGGGAATTTAAGACAGATTACTGAAAGCTGTTCCAGATGTTACATATTTGCTTAGCTGATTAATTCTCAGTTACTGTACTGAGGTACAATGCATTTCAGCAGCTAAAACCATACTTACTGAATTTTGTGTTGGAATACTACTCAATTAAATCTAACAAGTACTGTGATAACTGAAGTTAAATAAAACTTAGTAATACTAAAGCTCATCTCCAAACACTTTCTGTAAACTTCTAAATTCACACATAAGTAGGTTAAGATGTCAGAAGGAGAAGACAGCAGAATTTCTGGTGATAGACAGCGAGTATGTCTACATTAGTGATTCAATGCATTGAAGGAATTTTTCCAGGCAGCAAATCTGCATTGTATCTGCACTTGGGAGTCATGTAGTGAACTCAAAATTATTTCCCTACTTATACAAGGAAGGTTAAAGCTGTCTGCTAGAACACTATCTAGAGCACCACACTAGCAGTGAGGATGAAAAGGCCTCCAGGAGTGCTCTCTATGCATAGGATTCTGTCAGTACCAAAAAGGCAATCTTGGATGACTTAATGTAAGACTACTTTGCATTGCCTATTACACACAGACAGGCAGTGCCTGCATCAGACTGGTAACTGGCTCAAACTTCACTGCTAGTAAATGTGTAATGTGGACATACCATCTGAGAACAATAACCGATCAACCCCCTATCCTTACTTCTTTCCATCATGCCATTCACTAACGCAGATATACCCCAGGGGTATATCACTGTATTGTAGTTTCGTATTTTGGTCTTAATTTTACTACTTCTTGGTTACTTCAGAACAACTCCACTTTAGTATGGTAACCAACAACAAAAGCACTAAAAACAAACAAGCAAGTTATCCAATACCTACTTTTCATTTACTTACATTCTTTATTTTTGGCAGTGGTGGTGGAGGCAGAAAAAAGCGAAGGTCGATATCTTTGGATCGAGCCAAACCTATTGCAGTCCTTTGATCACAGGTTTGGGCAACTGTACCATACTGGTAATCTGTAGTACAAGAACTTCAGTGTTAGGGTTAAAACTAACCTTAAGTATTTCATTTGGTTTTAAATGTAGTTTCTGATCTACTTTATTAATATACCTGAAAAGGGAATCACTTCTCCACAATCTACATAAATAAGCTCTGATTTCATAATCACAAATTCCAAAAGACAAATATTACAGCCGTTAGATCAGTGCTATACTGAAGACACCTGGGCACTAATTGTTCAGTATAGGTCGGTTTGATAAAGGTCCTCAGACAGAAGTTGAACACAAGCAAAAGCAAGCATTCAGAATTGCCATTGTGAAAAGAGTACAAGGACTACAAACCCAAGCTTAATCCCCCAGGCTTGAGCTAAAATTTGGAAAGCATACGCATGTTTTCTTCTGCATACAGTATTAAAAACCAGAGCCTTAAATCCAAATGCTGCCAAGACACAGACACCTGATTTTAAATGATACAAAAGCTATGTTTCAAAAAAACTGTTGAAGTCACAAAATCCGAACCTCAGAAAAGGCAGGAGAGCACCAAAGTACAGTTTTAAGTAACGCTTTCTTACTGAAGATACAAGACTTTCAGTTACCCTACTGAAGGAAAACCAGACTTAAACAGTAACTACTGTTCCTTTCAAAAACCTACTTACTTTATAGCTGGAGAAATTGAAAATTACATACTGAAATTAAGTGGCAAACTGAAGAAAAAGAAAATATAAAGTGGATCAACACTTATTCTATAAAAATCAATTTCTATCCTTGTTACTGTTATACAATTCTACAGCAAAACTGACAAGCCATCTAAAATATACTTTTCACAAACAGTCATAGATTAACCATCTATCTTCTTTTGGTGCAGATCACTTATATCTGCAAACTGAAGTCACTGAAGCAGTGCTTTGGACAAGCAGAATACTGTATTTATGGTATCAGGTATGCTGAACAATTTAGTCCTAGCTGTGAAAAGTTAGAACATGTTTTCAGTCTTCCTTGGACTCAGTTTTGGAATATCAGGTTAAAAAAAAAAAAAAACCCACTTCCCTCATGAGGTAGTTGGTAAGAATAATTAGTGTTTGCAAAACATCCAAATACTACAGCAATGAGCACTGCATAGAAAAGTAGGTAAGAGAAAGCAACTACATCCCCAAGTATTGGCCATCTTGTGCACTAAAATCACCTGCTAACAGTATCCTCCTATGAACATGAGATGGTTATACTAAACCAGTACACATAGCTTCAGTTTTGGTACAGCCTAGCTTTCAAATGTTTTCCAACACTCCAGCTTTTTGATGTAAACTGCTTGGGGTAATTAGAATTTTATAGAGGCAATCTGAAACAAGATAAATCCCATGGCGTGGAAATATACTGGAAGAGTGAAAGGTCCTCAACTGACTGGATTACCAGAATAACGAGAGTCGAGATTAGAGTGTCACCTAGTTTATATGGGCTGGTGATGGAAGGGGGAGGAGGACACATGTATAGAGCCCCCTCCCCCTTTACTTGGGGTTTCAAGGATATTCACTGCTAGAGGAACAGGGAGGACTTATTATTACCAAATAATAATAACTAGGATGGAAAATGGCTTACAAATAATGCTTGTACATACAAGTCCTCTACCTCTAGTTTGTCATTACTACCCATTAGGTCCTAACCAATTTTTATTAACTGAACCATGTCCTTAAACCCACTCCCCTACAGAGCCTTGTAAAAGTCACTGCCAGAATTAGTGACCTTGTTAGCAGTTCCAACAGAAAAGCTAAGGAACTAATGAAGAAGAATTGTTCTCCCACACCACAGCGGTGGCTGCGATACTCTGGTGGAGAAACAGAGAGAGGCCTGCGCTGCAGATACACACTCTGTATCAGAGCATTAGGAAGGAGGAATTACTTGAAATGTAAATAAACCCCCCACATTTCAGACCAAATTTCAGAGCATATTTACATTCCTTGCAACTACTAGTCTTTTTTCATGTTGGTAGCAGACTTGCAACAGCTAACTGAGACTTTGTCACATTTCTGGGATGAATTAGGCTACATCAGCATATGTTACCATGCCAGTGACTGTTCTTTGCCAGGTCTTGTACAGCCTGCAGTCGGACCTCTTTGTCTTCTGACTGACTTCTCTTTAAGAGGAGCCATAAGGCACATTCATGATCTTCTCCATCAAATGTACTGAATTGTTCTTTCACCAGGAAACAAATAAAAGCCAAGTTATTATTAATGAGCATTTTAGCAGTCATATTTCTATTTGTTGAGTAAAAAAAAAAATCAGTTTAATATTTGAATATTAGTCGTTAACAGTAATTTAAAATGTAATGTTTTAATATTGAGTTAGTACAATAAACAATGACAGAATGGCATTAGTAAAATGCTGATCCTTAAATCAATAGGATGGTTTTGATTCATTTTAGTGGCACAAAGTTAGTGTTTCAAATATATGTTAGACATAGGTTGGCACTTACCGACCAGAATTGCCAGCTTCCAGCAGGAGCTGGAAATGATTACCAACTCCTGAGGCTCTGACCTTGAACAATTAATTTCATAGCACCACAGTGGAAGTACATGTTGTTATAACCATTTAACAGACAGTTAAATGAGAACAGATAGTATGCCTCACGAGCACAGTTTCTTCTATGAATCAAATTTCTTATTTTAAATTACTCTAAAAAGCAGTGACACACTGTTACATACTTCTCTAAAATGGAACTTTGAGAGTATTTTGTCCCCCAAACACCTTTTGTACACAAAACTGGTATCAGATATCAACCTGGTATCTTAAGCTTCAATTCTCTTCTGAAACAGGAAAAAAAAAATCTCAAATCTCTTTTAACCATCACTTTCATTTACTTTAAGGAAAGGAATGTTTTTAATACATAGAAAAGATATTAATAATCTGCATTAATACAGAAAATTACAGTAATATTACCACCATTTCAAATGCAAAAGAACATGTTAAGCTTGCAAGAAAAATTATTTTGCTTTCTAAAAGGCTTATGTTTTACTATTCAAAAATCATAGTCATAGATAAAGCCATGCTTTCAATACCTACCGCTAAAAGGCCTCCGGAAAATTTTAGCTTCTGTTTCTAGAATTTTCCTCACAGCTTTATGAATTTCTTTTCTGGCTTGGTATGTGATCCCTGTGAGAGGATTTTGAGATTAGTGGAAGTCTGAAAGACAGTTCTATTAAATTATTTCTCCTACATATATATATGTGTGTGTGTGTGTGTATAGAAGACAAATGTAAGGTCTTGCACCTGGGAAAACATAATCCAGGAGTGCAGCACAGAAAGCCAACAGGGTGATGGATCGCATCAACAAGGGCATCACCAGCAGAGATAAAGAACTACCCAGCTGGGGAGCAGATCTGTGGAAGGGGTTCTGGGGGTCCTGGTGGACAAGCAGCTCAATATGAGCTAACAGTGTGCTGCTGCAGCAAAGAAAGCCAACAGGGTGATGGATCACATCAACAAGGGCATCACCAGCAGAGATAAAGAAGTCATTATCCCACTTGGCACTTGTCAGGCCACACCTGGAATATTGTGTTCAGTTTTGGTCCTCACTATACAAAAAAAGACGTGGACAGGCTAGAGAGGGTCCAGAGAAGGGCCACCAAGATGATGAAAGGTCTGGGAAGCCTGCCATATGAGGAAAGGCTGAGAGAAGTGTGTTTATTCAGCCTTGAAAAAAGAAGGCTTAGGGGAGACCTTATCACCACATTCCAGTATTTAAAGGGTGGCTACAAAGAAGATGGAGACTTTGTAAAAAGAGTCAAACAGAAAAGACGCGGAGTAATGTGTACAAGTTACTCCTGGGAAGATTCCAACTGGACACAAGAGGAAAATTTTTCATAGTGAGAACAATCAGCCATTGGAATAACCTCACCAAGGAAGCGGTGGATTCCCAAACATTGGACACTTTTAAGATTCAGCTGGACAGGGTGCCGGGCCATCTTGTGTAGACCATGTTTTTGCCAAGAAAGGTTGGACCAGATGGCCCTTGAGGTCCCGTCCAACCTGGTATTCTATGATTCTATGTTATATACATGAAATGTATACATACACACATATACACGTGTTGTGGTTTAACCCAGCAGGCAGCTGAACACCACACAGCCATTTGCTTGCTTCCCCCCTTCCCCAGTGGGATAGGGGAGAGAATCAGAAAAAAGTAATACCCATGGGTTAAGATAAAGACAGTTTAATAACAGAGAATAATAATAAAAAGAATATACAAAACAAGTGATGCACAATGCAATTGCTCACCACCTGCTGACCGATGCCCAGTTCTGAGCAGCAATCGCTGCCCCCAGCCAACTCCCCCCAGTTTACATACTGAGCATGATATCATATGGTACAGAATAGCCCTTTGGCCAGTTGGGGTCAGCTGTCCTGGCTGTGCCCCCTCCCAGCTTCTTGTGCCCCTGGCAAAGCAGGGAAAGCTGAAAAGTCCTTGACTGGTGTAAGCACTACTTAGCAACAACTAAAACATCAGGGTGTTATCAACATTACTCTCATACTAAATTCAAAACACAGCGCTATGCCAGCTACTAGGAAGAAAATCAACTCTATCTCAGCTGAAACCAGGAAAATATGGACCTAAATGTAAAATTATCTCGTACATAGAGAACTGTATGTATAGAACTGTCTTAAAAAAACAGCCACCAGCTTAAAATACATTGAGTGACATATCTTTCCTCATATAAGGGTGACTTCCAGAAACATTCTATTCTCTTAAAATTTTATTTTTAGAATCCAAACAATTATGCATCTTACCTTGATATTCACTCGGATTTAGAGAAGTTGTACGTACGTATACATAGGATTTAAGTTTTTCTTGATTTATAGCTTGAGTATCGATTTGCAGTAACTTCTTTAAGGACAGGACTTCATATGTAATGAATACAAAACCTCTTTAAATAAAAGAAAACTGTATATGAATATTAATTTTTAAAAATTACAGTAAAAATATGTTAACAATCATTTTGGTATCAATCATCCAGATTTTATCAAATATATAATACTCTGCAGATTATTTTAATTTAACAAAGTAGAGAAAAGACTCTAAAAAACTTAAAGTAAGTAATAACTATGAGTAAATATGCTTCTAAACTATATTCTATCATGTCTAAATGTCCCCTAATATTGTCACTTTTTTTGAAAGATACATGAATTAAAATTTTAACTGTATACGTAATTTACACCTATGCTTGTCAGTTACAACTTACCCTAGTACAAGCGATCCAGTTACCTTTGCAATTTTTCCTTGAAAAAATGAAAAAATTCACGTCAAAGTTGTGTGCATCACCTCAATATAAACATAGCATTTGGTTACCAGATAGTAAGACTTTCAGCCATTAAGAGTAAGCTTTTAAAAATTTTTCTACAGCTCTCCGGCTTTCAGAATCATTACCTAAATTTACAAACACAGAATACATTACTTGGTTAGAATTTCCTGCTCTCCTAAGCAAGATGATAAAATGCATATCCTGCCAGTGCTATTTACTTTGAGTATTGCTATCTATCATTTACATTCATTACTCAGCTGCAAGAATCAACAGTAAACTTTCTCTGCCTGCATCACTACCATTCATTTGGAACTCCAGTTTATTTTAAGGAGCTCACTTTTTCTTCCATGGCGTGGATATTTCTTCATCTTATATGAATACAAACAAGAGTATATACGTTCCTTGAAAAGTCCTGCAGAAACTCCCTAGTAAAAATATTTTTAAAATAATTCCACCGAATCTAGTTTATAAAGCAAATAGCTGAATAAACACATGCCACTTGCAACAATTTCCCTTTTGAGTCTAAGGATTCCTGTCAAATTTGAGCTATTTTTTCTGGACAAAGGTGAGCTGATTATCTAGATGTAAGGATCTCAATATAGAAGAACTCTATTATTACCAGTAGCAGCAAACCCAATGGAATGCATCTCACCTATCATCAATAATTTCTTTTCCTCAGCATGAATTAGGAGATTTGCTCCACAACCGCTGCCACCAGGTTCTGTCTTTGCAAGACCATAAGAATTTTGGCATGCAGACAAGCGACAGTTACATGTTGAAGAAATAACTGGTAGAGAAGGTTGAAAAGGTGAAAAAAATGCAATGCTTCCTGTAGAGCAGAAATGGAAATATCCTATCTTTTAATGCTCAGAAATAAACTTTGGAATTCTAAGAATTGTCATTCTAAGAATTGTCATTCTATACCGGAGGCACCAAAGAAAACAGAGACTAAGCAGGGAAGACTGCAGAGTTAATACCAGTAGATAAGAAGGAAGAAACAATAGAACCAAACTTTATTCAAACTTTATGGATGTAATTGTTTTATGGCTTTTGTAGTTTAACCCAGCAGGCAGCTGAACACCACACGGCTGCTCCCTCACTCTCCCGTAGCCCACAGTGGGGGGGAAGGGAGGGGATGACGACAAAAAAAAAAAAAAAGGCTCTAGAGGTTAAAAAAAAAAAAACCAGACACAAAATAGAGTTTAAGATAGTTTAATGAGATTGTATCTGTGGGGAGACCCTCATTTTGTGTTCTAATCCCAAATAATCTGCTGGTGTCATTTTACATATCTCTATGCAAGCAAAGTCAGAAGCAGATATCCGCTTTAGGCAAATACAAGCTTTTGATCACAAAGTATTCAGGGATTTAGATCTTCTGTATCATTTAATTATGCATAGCATCATACCAACACAGATTTTGCCTTTTTATTAACACCTCATATCAATACACATAGGACTGTACTTACTGATATCATTCCATGGTAGGTGTGTTTTTGTGGCTGGACCAGAAGTTCCTATTTGCCTATAGCAAAATATACAGTAAGCAGCCACTGACATTCTGTATATTAGGAAAAAAAAAAAAAAGAAAGAAAAAAGAAAAAGTGATGATTGATTTGAGTATTACAGCAGAAAACCTGTAGCTGTCTTTTTATAGCAAAGGTCATGATAGCAAAGGTCATGATTTACAGCAAAGGTCACAATAAACCATATTATTTTACTCCACATAAAATGCTCTAATTAAAGAAGTCTATAAATCTAATAGGCTGCATTTCAATTACAAGAAAAGTTTAAAGCAGTTTTTCATTCAATTATTCATTACTGTTGATTTTAGTGAGTATGTATCTCCAATTAACTTCTGTGCTTTTAGTAAGTCTCCTTTTCTCCTTAGTACCTTTCCCTTAAATACCAAGATATAGTCAGATGTCCATCAAGATATTACTCAATATGACATGGGCTTTAATATCACTCAGTAACCAACTGCTTTTAAAGTTCATAAGATTGTGTTAGCAAGCAAGTCTTTTGTTACTTTTTGAGTAATGAGTCTCCAAGGACTACGACGTATTTTTTGCCTTTAAAGGGCAAATCAGACTAATACTTCAAGAATGTAAAACTCTACAGTTAATAAAAATAAGTATTGGTTCTAAAACGCTCTGGCTCCACAGGCTTATGAAACTCACAGGACATGCTTAGAGGTAAAATATAGAGAACGCATTTCATTCTAGAAAAATTCTTACCCATGCAAAAGAATGAAAACCTAGCTATACCCACGAAGAGGAGGAGAACCTTTTCTAAAATTAAGACCTTAGCAATTCAACACTATAGAGAAACAGAATACTGACAGACTAATTGCACTGCATTCACTGAACGCCGCAATCAAACTAAGCAGTACAGAATTTTTTTTCAATTACTCACAAATAAACGCACCTAACTTAGTTTAGAATTACCAAACTTCTGAATGCAGAAGCAACCCAATGCAAGCATGAATCTTCTTGACAGTAATACAGTCTTCATGAAGGTAGTATCTGAGTGCTTCAGAAATACGAAAGGGTCTATCCTTCTGACCTACCTATGATGCAAAACACTGAACTTTCGCCATTTTACAACTAGCAAAATGAGTTAAGACAAGCACACTGCAATTTCCTTACACATTGTAGATATTACCTTGCCTCTTTGAACAAGTGGGACTATTCACAGTGGATGGTAAAGGAGCCCTGCTCTTTAGCCCACTGATCAAGGCTGCACAATGAGTTCAAAGAAAGTATACTTATGCTAGTCAAGCACTGAAAACCAAGGCCATTTAGGCCAGGCAAAAGCACCAATTCCTGTTTCTAACACTCACATATATTTACCATTTTAGGTATCAGCAAATGTTACTGCCTTTACACTTGATTTATATAGGAAAAACTTACCTAAAGTTAGGAAAATATACAAATTGGCTTTGACAACCTACAACAATCAGATTTTGTACGTTACTTCTGCTGAAGACTTAATCTCAAGTCTTAACAGATAGAACATGTAGTATTTTTAGAGCAAGAATTATGTCAAAATCCACAAAGAATATTAAACAAAATACACAAAAATCTGTTGCTGCACACACTGCAGAAGTAACACGAAATTCGTATTTTATGACAGGTGAAATTTTAGTGTCTGCACTGATACACTTATGCTGACTGAAATACTGAATTAAGTTAATCTGTTTAAACATATTTAAAACCACGCCACTGCCTATCATACATTTAAGAAATTATTACGTTGGAAACATAGGTATCCTTGTTAAATGTCAAATTAAGTCTGTACCACCACAATGACAATTAACTTAAAATGATAAAATGACATGTGTGTAAATCTCATCCTGAAATATGGGAGCCCCTGATATTCTCCTTCAATTTAAGGTTATCTCTACAGACCAAAAAAAAGACATTATATTGCTCTTAATGTCAGTGTTCAATTTCTCAAAGGGGACTCAATTTCTAAACAAGGGGACTTTTTTGTTTCCTTCCATTAATATGTCTTTCCTCTTTTTCTGTTTCCCCCAAAGTTTTATTTTTTTCCCTATTCTCTTGCTGGTGTTTCGGAGATTTTGGAAAAATGTCAGCATTGCTCCAGCACTGCCACAATCACAACAGACAACTCTTTGGCTTCCGTCATGTTTATCCATTCACTTTAATGGAGTATATAACACTATGAAACACTGTTAAGACATTAATAATCAGTCCCCTGGAGACATCACCCCCTCCTCCAAATTCTCTGTCTAATCTATGGCAGTTCCTTTACTATCTTTATTCACAGAACCACAGCATTCACATTTATTCTTCTACCTCACCACAGCCTGTTACTGCAATAAACATGTAGCAGGCGCCACAATCCCCTGAATTCAAAACATGCAAACACAAGAGGCCAAAGCAAGTACCATCTTTTTGTTGCTAGGAACCTCTGTTCAGGCCTGAGAGCAAACGTGCTTAGGTATATAAAAATATAATGCAAAATAGGACGCATTTTGCACCGTTTCACAGCTGGTTCAGGAA
>NW_009260493.1:3099450-3099652 GCF_000687185.1 Egretta garzetta
TTAAAAAAAAAAAAAAAAAAAAAAAGTATTTCAGGCAATGCAACATCTAAACGGCCAAGGAGCAAAGCGGGGGTAACTCTGTGCCTCTTTCCAGAGGGGGAAAAAATATCTGTTACCTTTTACGCGCTCTCAGGGAGCAGGTGAAGCCTAAGGCACCACTGTTGTTTCTGGAGGTTTTTAACAAGCGCGGGCTCCCCCGGGG
>NW_009260493.1:3100276-3118841 GCF_000687185.1 Egretta garzetta
GGGCGAGGGGAGAGGATTTTAATCTTCACAGCTCGGTGCCACACCTGAGCGGGCCCTGCTACCCCAGCCTGGCCCTGCGTGCCTCTCTCCAAGGCCCCGGCCGCTCGGCCCAGTAGCCGGGCAGCGCTGCTGGCCCGGGGAGGTGAGTTGTCTTGAAGGATCGCTGAGTTCAACCAAGGCGTTGTTTCTTTTTTCTTTCAGGTTTCCTGTGTTTACGTGTGTAACCCAAAGCAAGAGTTGTTCTTGACACCTCTTCCTTTCAGTTCTTGTAAGAGAAGCGAGAAGATGGTGAATGTTCTGAAAGGTGTTCTGATTGAATGGTGGGTAGTAGCACTTTTTGTCTTTTGCTGCACTGAAGTCTACGTTTTTTCTTTAGAGCTGGAAATATTCGAAGTAAGTTAAGAGTCTCGACAAAAAAAAAAAAAGGAATTGTGAGTAGGGGTGATAACTGAACAAGCACGCAAAAGAAAAATGTAGCTTTTGGGGGAAGAAGGAGAGAGGCAGTTGTAGGTAATCCTAATTCCAAACTCCTTCAAGATTGTTTTCCACTTCTGCTTAACCATTAGATGTTCCTTCTTGTTCTTTATATTGCTTACAAATAATGGTTGTTATTGTTCATGAGCAATGTGTTTCTTTACTGATTCTAAAGGGAGATAGATAATGTTTCATCCTTTCTTTCCTGTTTTTTTTTTTATCAACTCCAGTCCAAATTCCATTCAAGGCTGACATGTAGCTCCATTTGTAGATCATACTCAAAAGGAACATATGTGTTTGTAAAAGTAAGCTTTTGATGTATGTGCAGTGAACATGTTCTTGTGCAATCTGAAGTCTCTAGACTAAGAATTAGATAACTGGTTACCTCCAAAGTAAGCAGAAGCATCAGTCAAGATTCGTGGGGTCATTGCATAGCATTGTATGACATATTTCTATTGTATGCTTAGACTGTAAACATGTTATCGGATTATAACTGCACAAAAGCAGAAGAACTTTGAACCTCTTCTGATGTGCCTGTGTGGTGCATATAGCTATGAGCTTGCAGCAGCCAGCATCTGAGCTGACTGGACATTAGCCAGCTGAAGTCTGGATGTCTAATGGCTATGTATAAGCAGTTCAGAACCTAAACTCTGCTATGACAGAAAGCTTGTCTTCTCAAATTTGACTTCATGCTAGTACATTGACAAACCTTCTGAAGCACGAGAAATTGCTTGCTTGCAGCTGACGTATGTAGAGATGCCTAGGCAAGAAGTAGAGACTGACAAGGCAAGAAGTTCTAAAATCTCAAGCAGTTAGCAAAATATCTTATTTTGTACCTTATGTGTTTATTTTATACATACCTAAAGATCTGTGTGTTTTTATTCAGCTCCGTGGCCACATCCCACTTAGTATTAACATGGACCTTAATCATTCTCCCTGGAAGGGAAGAGAATTTTCTATCTGATAACAAATCTACAGCATTTGTTGTGCTATCAGTAGTCCCCTGGGAAACTGGCCTTTGAGTTGGTTTTGCTAGCTCTTGTGGGTTTGGTTTTGTTTGTTTGTTTTCTCCTCATAAGGGTAGCCCATGATTGAGCACAAAATTCCATCCTAGGAGAAGATGCAGATTTACGATAAACCTGTCCCCTTGTTTACACTTCAGATACAAATTTGTTAAAGCCCCATTTTCTGTGGATGTTATAAGATACCAAATGGACAGGGAGTGGGGAAAAAAAAAGACAGTTCTGAATATGTAAATCATGCAAATAAAATAGTGAAGTGTTGTACAGATCTCGTTTTCCATATTCTTCCAATAAATAGTTAAACTGTTCCAAAGATACCATATCAAGGATTATAATCTTCAAGTACTGTGATGAGATCAGTGTTTCTGCTGTGACATACATCTACTGGCACTGATTATAGCTCTGTATGTTGACTGTGTGAAAACTAGTCTCTAGATATGGCCTAACATAATACAAGCCAGTCATACCAGCTAGGGCAACAGCTTGTGCCATCTAGTACTACTAATGCAAGTCACTAAGGTCCAGATGAATAAAAAAAGCAAAAAATAAACCTCTCTGCACCCATCCAAAAGGAGATGCGGAAGAATGCTGGGAGCCACATAGTTCTAGTATCTGATTTTTCTCAGCTCTTCTGTTTCTCCTTTGTTTCTCTTCTTACATGCCAGAGCATGTAAACAGTGGCTCTTCTAGAGAAGATACAGCTTCCAGACTTTCCCATTCTCCTTTCCTCAGAATTACTTTGTACTTTGAAAACTCATCTTATTGTCATGCTTCTGCAGGTTTGAGGCTAATATTAAAGACTGGGTTTAGAGTTGCTAGATAGGGGGCAGGGGAGGGGTTTGGTTTCATAGTGCATGTCTTTGCACCATATATACTTTTAGGTGAGGGAGACTCGGTCCTCGTACTGTGTTTAAAAGAGAGAAGATTAACCAAAGAATTCTTTTAAGACTTACTATGTTATTAAGAATTCTTTTTAAGAGTTAGTATATTGCCAAAACAACTATGTTCATAATTTTGGAAGTGTCCTGAGCTATCTGGTTCCAATTTCCTGTATTTCTTGTGTATACTCTTCACCAGTTGTTGCAATCAAATGCTAAGTTTTACCAAGTTTTTCCTGCTTTGTAAAAAAAACCAGTGTCAGAATAATACTGAATTCTTCAAAATTTCAGTGGATCAGAGCTTATATTTTGAAGCCACTTTATCTAGCTGCTTAGTATAATGCAGCTGTTTCAGTTACCTGTAATTTCCATACTTCCAAAATGTTTTCTTCTAAACACTTAAACTTACAGGGTGACATCGTGAAAAAGAGACTGTTCAGTTATGGTGTGATAAACGTACAATTCATACGTGACCGCTTTTTCTCTGTGCTATACTACTTTGAGTGAGGCCTGTGTTCTCTTGCATTTCTGTTACCTTGAAATAAAAATATGCTTTAAGAAAATATGTGTTTATGGTGCTGTTTCTGAAGATAGAAATAGATAAGTTCAAACTTGCCTCATTAAGATTGTCTGTTTGTTTGAAGCTACTTTAACAGCATCAAAGGGGCGCTTCTCTGCCAATCAAGTAGCTAGTTTTTCTCTTTAGACTTCTTTATCACTTTATTTTTATCTCTAAAGTAACCCAAGCAATTGTCATTGCGAAAGAAACAACTTTTTCAAAAGCTTCATAAAATTTCTTTAAATCGTGAGCAACTCTTGAAATGAATATTAATCTCCCAAGGAACTTTGGGAGTGTCTTCCAAGGATGGGGGTTTGTTTGTTTGTTTTTAACTGTATCTTATTACAATGAGGTGGGATCTGATGTGTGTTTGTCTCTACAGTGACCCAGCAATGAAGCAGTTTCTGCTCTACTTGGATGAGTCAAATGCATTGGGAAAGAAGTTCATCATACAAGACCTGGATGAAACTCATGTCTTTGTATTAGCTGAGTTGGTTAACTTCCTCCAGGAGAGAGTGGGCGAGTTAATGGACCAGAACTCTTTTCCTATTACTCAGAAGTAAAAAGACTAAAGAAATGGGATTACTGCAAGTGTTGGAATAGTGAACGTCAATAGCTTGGGTTGTTACTGTTCTCATAGATACACTGTGGTTAGTATGTTCTACGTGGAAGTGGCTACTCTAGAAAGCAGATAATTTTCATAGATAAAATACTCTTGAATTGGATTTTATTGCTCATTTTGAAAAATTATGGTATTTTTATTAAAATCCTTAAAATTATGCACTTGAGGACTTGCGTAGAGAATTTTTGATGCATGCTCTGTTTTTTCCTTTAGGATTTTTATCTTGCAAGATGGTATGACCCAAAAATTAGAGTAGTGTTTCTGTGTTGGAATGCTATATGAACACCTCTGACATGTTACATTCCCGTGGAATTAATTAAATATGGTTATAGTGTGACTGATAGACTGTAAAGAATGTTAAAGTATGATCTGTGCTTGATGGAACCTCTCTGCAAACTGAAGGCATGGTGAGATACTGCTTTAACTTAATGGTGTTTATACACCAAAATGAAAGTTGGTGTGAGTTTTCTTTTTGTTTTGGGGGGGTGGTGTGTGTGTGTGTATTTTTCCCAAACATTTTACAGATGCCCTGTGCTACTTGCCTACTTTTACCAAGGCTGTGCTTTCTGTGTTGTTCTGGGTTTGGGGAGTGGTGGTGGGGCTCTACAGTCTGGAGGGGAGGGCGGCACAACAATGTCCATTACCCCAGATCAGCTTACAATTAAAATGCGATGATTACTTGCATATCAACAAAATCAAATTAAAGGGGTAACATAAATGGGACACCAATCCTTTAGATACAATTGTTTGTATTTTTCCACTGAGGCTAATACCCAGTCACAATAAGCTACGTGATCAGGAAGGGGGAATAAAAGCCTTGGTTGCTCTACCTGTGAAGAAGAAGAAAGCTGGGTGGGTTGGTTTGTTTGTTTGTTTACGGCGTAGCTCTTCCTCCCCTATTGCACTTTGCTGCAAAGGAAAGGTCTCATAGTTTTATAGGGAGTTTTTACACTGTATTTGTAACTATCTCAGACACTGGCTTATTTAGTAAGTGAGCTAGTGCATGATGATAAAACCAATGAATAATTCTGTCTACAAATATGGCAGATACAGGTAGCAGAAAAAGAATATCATGTATTACCTTTTCTCTTGGCTGACTTCCTACTCAAAATAGTCAAATTTATTGAATCTATAAGTAATCATTTATAAAGACTTATAGGACATTACTTCAAAGGGAAGCTTGGTTTTCAGAGCTGCTCATGTACATAAGATAGATACCGTCTTGTTATCTTTGGGGGAAAACCAAATGTAAATAGAAAGACTTTTATAAGGAACAGGTTTTTTTACTGACCTTCCCACCGTTGTTTTTTTTGTTGTCCAGTAGATATCAGATTAGTTGATGGTTTTGATTTGTTGGTGTCGTTTTTGTTTGCTTTTTTTTTCTGCAGGAATAGGGAAGCTTCAGGAGGAAGTTTCATTAGATGTTTCTAATCAAAAAGCTGTCCAAAGAAAGTTCTGCAGAATTGCATATATTTTGGCTCATGTGGATGAGCAAATAGCCCTGTGGAATTTAGCTTCATGTAGTTTCTGGCACCCCCCCTTCTCTCTGACCATACAGAACAATGGGTTTTGGTCCAAGTTATTTCATCTTTCCTTTGCAGGTGGGTGCTTCCCTAGTCACGTAGGTTAAGAATCGACTACACATCTTCACTTGAAATAAAAAGTTGAAATCTTTTATGAATGGTTTATGGTTCCTTACCTCTTTCTTGATATTGGTCAAGCATAACTGTCATTTTGTGGAAGATTATTGGATGCTCATATAATGGAGAGATAATCAGTAGTCTTAACATGGCATGATAGCTTAATGTGATTTATTTAGAAGTGTCTTGTATCCTTTCTTTGGAATCCTAGTTTATTTTCCACCCAGATTTTGATGAAAGGTAAATGATCCCTCATTCTCTCTTCAAATGACAGTGTTTGAAGTCATGTTAGAATCACACCTGTTAAACTTCTATTTATGTCTCATGCTACATTTCTATTCTGATTTTCCATTTAAGTCTATGATAAACTTCTTGCAGTTCTTTCCCTCCTGGTTAATTGTACAGCTTTACTGTTGCATTACCTGTGTTCTAGCCTGTATTTCTAGTGATAAATGGCTTATGTAATACAGAGGGATAGAAGTTCCAAACGCTATAAACTAAAGTTAGGTGTGCGTTCTTATACTATTTGCTCTCAGTCTTTTTTGAGCAAACATGTTTATGGATTTTAACATCTAAACCTGTCAGGACTTAGATCATTCCTGCAACCTAACCAGGCCTAACTTATTCTATGCTGGAAGAATGGACAGCAGATATAAAGAAGCAAATTGGTATCTCCTTATGGGGTCTAAGGAGCTGGGTTCTGTGTAGTTTCTAGGGAAAAAAGGGTCTTGAATCGTGTAGTATGGTTAAAGAAATCCAGTGAGGAAGCTTTTAGAACTTGAGTATGTATATGTATTAAAAAAAACCCCAAACACCTAAGGGTTTCTGGGGTTGAATAAACTTGGACCCCAGATAGCTTGATTTTTGTTCTTCTTTCTTTAAATGCATGTAATCTGGAACTTGCATGCTTTTAAAAATGCATGTATATGTATATCCCAGATGGGAGAAAAGTAGTTACTAACTTAAATATCAAGACATTTTGAGATAGTTAACGTTTACACTTACAGATTTTAAATGTTTTTGCTGGCTTTCATTTGGGTGTGAAATACTATTGGTGAGTGGAGCTCAGAATGAGATATTGTGTTAAGGATATCTTTTTTTTAAAGGCTGGAAGCATATGAGAATAAATGGTTAAGGAGATCTGTTTAAACGTATACGTGTTTTGCTAATAGAGTTGATATGGTGAGAACATTAGCTCTCACTGTATTTGGAATATGATATGTTAATTTAACATTTCTATCCATAGCTAGTAAGTTTACCTTTTCTTGCTGGTGTCTAGCATAGGAACTATACTCTGCCCAGGTCCTGCTTGAGCAGCAAAAATAGTTTGAATGACAGACTTCTAGTTGAAGCAGCGAATTTTATTTTGATGGGCTTTCACTGCTAAGAGTTGAGCTGGTGTTTCTGCTTTCAGCCTGAGTTGAAAATATCGTGTTTGCTGGAGGAAGAGCATGGTAGAATAATTACCTAAAGGACACTTACTTGAACTTAATTTTTTTTTTCTACTTATTTATACTTAGCTCTTAAAAAGCTTGCAAGTTCACTTGTTAGTGTTTTGTGACGTAAACAGTTGCTCTTGGGTAGTTACTGTGACTTTGAACAGGCTTATAAATACCACTTTCATCAACACAAATGCAGAAGCTAGAGAATAATATTTGACAGAAAGATGAGAGAGATCTCTAAAGCAAGGTAAGGAATTTGAACAATGCAGACAAAGTATTTATGTTAAATGGGAAGAAAGGGTTGGAAACTGAAAATACAGCTTCCTGTTAAAGCAATAGCACCTCATTTTTTTATTGAAAATTACACTATTTGGTGTTTTGGTTTTTGTTCAAGCCTTAGATTATTTTTTTAAGTTTGTTTATTAATGGTCTTCAAAGAAAGGTGTGTAATATGACCATAGTGTACCACAAAAGCAAATAAGCCTAAATGCAGTCACATATTCAGATACTTCTAGAAATTGTGCGATAAGCTAATTCTGGAGGGTGGGGTTTTTTTTTAACGTAGGGGTTGGCAGTGTGAGGGAGATGACCCTGAGTTAGTATAGATAGGGATTATAATGAATTTCTTAGCTTGTTTGAATGCGTAAGTCCCTTTCCTTTTCTCCAGTGCAACAGTTAGCTCAGGGAGAATAATTGTCCCGTGCAGTAAGGGAGGAAATAACCAACAATCAGTAGAGAGAATGGATGTGGCCTCAAGAAAGAAAACTGTTGAAAGAAAATAGAGAATGCTTCAGAGAATTCCACCGTTTTACCTGAGAGAATCCAGATTGAGTGGATTTTACTTTGTAGCTAAACTGCCAGTGTTGTTTCATAAAAAGGTAGGCACCTGAATCCATTTGGAATGAAGAATAAGTGTGTTTTTATTTGTTTAGAAATTTGATGTGCTTGTAATGATAGCTTGATTTTTGTTCTGTGTAGCACAGTGCTGAGAGCTGGATGGGTAGTGTGATGTGCTATGCAAAAACCTCTCCAAGTGCTGTTGTACAATTAAGAAAATGTATTTTACAGTCTTTCCAGAATTGTAGGGTGTATTCAAAAGCATATCTTCTGATTCTTTTTTTTTTTTAATGTGGTGTAACAACAGATTTTACTGTTTGTTTTTTTTTTTTTTTTCTCACTCAGGTTAACTCTGCAGGGCCACCTCAAGTATGTGAGAACAAACTAGAGGACATGTATTTTAGAATCATAGAAGCACTTTGGTTGGAAAAGACCTTTAAGATCATCGAGTCCAACCGTTAACCTAGCCCTGCTATCCCACCGCTAAACCATATCCCTAAGCCCCTCATCTATCCTTCTTTTAAATACCTCCAGGGATGGGGACTCAACCACCTCCCTGGGCAGCCCATTCCAGAGCCTGACAACCCTTTTGGTGAAGAAATGTATTTATTTATGTATTAACAAGACTGTTTACTGTGAATTGAAGCTAACGGTATTTCATGGTGTCATTAAAGTGACATTTTAACTTTTCTTAGTTGGCACCATCACCATGAAAGCGTCCAATTTCAGTCAGTTCCTAGGTTGATCTTGCAAAAGTAAGGCTCTAAAACCCATTCATGTATGTATATAAATTAACAAGTTTTTAATCATATAAACCAGCACGGGCCAAGAGATACCTTTTTTTTTTTTTTTTTTTTTTTTTTACTTCCAACCAGGCAGTAGGCCGTTGAAGAAAACAGTAAGCTTTTGTAATAAATCTTTTTACAGTTTGCAATTCCACAACAGATCCTGATCCGTTTCCCACACTGACTTGTTGATTATCCCACAAATGATCCCATTAAAGCTGGTGGTGGTTACTGTGAAATGAGGTGTTACTCAGTATGTCAGAACTGCGTGTCCATGTTTGTTTTGTAATTCAGACTTTGGCAAGGCTTACATGTGCTATACAAAATTAAGGATTCAATAAATTGGTGAAGTTCATAATGATGGAAGAACAAATTCTTCCTAAACGAAGTCATCATCTTTGGTCTTATGACTTAACAACTAACAAATTTTTAAAATAGGGTCTCTGATAGAAATATGATATGGAGCCTTTTTTTTTTTTTATGTGGAATAGAAGTAATGTTTTGCCCATCTCTGTTTAATATAAAAAGATTTTCAGGACTGAAGACTTAACAGTTTGAAGGTAGACCAGTAAGGGGAGCTCTTACCAGTAAAACTGCTTTTTAAAAAATTGCTGCAGCGTAGGCAATGGTGGGTCAGAGTCATGCTGTGCTTTAGAACATTAATATCTTTCTGGCTATGCTTTCAGTGGGAGATGAACATTCAACTTCAAAGGATCCTTCTAGAAAGATATTTGCAGAGGGAGATTTTGGAATGTAGTATCTTTAGCTCTGAAATGTCTTAGATGTTCAGTTATCCAATGTTTTCTTTCTGTGCTTAGGTGCGCAGTCCTGTTACATTAAAATGATGTGTCTGAAATGTGGTCTTCCCTTTAGATGTTACTGGTAGGTCAGATGATACTGTGTATCTCCACACCTCTACCCTGCTTTAGGAGTTGCTCTGTATTAAGTTACATAATTTTCAGTGAGCGCAAATCACAGGAAGATATTGTTGATACATTCAGAAGTAACTTTCATGAAGCTTTTTTCTCTTTATTTCCTCATCGTACAAAATGCATGTGATCGTAGGGTACCTGTTCCTCAGAGCACATGCACTATACTGTATGGAAGATGCAACAACTATTCAATGTTACTGTATTTCAGTCTGCACGGGGGATTTCTACATCTGTATTCCTATGGCGTTGCCAATAGTACATAGAGGAAGTTTTTCCCTCATTACGCCCATAAGTGAATAGCTTTATTGGTTTGCACATATATGAAGGTAAAATTCAGTATGTTCCCTAAACTAACAAATAGAAACCCCAACACCTACTAATTAAACTTTAATATGAGGGGAGGGGGGGAACCCCAATACCTTGGATGTTAGTGGTTGTATTTTTCATATAGAGAGACAAAGTAATCTTCTCTCCTCTGTGTAGCAGTAATAAGCAGATTAACTGTAGAATAGAAACAGACTATAAAATTGCTGTCTGGTGAACAAATTTTAGAAGTGAAAATTTTAGTGTAGTATTGTTAGCTTTTAGCTTTTTGTACTTGAGCAATTCTAGGTGTTCATTACAACAAGCATAAGGTTCCTGGAAGAATGCTTCTTTCTGAGGAAGAAATTTCATTTTCAAATTAATGTTTTTCTTTTACCAAAAGAAAAGCAGACTCATAATACCCATGCAGGAATGTGTTCAAACACAACAAAGAAAACCCATCCAACACCAAAACTGACAGGTAATTGATTAGCTATAAAACTAGCCTCTCGGGAAAGAAATGGTGAGCAAAATTTCTGGATGGCTATAGGTTGAAGGAGTTGGCTGTCAGAACTACGAAGTTGTTCACTTTTCTATTACTGAAAAGATGGACCAGTCATAAATTACAGGATGTGCAGAATGATGCAGCTGTGAAGAGATCACTTGCAGATAAGAAGGTATTGCACATTTCTACAATGTTGGCATAGCTGATATACTGTCAGTAATGAGAGGTAAACATACTAGGCAAACCTCTATAATCTGTCAGCATTTTGTGTTGTGTTCCTGATGTTTCAAAGCTAGAGGAGTGAGATAGGAGGATGAAAAGAAAAAGTCAGAAAAGAGGGGGGAGGGTATTTTAGGCTTTTAGCTAGCATTTCCTTTTAATTTTTGAAATTGAACAAGATCACAAGGAGCATAAGGACAAAATTGAGAGAGATTGCGCTCAAATTAATTTTCATTTTGTATCCAAAAATACTTGCAATTAACTAAACTTAATTGGTTTACAGAAGGTCCTGTATTTATCATCAGAGCCTACATACCACTAAGACTGGGAGGGCAAGTTTTCTTAATGTTATGCCTCTTGTTCTTCCTTGCTTCTGTCCTGGATGGGACCCCTTTTCCAGGTAGAATCATAGTGTTGTTTTGCTTGCTTTTAATCTCTGCATTCTCCTACATTGGCCACTTTATTGGGTGTAAAATGTGTTTTGCATGTGTGTGGTATGTATATCATTAGATACATAGTTATTCCAGAAGCTAGAGATGCAGCAGTGATGAGTAACCCTGGAATAATTATAGCCTTCTGTATCATCAGCCAGCTTGAAATTAAGGTATGAAAGAAAAATCTCTCTTCAGCTGTACTATGAAGCATGCTCCCTGCATTTGATTTTGCTTTTGGTCTAAACTGAGGCTAATTATATCTTTTAATTTTGAGAGTTATAAAGTCAGTATAGAATTGAAGAAAAAAACAGGCCTGGTTTCTTAAGGAATATTTGAAATGGATATTGCCAAGCACAGGCATGGTGAGGGTGGTGTAATAGAGGACTGTGACAGATTTTTGCCACTGGCCAGGTTGGGCAAAGGCAGCTGCAAAGAGCTTAGAGAGGAGCAGGAGAGTAGGGATGAGGAGTGGACAAAGCTAAGCATCTGAACAAATCTGTCAGGAGGACCAAGGAACCTTGAAGTCTTGGAACTAGTAAGTGTTTCTCCTTTTGGCTTTGAGTAGCTTTTTTTAAAAGCCGTTTCTGCCTGTTTAGCCTGGTGTGTGACAGCAGGAGCCAGAAGGAGCTATAGGGAGTGGGAAAGAGGGATTCTGAGGGTGTATGTGTTTCAGAAGGTGGTTCCTAAAGTTGTTTGCTACAAGTATGAAAAACTAGACCAAGTTGAAACTGCCTTTTCAATATGCAGAGTTATTCTAGCTCATTTCTTTTTTTAAATGTACTACAAAACAAGAGGAACTGTGAAGGTGCTGGAAAGAAGTTTTATTGTTCAAATTGCGAACTACTAGAAGCAACACCTCTCAATTTGAAACAGTGAAGGAGGCTTTCATATAGTGCATTCTTTCATTATAGTCATAGTTACTGGTTGACAGCCGGCTGAATATGAGCCAGCAGTGTGCCCAGGTGGCCAAGAAGGCCAATGGCATCCTGGCTTGTATCAGGAATAGTGTGGCCAGCAAGAGTAGGGAAGTGACTGTGCCCCTGTACTCAGTGCTGGTGAGGCCACACCTTGAATACTGCGTGCAGTTTTGGGCCCCTCACTACAAGAAATTGCATTGCTGGAGCATGTCCAGAGGAGAGCCACAAAGCTGGTGAGGGGTCTGGAGCACAAGTCTTACGAAGAGTGGCTGAGGGAACTAGGGTTGTTCAGCCTGGAGAAGAGGAGGCTGAGGGGAGACCTTATCACCCTCTACAACTACCTGAAAGGAGGCTGTAGTGAGGTGGGAGTCAGCCTCTTCTCCCTGGTAATGGATAATAGGACGAGGGGGAATGGTTTGAAGTTGCGCCAGGGCAGGTTTAAGTTAGACATTAGGAAAAACTTCTTCACTGAAAGAGTTGTGAGGCTCTGGAATGGGCTGCCCAGGGAAGTGGTTGAGTCCCCATCCCTGGAGGTATTTAAAAGAAGGATAGATGAGGTGCTTGGGGACATGGTTTAGTGGTGGGATGGCAGGGTTAGGTTAAAGGTCTTTTCCAACCAAAGTGATTCTATGATTCTAAGATCATAACCAAAACAAGTCATAGAAACAAAGAGAGAAGACTGATATAAATGGCCTAAGTTTAAGACTGGTGGTCAGACATTTGCCACACCTCATCCTTGCTCAAACTTGAGATTAATTGCTTGTGCCAGTGTTTTAGTTTCTAATAGTCAGTAGGCTTGCCTTGGGACATCTGGGGTAGAATCCTAAGTTGCATATGCTGGAAACTTGTCATTCTTGGGTCGAGGGAATGTCCAAGTCCGGATTTTTCAGTCTCAAAGACTGCTACACTCAAACATAACAGGTACTCTTCTCTTTTGTCCTAGCACCCAGTACGTAACGACGGTCGCACACATTTGTAACGTCTATGACTATGTGAAGTAATGCGATAATGAAGCATCAGGTACAATTAAAAGTGATGTACAGATTAAATTTTCTTCTCTTTTGAAAGTAGGAAAATAAAAATATATATGAGAATTACTTCTGTGTGCACCAGTAAGTATTGAATGCAATTCATTAGAAGTATGATCTCTGGTGCCAAGCGATTGATCTTTTTTAATGAAGCAGTCATTTAAATATACGTAAATTGACTAACAAATGTTGATAACATAGACAAAACAGCAAGTCATTAGTTCCAATGTCTTCCAGATGTTGGTAAGAAAATCATTAAAAAGTAATAAATATACAAAGCAAATATTAGCAAAGCAATTAAGTGTTTGTTCATGCAAATGTGAACTTTCTACTTGGAGTTGTTCTGCTAGCTTTCAAGACCTGATCATATATGGTACTAAGCACCACATTTAACAGTAATGTTTTTACTTCTGCCTTACTACTAGAGCTGTCAAAATTGGTTCTCTCTGAGAAGGGAAGATGTTGACAACATTATTTTAGTGAAACTATCTCACCACTTAAAGAACAATTCACCTTTAAGTTAACTAGTATGATCTAGTGGAGAAGTGCAAAGACTGACATTGCTCTATGTTCTCAAGTGGGTAGCTTTCCTTTGTCCTGATGTAGATTTCCCCATCTGTAAAATGGGGATAAGAGTACTTATTTTTCTACTACTCCTACTAAGCAGGACTGCAGCCTTGCTTTGTATTTTTATCTATACAAAACGCACAGTGGAAGTCTGTCCTGCTCTCTGTTCCATTAAAATGTAAGTATTGTCTAGTAAAAGTAAATGTACTTCATGACATGCATAGGAAAATATGCATTCAGTTGTAGGAGATCTTACTATGCTAGTATGTTAGCTTACATGCGTGCATGTTAAATATTGCTGTCAATCAAAGATTCTTAGGATTTCATAGTGTCACATCTTGGCCTAACCATAATTCTGAGTGAGAGATTAGGAATACTCTGTATGTGTGTGCATCTAAATATTTACATATATATATATATAAACACACGCAAATAAATACCTGTGTGTGTGCATATATATGCTTATGCAGTGTGTATATATAATCACTGCAGCTACAGTATGCTTACCTCATGGCAGAAAGATAGCCTTCCTTGTCCAACAATATTTCTTACCATTTAGGGAGGAAAGGGATGCTTTTGTAGTCCTTGCACTGAGTAGCATCACTGTAAGCCTCAAGCAGGTGGTGGGATTCTCAAGGGGGAGCAAACTTAGGAAGTTGGAGTTCTAATAAGGATAAGTAGACCTTTCACATCTGGAATTTATTTTGTGTCCATCTAAAACTGGGATTAAAATGATCAGACATTCATGAAAGAAAAAGACCCCTTACTTTTCTTTGCACATAGAGCTGCTTTTTATCATTGTATTACATTTTGCAAAAACCATAAAAATGCAAAAACCAACCAGTATATTCATCATATTCTTGCAGTGTGTTTTCCTACAGTTAAATCTAGATTGAAGTTATTTTTTCAGTGGAGTAAAAGGACTTAAATCTTTAATCATGTTCCTTTATAGGACTACCCACAGCAAATGCAGGTATCATGCTGTAATTATGTTATTTTTTTTTTTTAAGAATTAACATTTGATTTTGTAGTGATCTCTGTTGTATTTTCTACTGTGGAGGGTGACAGTACAGTGGATACTTATTTGAGACTCTGGTGATAAACTGTTAGACTTCTGGTGCTTAAAACCTTGAATATTTTGATGGCTTTTCTCTTATTTTTTCATATTTTTTCAAGAACACTCTCTTTATTTTTGTATTTGAATGTTGTCTCCATTGAATTTTGCAAAAAAGGGATTACTTAAGCTTTGCTGTACTGTCCTCTTACTTGAACTGCTCATGAGACCACACTTTGAAATGGTAAGAGGTTTTGAAGAATCTGTGTGTATGTGGCACGGGTCTCTGTAGATTTAAGCTAAAAAATATATAAATGTATATCTCAGCCTTTAAAGCACTTGTCTGAAAAACCTAGGGACCTTGGAAGTATTTCTACCAGCTGCTATTTATTTTAATATTCTAATGCAGGCTTGGCTGAGAAAGTTATATTAATTGCTTTTTTGTATTGTAGACATATTCAAAGGTCTCACTTTGAACTAGGATTTCATAATGCTAAACTTCTTATGAAATGCATAAGAAGGAGACCTAACCTGATACAGCAAATGAAATAGGCAAAAATTGACTGTGTTTGTTTAATAGAGTAATATATAGATAGAATCATATCTATTTCTCCTGGCCCTTCTCTGTACTCATTTCAAATTCAATTTCTCATTCTTCAGTGTAATTGATCACAACTGTATGCAGAATTCTAGGTGAAGTCTTCCCAGTACCAGTGCAATAGTGTTTATATTCCAGATCTCTCTTGGAAATCTTGAGAGTATTACCCTCTTCCATGATCTCATCAGATTGATGCCTTATGGATATTCTGTTGCTGACTGGTAGATACAGATTTTTCTCCTCTCTTTTCAGTTGATGCCTGCAGTTTAAAATGAACATTTGTAAGTCCTTCAGTTCATGATTTTGAGCTCCGTACTATCATATTTCATCCTCTTTTTTTTATTAGTCTGTTACTGTGGGTCATCCATTCTTTTCTGAATGATATATATATTCTGGTTCTAGGCTGTATTGTTGATTCTTGAGTTTGTGTCATCAGCAAATTTTATTAGCACACATGTTTTTGTTCTAAGGTCAACTAACAAAAATACTGAAAAGGTCAGTATCATGACTGATTGTTCAGGGACTCCATTTATAGTATCTCTTCAGTCTAACTATTTTCTGTGGAGCACTGTCCACTGCCATCCTTATTAGTTCCCATCCCTTGCCATCTGTACTAATCCTCATCTCTTCAGCTTAATTAACATCTTGTACAGTACCATTTGAAATACTAAGTAAAGTTAAAAGAAAAAATATACACATGAATATACTTCCCTTGTTTAGCACATCAGTTATCTGATGAAGAAAAAAAATGCAAAAGTCGCATTTCTATTCATCTTGTCATATATTGCCCCATTTTCCCATTTACCAATGCGTCTTTGTTCTTATCTACAAAATGTTTTTCAAATCCTTATGTGCCATCTTTGCCAGGTGGATAACTCTGAGCTTGCCCTTACTGTTCTCTTTCTTGTCTTCTCTTATATATGCTAGGGTCAGCAGAATTTATTTTAAAAAAACCCTGTTGCTGCTTTTAATGTGTCAGTTCTTTCAGTATCCTAGGATGGTATCTTGTTTTCCCTGTTCATGTTACATTAAGCTACTTGAAGAAAGGGAGTAAAATATATTTGGACAGTTGGAGCTGCTTCCACAACAAATATGAGGCAGGAGGAAGCTGGACTGAGCAGCCAGCCGGCTGGAGAGTTGGTTAATAATCAGTCAGCCTGTGTATTCTCCTCAGCTACTGAGGAAACCCTTGTTCTTCTGGGGAATCTGCCCAGGCAAGCTGACTTGTTTCTCTTTCTCTGATGTGTTCCTCTGTGGTGGAGGAAAATTGCAAGGTTAGGTACATCAAAAGGAAAATGCCTTTTGGAATCAGTTGAGTGTATAAAGCAAACAAAAATGAGTTTGCGTGTAGAAAAAGTACAAGTGACCAGATTTGCAAGTGAAACAAGTGAGCAAGGTTGCATGCAGAACTCTCCAATGTATTAAAAATGGGACAGCCCTTCATGCTGGAAATCCAGATAGAGGTGGAGGAGGAAGGTAGAATAATGGAGGCATCTACAAGAATAGTTTTCTCAGTTCAAGCTTATTACAATGGAGGAAGGGATGGAATAGACTAGTGAAAGGAAAAGGTTGTCTCTCTCCTTTGAGTTTCTGTGTTTTGTACATATCTTTAAAAAAAAATATGTTAGAGTGTGAATTAAGTGGGTTTTAAAATGTTTGATTAGCCTAGAGATGTACCTTTAGTCCCAGAAAAAAATATAAAATAGTAGTTGTGCAAAACTGATTCAATACAGTAGTGGTATTTTCCTAAGTGTGATCTGCCTTTGCATTTATACAGCAGCAGTGTCCTGTAGGCAAGTTAAAAGAGCATGTGCTATTGCTATAAATAATAGAGGTTTTGACTTGTGTTTTCACTTTGGAAGCTGAGGCCTTGTCGTAACCGCAAGGAAACTCCTGCGTTCCAGTCACTCAGATTATGGACTTGATTTGAGATTGCTGTTGCTCCCATTCTGCACATGGGTGAATGCTGTTGTCCATCCCTGATGTGGAATCAGGTCTTGTTGATCCACACACACAGATGAAAAAGATGGGCGAGGTTTAAACATAGCCTGAAGTATCTGGTTCTGCGTTCCTGGGAGTCTTGTGCATCTATGTGAATTTGATTTTGGAAAATAAATGTATTGATAGAATGAGCTGCAGCAATGACAAGAGAGTTCATCTTTCTGTGTATTTTCCTTCAGTCCTCAACACGTAATAGGGTGCAGAGGGAGTAGGCCTCCTGCAAGGTATCACTCAAGTCACAATCATAGTTTGTAGAGGCTGGTGAACAACTACCACACAGTTTTTTGATTATGAACCCAGCTACAAAAAAACTCTAATACAGCTGAGAGAAGGGACTAGTTAGCAACACTGTTACGCTGCAGTTAATGAGCCAAGGGTGGAGAGGAAAGGATTACAAAGGCAGTTAAAACTGCAGCTGTGTTTTGGAAGCCTCTCTGTGATGTTTTTTGCTTTATGACCTAAACTTAATTCTTAGAATGGCCTATAAATTAGGAAATGAGCTAAGGCAGAAATTGGCCTAAGTTAAATACAACAATTGAGTGATACAGTGGTTTTGACTGTTTTGGCTCCTCAAAATTTTCTACTGAAGAAGTAATCCCAACACAATGAGTGTAAGCCTACCAATGGGTGGTGGTGGTGGTTGTCTTTAGCAGCTATCCAGGAGGTAATTCGGGGACCCTGGTCTTCACAGCTCACCAGTTCACAATAACTGCTGTAATATACCCAGAAATGGAGCCCTAACTCCCTGATAACTTTTTATTGCACTTTAGCTATAGGACTGTTATTCTACCTTTAAGAAGTGCCCAAGGGTTTAGCCTGTGTAGTGCCACTGAAAATCTTTAATAAAAAAAGCAACCTCTTTCTAAATGAGAGTTACACGAACAGATGAAATCTATACCTAGCTCTAACGCATTAACTCGGGCTTCGGTCTTCCAGGTTTTCGCAGACCTAGATGGTCTTCTAGCATGAAGTTTGGCCCCTTCTTGCTATAGGTTGTGAGATAAAATCCTTACGGAGCTTTGGGGAATAGTGTGAAAAAATATTTACCTTTTTGGTTTCTGAAATGGTCAGTAAGTTTTGATTACTGAAGCCAGCAGGGGATTGGGCCTTTCCACTTCTTGCTCCCCCTGTACTGTTCTTTAGATGGCTTTTTTTAGCGCTGATAGTTACGTTTTGTTCCTGGTTTCCTTAAACTACTACGTGCTTTGCGCTTTTTATGTTTAGGCATTTTGTTGCTCCTTTCTGAGGAAAGGGAATGTGCGCTGAATGTGACACCAGAATACAGCTTCAGAGTTTGTTTGCAATACAAATCCCTTTTTACTGAGGCCCCCCCAGGTCTTGTAGCGTTGATATCTCTGGATTGTATCCTGAATTGCCAAGTTTGAGGACAAAGGCGTCCTTTCGCATAAGACGCCCCCTTGACTCCTTATTGTAAGCGTTATGTTCGGGGAGCAAAGGTTGCGCTTAGCATGGGGCACTAGTCAACACGGCTAATTTTCACTCTCTGTGGCTTTTGTTTATCGATAAACAAGCATGAATATAGCGGTGCCGGCGCCCGTGCCTGATGCTGGGAGGCGTGTCCCTGCCCCAGCTCCTGGCACCCGCTTCTTTTCCTTCCCTCTCTGCTAGCCCCGGAGCTAGGAGGGGAAAGCCGGCCCCGAGCGCTTTGTTACCAAACAACCCCGGGTGCCCCCTCCAGCCGCGGCTTTCCCTAATGCGCATTGTGATTTCCGTCTCAGCGGAGGGGT
>NW_009260493.1:3119707-3121039 GCF_000687185.1 Egretta garzetta
CTTCGCGGCTTCGGCATCACCTGTGACCCGCCGCGCACCGCCCGTAGCGCTGCGATTTTATTTTTTTTTTCTGGATTTTCGTCTTTATTCTTTCCTGTGCTCTGCCTTCCCTCCGCCCCCCGCCTTTCTCGGGGAGGGGGGCAGGCGGTCAGGAAATGTGCCCAACCGTACGGTGAAATCCGCCCAGCGGGTGCAACTCCTTGGCGTTCTTTTGTGTTGTGTCTTCGCATCGTGCCTTTCCGTAAACGTCTGCCTGCGAACACGTTCGAGCACCTCGGCTTCCCAAAGGTTTCCTGAAAAGTGCAGGAATCGCTTAGCAATTCAGTACTTAAATTTGATTCAAACGGTAAACCATACAATTAAAACAGCTGTATGGGGTGAGATCAAAGGTCCGGCTAGTTTAGATTGCAGTTTCTGCAAGCGGCACAGAGCAGATGCTTAGGGAACACCATAACAACAGGGTGAGCGTGCTGCGAAGCTTTGGGAAACCAGCCAGGCCTCCAGCAATTTGAGGTTAAGGGACTTCCTGAGTCAAATGTGATCTTTTAGTATTTAAGAGCCCTTTTTATCCTATGACTTAGATATACATGTTTTCAAAAAAAAAAAAGAAAAATGAGACAAAGGCCTCTTAATAGAAAAGCAGTTTTCTTTGCCTTAAAAAAAACAAAACCAAACAGTTGCACACATATTATTGTCACAGGCAATTTCATTTTGCCAGGATAAAATTGCCTGCCCGAGGATTACTGATTCACGAGCAACGTACTATGTTTTAAATGGGTAAGGAGTATTTGCAACAGAAATTTTCTGAGTATGTGGGAGCTGTAAATAATAATATTGTTTTTTAATGTATGTTGTTACAAATCATTTGTGAAATTTAACTCTTAAAATATCTATTTAATGAAATGCAGTATAGCAAGAACTTGCTCAAAATAGCAAGTGTTTTACTGTAGTGCAATATTGACAGCTTTATAATTGTATGATTATGAGCCACTAACATTTAACACTTAACTCTTTAAGCTTAAAGAGTTAACTTATATAAAAATAAGAGGTTTATTAATGGAACAGATTTCTCATTACATCAAGATTTCTGGTAAAATTATTTCAATAAGACCATCATAGATTTTTCCATAATAGCAAAATCATGGTGAATCCCTAGGGATGCTAGCTATCAACTTGATCCTGCAATCCTAATGCAAGAAATAGCTTCATGCCAGGAGCTCCTAACCTGATTGCTCTTATAAGGAACATTTGCCTGAGTGGGCCTCATTTTTCACAGGCAATGTGAATGTCAAGCAAAGCAGAGCTATTTCAAAAAACTGCATATCCCCCCCC
>NW_009260493.1:3121052-3148230 GCF_000687185.1 Egretta garzetta
CCCCCAATGGAATTTTATAAGAAAGTCATTATCAGTTTCTTGGGGGCTGAAAGAAGGTAGTGGGTTGGGGAGTGTGTGTGTATATATAGATAGATATTTATAAGATTAAAAATAGCTTAGAAAACTGACAACTATAACTACTATGAATTACTTTCATGGAAAGACGGTATTTTTTTGTACAACACATCACTGCTTCTAATAACAGACTGTGGAATTTGTTCTCACCTAGTCAACAGATGTTTATTCTAAAACCCTTAACATATTTCACTATTCTGTTAAAAGCCATACTCACTTTGAACTATACTGAGCTCCTGATGGACAGTTTAAAGTATTCAATGTATTTTCTTCAGTAAGTTGATGAATAGATGTAAATACTTCTATTGTAAGCTTACACCAAGAAAACTGTTGTAGTGCAACTTTCCTTAGGTTACCGAATCAATGATTGGTTCAGCTAAACTTTCAGATAAAATTAGGGGGTTTTTTTGTTGTGTTTTTTTTTTTTTTTATAACTAGCCTCCAGGAAAAGTTGTTTTATGTCACTATTAAGCATACTTATAATACACAGCTTTTAAAAGTACTTTTCATTAGTAGGTCTGAAAGCACCTTGCAAAAGAATTCAGTGTAATTATTCCCTTCTTATCTAAGGGCAATTATTCTCTTCTTATCTAGTGCTCATAAAGAGATCATTGTCTGCCTTTGATTGCTGTAAGAAACTCTATAAGAAGGTCTAACAATAAAGTCAGATTTTTTATTTAAATTTTTTTGCAATTAAAAAACCCCACAAACTCACCTTTCTGTTTTGTACAGTTTTCTGTTGTAGCATTTTTATTTCGTTTAATGATGCCTGAGGTTATTTCATACTGTACTTACCATTACCAAGGTTGGAAGCTAAGCTTGTGTTTTAAGTAGAGCAGACTTAGTGTCTTAGTAGAACTCCTCTTAGGGTCAGAAGAGACCCTGCTGAAGACTTAACCACATTTTGTTGATGAGTTAGAGAATGATTCAGGACAGTTTCTGTTAAGGTGATCGAAGCAGTAATGGTGCGTATCTCTAGTTGAGTTACTAGGGAGCTTGGCTGCTAAGAGAATTTGTACAGATGTCTGTTGGTATCTATCAGAAAAAAAAAAAAAGGTGGGTGGGTGAATGAGTGAGTTCTGTGGCCAGCATCCTCATATCTTCTTGGTTTTCCTTCATTCCCACCTTGCAGAGCTGGTAGAAATGGTATAGAATCTCGAATTTAATTTTTTTTAACTGGAACCACCAGTTCAAGTGACCTTTGGTGTTTCATTTTTGTAATGCATTTGGTAGCAGAACAAACTTCTGATGCTAGAGCTGTGAAATCCATACCCTTACATTATTTTCCAACTACCTCTATCAGTCAGGGTATGCAGATGCTATCACTAATTATATTATTGCATTTTAATAGTTTAGTTTAGGACTTGAGGTCTTCTACTGGGTTGATATCTTCCAAAATAGGACAGAAAGCCATTTATTTGTTTTTCAATTCAAGACAATATATTAAAGCATTGTCATATAGGGATAAAATACAAGGGATAATATACTATGTAGTATACCATATACTAAAAAATATGGGAATTGTATTTCCACGTAGTGTAATGCTATCCAGGAACATGAGCTTGTACAACTTCGATCTGAGTTGTAAACCATTTATTAAAGGGGACGAAGGCTTACCTACTGTAATGAAATGTTTGGCAGCAGTCTTACAGGTGTAGTCAGTGATCTCAATTGACTCTCTGTAAAAACAATGCCTGCTTGTTGGCAGGCTAGCATCTAGGCTTCAGTTAGACCTGTGTGGATTCAGATTGTTTGGAAAAAAGGTCCAAGAGAAAATAGTCTGAGGTTCAGTTCCAAGAAGGAGTTTTTCTGCCTATTTCTGTGTTCATTGCTTTTGTGTGACTCTTGTTTTCATCCATGCTTTTGTATTTGATCCATTATTTCTGTGTTGTGTTTTTTTTTTAACTGTGCCTTTGTTTACATCATTTTACTGTACCTAAAACCTCAATATCCTTTAAATGGTCTATGATAATAGTTTTCCCTTTGTGCTTATACCCATGAAAGACCTTGGTATTACTCAGCTGCACATCATATCTGTGACAGCTATAATATATCAAAGCTGGTCTGGAGAACCTCCCACTGGAAAGCTGGGCTGTTTGCGTAGCGTGGAGGTCCTGATTCATTTGTGACTGCTGCCTTCTGCATAGTTTCAGAGCTAGCAGACCCAGCTGGTAGTCATACACTTTGCCTGGTACCCTGGGTTTGAAGTCTCCAACATCCTTGTCTAGCGGAAAGTACTCTTTGCAAAGCATGTACCTGAAGATTAACTCTCCCATTAGAATATAAAGATCTAGCACTTCTCAGTGCTAATATCCGTCCTGCCAGTTATTCCTCTGCTTTGTACATGCGATGGGATAAAATCCTCTCCTTTGAAGACACTCTCCGCATTAAGTATTTGTTGAAGCAACTATCTTGCAGTTAAAGTGATTTCTAAACAGAATCTTCATGTATCTCTTGTTTCACTAGTTTGAATAATAATTGCAAAGTAGAATTTGGAAGAAGGCCAAACCCATTCACGTAGCCATTTAAAGAAAATTACTGCAAATAGGTTACTAATGGTACCTGGCACCATTTAAGCAGACAAAAGAAGCCATAAATGTTGGACACAATATGCAAGAAAAGAATCTTTCGGCATGTATATTAAGAATACTATAGAAGAGCAGTATTTTTGAAGATAAGTAGCAAATAAAGTTATTGCGACAAGCAGAGGTTGGCTGCCTGCTGTGATTGTGATGGATCACAGTCCACAGGAGGCTCTTTCGCTGGAGAAAGACCATAGCTAACAAAATTCTTAAATTCTGAGAGTGCTCTCACTTTTATTCTGTTTTGGTGCAGTATCTAGTACAGTGGGAGCCCTGGTCTGTTGAGCATCCAAGCATTACTAGCAATGTTATTGCTGCCCGTGCTTAATAAAGAACGGATCCCCCTATTCTAATGGCACGGAGCAATGACTTCAATGAAATCTTTTCAGCTGTAAATAACTAAAAAATAAAACACAATCCTGAAGATCTACCGGTCTAAAATTTGTGTAAAATACACAAAAGGGAGATTGATTAACACAAATTCTCTGTTGCAGGTAATAGAGACTGTAGATAATAGTTCATGTTGTGTAAAAAAAATATAAAAAATGTTACTCATAAAGCTATTTTAAGTGTTAAGTAAAACTTGAAAGGGGGAGTGAATTCAGCTAAGGGAGAAGGAGGAAGAGATATATTTGTGGTGTCTTCCCCAGCTCTCATGAGTGATGTAAGTATATTAAGAACTGTTACTATATAAATACCTTGGCTGCCATACAAGTGCCCTACATAATGTTTGGAAATGAGGGAATTGAACGGTGTAGCTGTTGAACCAACTTTAGATATTTTACCTTCCTTTTTTCCAGGCACAAAAATATGGACCCAAGAATGGCATATCAGCTCAGACCGCAGATGTTTCTACGTCGGTATCTTGTTTTTAACAGTGGATGATAGCAGATGCCTAGGGAAGAGTATCATAGGGTGTGCCAATAGCTGAGTATCTGAAGGAAGTATCAGTGGCTTCTAGCAGGATGTAGTTCAGGGGTCTCTGGGCAGATAATTTGGTATTTAATTGTGTGGTTTCTAATAGTTGTGGTGAATTTATGCAATCTCTTTTTGAGCTCTTGATAGTTTTAGCATCTGCAGCATCCCGTGACACAAGAATGACAGAAATATGTGTCCATTTTTTGTTAGGCTGTTGCCATCTTAAAAGTTACAATCCTCCACTCCTTTAATTTTGTATTGTGAAAAACCCTCTTAATTTTTCAAGTTTGATATCAATCTTGTATGGATAAAGTTGACTGCTTGAGGTGTACATATGGAATTCCAGACCTTGTGAGCAGAGTCTTATTTACTGAGAAATATAGAAAAGAACTCTTAATGAAATTTTCTCATTTTCAGTAATGTCCAGTTTGTTTGTGCTTTGCATTTCTCTTAAAATGGAACCTGAGAACTGCTTATAGCCAGTTTTGCTTTTAGCAATGTATCTTTTTATAAAGACTACAGTGTTCATATCCGTATACGAGTTATATCTGTAGAAACATTGCGAGCATAAAAAGCTTGCTTTTGAAAAGTAATTGCCAAGTTTGTGATTCTTTATAAGAATGAAGAAAGTTTTGATTCAGGTTTTGGTGTGCAGTTTCTGTAGTTCAAGTAGCAGAGGACAGGTATTATACCCATATTTATCATACAGTCATCCAAAAAAAAAGTAAGATATTCACGAGTAATTTGGAAACAGAACAGTATGTAAATGAAATGGCTCTTTCCTGTGGTCAATACTAGAACTTTTGCTTAATCTGTTAAGAAGCAGTGATATAGATCAAATGGTTTGGTTTGCCTTTCCAGACTTGGATTGCTCTGGAGAGTGCTGAGGACTTTTCCAGTTTGATATGGACTTATCTCTGGCCTGGATTCTTCCTTCCTCCTCTTGAGTGTTAGGATTTGTTAGCAGATATTTAAAGACATTTGATGCCTGAGGCAAAGGATTCTTTATGGCAATATATATATTATGGCATTGTGTGTGTATGTATGTATATATATTTTATTTGTCAGAACAGAAAATGAGGTTACAACTCCCATTGTCCGGTAACTTTTTATTAATTTAATTAGATAAAGCAATGAGAGTGGTTGAATTGTAGGAGAGAGATTTAAATAAATGTATTTGAATCTTATAATGACACAGGAAGCTGTACAGTGAAAATCTGCTATCTTGTGTGAATGATCAAGGGATAAAATTAAACCAGCTTATGTTACAGGTCTGTGATTTGGAACCATTTCCGAAGTGGAGGTGAAGATATAAAAAAGAAAAAAAAAAGATTAGAGGGATGGGGGAAAGGATATGGTTCTTCAAAAGATACCTATAGCTAGCGCTATTATGAATTGTAATAGAGCACCATGAGCAAGAATTGTTCTGTTTCTCTGAACAACAAAAACTTCAGTGCAGCAACAGGGTTCTATTAAAAGCAAATGCAAATCATAGGATTAAGTGCTTAAGTCGTCTTCCTCTGAGTTACAGACCTTCCAGAGGTGGATTCCTTCCAGATTTTGCCAACCTGCTGAGGAGACATTCTCTCTTCATTTATACCAGTAGAATAACCCTGTGGAACATATATTAAATCCAATATACATTATTTCCCAGTGTTGCAAAGAGCATATTTGAATTTGAAAGTCTGTTCACTGGACCTGTAATAAGATTGAGGAAAGTATACTCTATAAAAAAAAAATACAATTTGAGTTCAGTACTACTGCTAGGAGCATGCCTGTGCAATATTAGTCCGTCCCTTGTATTTCCAGAATGTTAAATACTTCTTTTTATTAATAAAGGAATTGGAAATCTCTCTTTCTTCCAAGGATTTAAATGAGAGACCACTGATTAGAGAATGATGTTGTAGCTTGGAAAATAAGGAAGATGATTATATGGAAAATTCTCATCATACAGTTTCATTTTCAGTACTGTGTTGGGGGGTTTTGCAATTGTTATTGTTAATACAGAGAGCAGATAACCTAGATAGCGGTTGTTCTGGGCTAAAAGTGACCAGTAATGGCAAAAGATTTCATAAAAGATAGTGTCCTGTTTTCACGAGATGCCAAAGTCAAGTGTTTTGTCACTGTCATACGGAGGTTTTATTCCAAAGGTGGAATAGTTACTTAATTCAGTCTTCCCCTTCCCCCTTTGGAGTTCGGTTTAAATACTTCTGGTGTGAGGAAACTTCTAGTTGGTTTGGAGAGAAAATGTTTGTGATTTAATTGTCCAGTGCTGTGGTGACAGAACAAGTGCTTGCTGGTTTTAAAATAGCATTGCTCATTGAAACTCCAGAAATACTGGGAAAACTTTGTTACCTGTTTTGGATTTGAATTTGCATCCTTGTCATCCCAGGATGAGTGTGAAAACCAAGAAATGACTGGCATTTGCTTTATGTTGAGCAGAGAATGAAAACTCTCTTAAAACAATCAAATGACCTCTGCGTGGGAGATGCTAATATGATTTTTATAGTGTCTCCAGGAGTAGATCTGCTACTAGTAGTCCATTTTTGGTTGAGGAAGATATAATGGGATGGATGTGTCATGAGGATTTGGATCATATTGATTTGCCTCCAGCTGCATTGTCACGGTTTTGACAAGTGTCATGGCTGATGACTGAGTGTCCATACTGATGTGCAACTGTCTATTTGTTTTCACTTATGTCTACTTCTGCTTTGTTTTGTTGCTGTGTAGACTAAGATCTCAGCTTTCTGAGCCCTAACACTTGCTCAAGCTCTTGGAATACCTTTCTCCCTCGGAGTATCTTAAGAAGTTTGGGTTGTTACATTTTTCACTGGCAGGAGAAGCACTAAATGAAAGATCTTTAAATGCTGACAATGCCCAGTTCTGTTTATATTTTGATGGCTTGCAAAAGACATTTTTGAATGCACGTCTCCGCTGATAACACAATTGATAAGAATAGGCCTGAGGTGATGCAGGTTGAATGGAGAAAGCGCTGGAGAACACACTAAAGAGTACATAACTTCTGTGAGTTTGTGTCCTTGATTAGGCTGCATTTTGGGGGAGCATGTGGTGTATTTTTGGGGAGTTGATTGTTTGGTTTTGGGTTTGTTTTTACAGTGTTTAGGACAATTTCTTCCAGCGTTTCTGGTTAAGAGCTGTAACTCTATTTCCTGGATGCTGACATTGTTGGTGTCTTTGCCTTCATTGAAATTTACAATTTTGTAATATTATGGTGTGCTAGGTAAGACTGTTTGTTATTGCTTCCTTGTTTCCTCTACAAATGTAGTCAGGAAAGAAATCTTGGGTTTTTTTGTTTTGTTTTAAAGCACCTCGTTATGCTGGCTGATCTAAAAATCTATCTGGAAAATTGCTCCAACTTAAAAATAAATAACAATTGCACGCAGACATACTTGGCTGCACAGCAAGATCTATTTTTAGAAGAGGGTTCTGTCCTGTTTTCACTTACTTTTAATGATCTGGAGTTTTACCTTCATTTGAGAAATCCTAATGAATTTTGGCATCTTTTCCAGCCTTTCCTAATAGATAAATGTATGTTTCCTCTGGATCAGATTTCAGAATCATTTGTGTAGGGGAAGCCCTGCTTATCTGTCAGATAGCCTCAGGTATTCCAGTAATTCCTAGTGTGTTCCACATTCTGCCTCTGCTTGTTTGGTGTTTACTTCAGCAGGGTTTTGTGATTGGGAAGGTGAAGTAGGCTGTAGGAGGTTGCTGCCATATAAATACAACATATTAAAAAGCAACTGCAGTCCCATGTAGATGAGTGTTCGGATGAAATGTTGCTTTCATTTTTTAAATGAACCTGTGTCAATCTGGATTGGATTTTACTTTTGTTGTGTATTAGTTGATGATTACGGCAGCAGGCTGGGAGTCAGAACTCCTGTACTTCTCTCTCAATTCTATCGAGTTTCTGTATTGCCTTGAGATGCTTTATTTGTCTTTTACTCAGCAGTATAACGGGAATAATCCTACTTCTAGGATTACTGATGCTAGTAGAGCACTTCTAGGACACTGGGTAAAAGGTTCAAAGTTCAGGATCATGTTAAAAGAAATTATCGTGCAGTTGGAAATGAGCCAAATATTCACTCAACTGAAGATGAATAGGCTAGGTAAAGGTTAAACTAAAAAAGTTGCAGAAAGACAGGGGACTGAAATAGGACAGGGTAAGCTATAAATACTGTTATGTGACTCTCTATTTCCTTGTTTTCTTATTGATTCTTGAGACTGTGAACTCTTGGCCTATCACTTAACGTCTGTAAACCATGGGACACAGCAGTGATGCTAAAGTAATGATACTTTAAGATTGGCAAAAGTACATGCCTGGATGATGTACCTGTGTAAGGCACATATTGGGACATATCCACTAAAGCACTCTTGTAGTTGAAAGACTCATCTATCTGTTTGTAGCAGATAATACATCATGGAAATGATCCATAGTGTTGATAAATTAGAATATGGTATGTTGGGATTTTGGGAGTTAGCAATGGCCAGTCTGTATAGCTTGTTCATTGGCAAGAGTGCGTTTCTGACAGAAAGGTTGATTCAACAGCTTAGTGCATTTCTTTCTCTCCTATATAATAGAAAAATGCACTATAGACTATTCAGCTTTATCCATAGAGATGCTTTTTGGCTGCAGATTTTTGAGTAAGATTGTGGGAGTTTTCATTTTCACAATCCTTTAGCAATGCCTGTGTTTACTGAAACAGTATGAATAAAGCAAGGGTGCTCTTTTGTTGAAAAGTCTCATCCTACCTTTTTGGGATTGTTTCTGGAGGACAGACTCTTAATTCCTGTCATAAGTTTCTTTAATACTTACTTAGCTATTATGCTGCAGATTTGTGTTTGAACAGTGTAGTATACAATATGCAAAATACAATTTATCCATGTCGTAGATTTGTTAAGACAAGAATTTACCATGTTGCAGAGCCTAAACTTCTGCACAGCACTGTCTTTGCATTACATGTGAGATCTCGTGCTGAGGTTAAACTAAAGCAGTGTTCAGAGAAAATAATTACGGGATTTTATATTATTGTTGGACTTAAATTCATGACACAGGTATGAAGCTGGTTCTGTCAGGTAGCCAACTGTTAATAGGTCTATTCTTTTCTTGCATCTAGGTATAGGTAGAGACCTTGGGAAGAGGAGAACAGTACTTCAAGGCAAAGATAAAATTCCTTAGGTCACAGAGAGAGCTAAGAAAAGACAAGAAGGTTCTTGTTTCTTTTTGAGGCTTATCAGCGTTCTGGTGCAGAGGCTTATTCGGAATTTTAACTGAACAAACAAAACATGCCATGAAAAATGAAATTAACTAAATTGCGTTCTTTCATGCTATTTTTCTCAAGTTATGGTACGAGGCTTCTTGGGTGTCTCACCTTGAGCTGCTTCCCACCTCTCATTGTAACGTCTTGTTTACCAGTCTTTTTTTCCTTTCTATTCTTGAGAGATTTATTCTCTATCTTCAGAGCTTTACTTGCCTTCTTTGAGTAGCTGAGTAAATTTAGGGATCTCTCGGGGATTTAAATTTGTCAAAAGATGATAACACTGTCATGTTTCTTGCCTTGTCCCTCCGCATTTTTGAGTTTTTCTTTCAGGACAAGCTCCTGTGGCTATGCATTTGATGTTGTGCATAGTTCCTCAAAGTGAGACTGTTAAGGTTTTTGCTCTCTGGACTCTGATGTTTGTTAGGTGGCCTGTACTGTAGTACTCAAGCCTGCTCTTTCAAGCTTTTCTTACAGGGTATTTCAAAGCAGTCTGTTTTAAAGCACGATGAAGTGATAACAGGGAGGGAAAAGTTGTGGGAAATGCTGGTTGCCATGCCAAATAAAACTCTCAGAGGTGGACAGCTTGTTTGGCAGCATTAGGATATCTAGTGCATTTTGCAGCACACTTGCTGTGAACTGACAGCCAAAGACCTTTTGTTCAGTGTTTTGGAAAATTTCAGACCCAGAACTGTCATCAAAACACTATTCAGACAAAAACTGGTATGGAGCCACTGCTCTGAAAGCCATAATCTCTCTTCATGTGTTCAGGTTTTCAGACTTAATACAGAGATGTCCCATACTCTCTACTGTTTGAAGGATCAAAGACTTAAGAAACATGATGCTTCAGATTGTGAGTTGTTTGCCCTAGCACCCATTCATATGGAGTATCTCCTGCAGAATTTTTCTGGTATTTACAAACAAAGTGAGCAAAACCTTAGATTTTCCTAGAGTAGGTTTGTTTAGTCTGTGTTGGATTTTTCTTTTTTTTTCCCTCTAAATTCTGAAATCCTTACTGATGAGTCTAATTATAAAGAAGACATTCCCTCATGCTAGTGATAAGTCTAAATGTGCCTTGGGACAATTACATCTTTCTTAGCATGATGTCAGTGGAAAGCCTGAAAATGCTGCCACACAGCAGCTTGCTTTCTCGGCTAGAAAAGAAATGTTTATTGTTGGTGGCTTGTTAGATCCTTAGTATCATATAAATCAATTTTGTATAGTATAGTCATAACATCCTTCAGTCAAATGCCCTGGCCCTTTGTGGTTATACCCCAAATCAGCAGTGTATCATAGTGTGTTCATAGATTGGGCATATGAAGGCATATTTTGTTGAACCTAGCTAGGCCTTGGTCAGTTGGAAAGGTTGCTTTCAGGTTTTTGGTGCATGTTTTTGTTGTACAGAAACAAAAATGAAACAAAGGTACTGGTATTATACACAGGTTTTGGGTTGAGATGGGCATATTGGTTGTGAAAGAGGTGTTTTTGTTTGTCCTGTCCTGTTCCCCTAGCCTCAGTCATGGTATGTGATTACAGTAATAGCCAAAAATGTGTCTGGAGAGAATCTGGCTTGAGGATCACACACTCTCTCCTCTCAGGAGTTTGCAATCTGTATTTGTTTTTTAAGGCAAACACCTATTGTATGCTTTATCAGTTGGGTCTTTATAGGAATAATATGAAAGGAATCACTGCCATCCTAATTTTTTCATCAGCATTTTATCTCTGTTTTGCTTAATTGCTGATGGTACATTGTTTTTCTAATAACACATTCCTACCTCTTGATGTGAACTTAAAGTGTCTAATTCATTGAGACAGGATTGTCTTGCTCAGTGGATTTTATGAACATGTAATTTCTCATGTCAAATGCTTTAGCATTTCTTTGGCATGCTAATAAAAAAATGCTTCAATAACTTTGGTTTTGTTTTCAACTTTTGTTTTGACTGTAAAAGTGTCTTACAAATGTTGTTGCTAGACTGAAGGATGTGGATTCTCCCAACCTCCTTCCCCCAAACCCTGTATCCCTACTAAGCTAATTAAGCATCCCCTGTGCTAGGTGGCAGATGATGCTCTGTAGTATCTGCGTACAAGGCTGTTGGCCTGTTTACTCAGTCCAGGAAATTGATACCATGCCTGAAGTCTGATTTGGGCCTTTTGCCCAAGAGCTTCAAAATAAAGCTGTGTGAATCCCACATCTTAATCTAGTGCTCTTTTTACCCTGTGAACCACCTGCCAGTTCTCAGTATGACCTTAATTCACCCCATTTTCCCAGAAGGAAACTTGCTCCTTGTGTCTCTGCTTTCCTCTTGGAGGGATCTCCTCCAGCTCTGTCACTAGCCGTGTGACCAGGAGAATGTTTGTCATGACCTGATGTCTCAGCTGGAAGGGAGCAGATCAGTCACTTCAGGTTGGAGCCAGCTTCTAAAGACTGACCTACTGCTGCCATATGACACTGCAGGGTTTGACAAATAACCATTAAATTTTTTCTTCTCAGGCATGCATAAGTAGATGGCTTTGAATGGAGGGGGAAGTACAGATGCTAATTTCTGCATAGCTTCTCTATTACGAACCTGAGATATGCACTGTTGATGCCATATATTCATCCATCTGAAACCTTGTGTAGGTTGAGATTCGAGGTATAAAGACTCTTATCTTTTCCTGAAGTTCTAAAGAAATGAAACTAGTGTGTCTAAAGGGCTTTAGCAGACAAAATGTCTTGGAAGTCTGGCTGTGACAGTTCAATATGTCTTCTCCTGCTGTACCTGGTAGAGACTATCACCAGTTCACTGCTGAATGATTAGAAGAGAATGTGTGCCTGTACCTCATGCAATTTACTTTCAAGTTTGGCTTTTTAGCTTGGTCTTATCTTCATTGTCAGCTTTTAAACTGAGATTCAGGACCTTTTTGTGGTGTGATGGAAGGGGAGACACGGGTCCATAATGGAGGAGGAGCCTTTCTGCCAATACGATAGTCAAAAGTATTTTTTTACTATGATATGCTAAAAATGGATATAAAAAGATACTATTTTAAAGTGGAACTTTTTGGCTAAGTCTATTGTAGTAAATTTAGCCTTTAGTGTAACTTGTCAAATTCAAATAAAATATCTTTGCTAATAAATAATATGAGTATGTATTGGTTAAATATTTTTTGCTGAAGTTTTAAAGTACATCAGGTAACTGGAATGAAGGAAATTGCTGGCTAAACAATTGGATCCAATTCACTGATGGGACAGATCAGCTTGCAACAGATTTTCTTCAGTAGGCGTAGATGGAAAATTGTGTGTTTATTTCAGTATAGTTTTTGTCAATTATTTTTTTTCTTAAAGGAGAAACTAACAAAGATTGTTTTCCTCTTGCGAAATGTAGTAAAAATGAAATGTGATGTTGAGATCAACTGTTTCTACTGATGTGGTGATGTAGCATCCAGAAAGTCACCTCAGTTCCCTAGCTAAAGATAATGCTTCCTTTGATTTAAAAAAAAAAATTAGTTTTCAGTTAAAAACATGATTAATCGAGGCATGTGAATCCAAAACATCTAGTGTAGTTTTATTTTACTAGTAACATTCTCTAAATCTTGTAAAACTTGGATTTGTGTAAATGGAATTCTAGTTTCCTTTGAAACTAACTTGACACAGTTGTGAGTTTGGAAGATTATCCTAAAATGTAATCCTTCAGTATATTGCAACTTTTTTTTTTTGTTATCCCCAGCAACATTGGCGACATTGGATTTCATTGTTGGCAGTGGCAACTTCATGTTCTAGGCTGGGTCTTAGAACACTTCAGAGTACCTTGTGTACCTGGCAGTGTTACATATGCATATACTGTGTGTCAGTGGTGCATATGTAGCAGTTTGGAGAACATCTGGTCCATAAAATGGGAAGGACCATTTACCATTCTTTAACATCAAATACGAAAATCATCAATCTGAATAAATGTGTGCTTAAATTATGCAATTACTTAAATGTGAATGCATTATAGCATTACAGTTAGCAAAAAGAAATACCAAATATGATGCATAAGCTATGTTTACTTGCAAATCAACATCAGTTTAAGGTTACTATCTAGTAACAGGCTTTCTTTCAGAAAAGGAGTAGAAATGCAAGATCAAATTAAAATTGCATATTTAAACCAAGTTTCCTTGGTTGATGATTGAAATAGTAACTATTCTTGGTATGTAAATAATTTTGAATTAACCTGGCCTGAGTATCTACTGCAGTGAACTGCAGGAGAAGTGTTTTGACGCAAGATGCGTTTCATCAAATGTTGATGGATGTTTTCAAATATGAGAACAAAAAGCAGAATGTTGGTTATGGCTTTTCCTGTGGATCCAAAACAGATAAGTTTTGAAGCAAGAATGGAAATGGACAGAAAAATGGACAGGCTCAGAGAAGGCACACTGAATGGGTGATAGGATCATCTTGTGGGTCCTGCCTGCTCCTTTGCTTCAGCTCCGACACTCATCTGACCCTTCAGTCAGTTGATCAGCCTCCCTAATGCCACAGCACACTCGTTGCTTTTAAAATATTTATTTTCTGATGTTTTAGGAAACTGAGTCTGCAAGGAGAGGTCAGGCAGGCACCTGGCAGTGAACACAGGGACAAGGGTCAGCCAGGTTTAGGAACTGTTCATATGTTTCTCTGTGAGATGGATTTCTTCATCTGAAATGAAAATTTGTAAACATACAAGTGCAAGCTAAAGCTTGTGAGTTACATTTACAGAAGCCATGTTACTGGTTTCAGTCAACTGAAATATCAGTTTAACATATTTTCTGGGTGTGTGCTTAGCTTCTCAAGCTTTAATCAGTATAAGACATGGGGTGATAGTACGAGCTCTCCAGCCTTTTTTGCTTACATCAGTTGCAAGACTTCAGGAAGTACTTTGTTTCAGATGCTAATGGTAGTTAAGCAACTAAAAAGAAATCTGATAGATTGGATATGGCATTATCATTTTATTGATATTTTGCCCTTAAAGTGGAAAAAAATCCATTAATCTTGTTAATACTGTCTCCTACCTACTTGATATCCAGTAGAAATAACAAAAAAAATTAATACATGCAAGATAATTAAATGGACCAGATAGGCATTGCAGACAATTCATAGCTGTCTTGGAATACCAAGGGTAGAATATTTCTCTCTGCATGGATGGAAACAGGAAAGAAGTTTTAGAGAGCTCCTAATCCTAGTTCTGTACTTTGATCATTCTTGAGAGCAATGGGAAGAAACTTTGGGTTTGTTATCAGGTCCCTTAAATGCCATGTATGTGTGGGATCTTTTGGATTTTACTTGCTTAAGGACTTTGTGTCCAGTAGGGATGGACAGGAAAGGTTGGAATGCTTGTTTTATGGTTTTTTTTATTATCTATCAGTAAAGTGCTGTTTACTCTCATTCTTAGTGGTAGATTTTGGATGGATTACTGTAGGAGTGACAATGTGGGGAATATGTGGAAGATATAACTCTGACAATCTACAGATCTGTCAGGTGGATTAATTTGTAAAAGTATTTGTTCCTATATGGTAATTGTCTTTTTTCCAGATTATGGTGGAACATTTATCCATTCACTGTCCATGTTACAGTTATTTAAAGGTATATTTAACATGTTTGGAACAGTGTATGCTGTTTCCTTATTCTCTCTTACAGCTTTGCAGCTGTAATGCTCATCTTGGGAACATTACGAGTTGGTTACTCATCATTCTTTTCACAGATAATCCTAGCAGCCTTTCCACATTCTGCTTTGACCAGTAGCACAAGCATTTACAGAGTCACTTGTACGAGAAATACATCACGATATGGAGACAAGGAGAAATAGCAGTGGCAGTAATAAGGCTGTTGCTGCAATGGTCTACGGTTATGAGTAAGACAGGATATTTAGGTGTAATGTCTTGGTTTATATCCTTTTAGAGAGAAATAGGCTGATTTCAGGCAAACACATAATCTTTTAATGATATACAAAGTATAACAGCTTTTTCTCTTTTTTTTTTTTTTTTTTTTTTTTTTTTTTTTGTTTTATATCTGACATAATTTTAATCAACCAGCCCAATACAGACTTGGTAGGTTGATGATCCAGGGAAGTCAGAATGTGTATCAGGTATTATCTGAGGTTTTAGAATCACTGAAAAACTAGATTTTCCCATGTTTAATTTAGTTTTTTCATTCTTTTAATAGTTAGGAATAGAATTTTTGTATTCTGACATTGTAATTTGTTTGTTCATCAGCTGTCTTTCTTTCATGCTATCATTCGGTAGAGCAGTAAGTGAAAAGTACTATATCATTTTAGTTATTGGGGTAGAAATTTCTTAAAGTGTTGAATGAGTTACTTAATTTCAGAAGCTTTGTGAAATACTGTATATTTTAACTTTTTGTCTAAGTAATGGGGGTTTTTTGTGCATCCATCTACTACAGATCAAATGTAATGGTTGTTTCAAGAAGGTGCTGAAGTGTCAATTTCATTGCAACCGAGCTAGCATAGATAACAAGAAAGCACATAATTTTCTCTTAGTAACCTCCTGTTATTCTGTGGTCTGTGCTTAATACACAGTTAATGGAGAAAGTACTGAGATGTCATAACAGCATTAGATACTGAAGTAGTATGCTGTCTTATGTTCCTTGAATCTAAAAAGAAACTGGAATATACTGATCCTCTTAAGCTATAGAATTGAAATCCTGAAAAGGATGTTTTAATGTAATTTATTTTAATAGACTTTGTAGGATCAAGGGGATCACTGACACTGCAAGATTATGTTACCTTGCCAAGCTGCTTACCAGAAAAAGCAGCAGAATTTTCCCTGAGCAGTTTGCAAGCAGACTTTTTCAATACAGAAGAGGAACCTTCAGTATAGTTGTTGAGTTTTGTAGAGGAAGTGATCAGGGTGGATGATATGTTACCAGTTTTTTTTTTCCCTGATTGTTCTGCTTTTTCACCTCTTCACATAGACATACAGAAATAACACTTACTATAGTAAATGCTAGGCTTTTATACAGCTCTGGAGGTACTTTGTGAAGTATTTATTTAATTAAAAAATGATTGTACTAAAAGAAGTTTGTCTAAATATATAGTATTTCTAGGCTTAGAAGGAAAAAACCTACTGTATGTAAGACAGCTTTAAAATTTCATGTCAAAATTGTATTATTTATGAAATGACCTTGGTTTGCTTTTATCTTATTGTTACTTTTGGCTAGAATCTGCAAGCATCATGGAATCCTAAGGAATTTGCAGTCATGTTAAGGAAAAAAAAAGGCAACCTTTGCATGAGCAAAGCATGAGTGCAAGAGTATGACCTATATTTGTCAGATTTAGTAGAAGCAGCCTGCTAAGTAGCACATCATTATCTAAATGCAATCATGTTACTTTCCCAGATCCAAGTTTTGAAAATGAAGTAGAAAATGTATGAAGCTGACATTCTTCAGTTGAGTCAGTCCTTTCTCTAGGTGTTTTGAAAAGTTTACCATCTTCATCTGAAGATCGTTGTGCTCCTTGGGAAAGCCAGTAAGGTGAAACTTGGCAATGGGAAAGAAAAGCCAAAGAATGCCAGTGGTTTTTTTTTCTTCTGTTTAGTCATGGATAACTTTAGCTTTGTGTGTATGTGAATGCATTAGCTCTGTGTGAATTTTGTCTAAAAGGTATAGATTTAACTGTGACAATGAATCTGCCCTTTTGGCTGTCATGCTTTGTAGATTCTGAAACTGAGCTTTACCAAAAAAAAAAAAATCTTTTAAGTGTAGGTTAGGTAGAGGTGCTTGAAAGGCACTGAGAATTTTGTGTTGAGGAAGAGAAATAATTGGGTCTGAGAAGTTTGATAGTTACTGCATTTATGAGACTTCCTGGGAAAAAAATGAAATAAAATTAATCACAGGACTGGCTAGGAATTAGTGAAAATATTACTTTTACTTAAAAAACCCCACAAATTTACAACATTTGTTTACTTTCTTGGTGAAACCTGAATGTTCAACAGAAGAGCATCTTCCATAACTTTGTAGAGATTATAGTTAGAAGCAAGCACTATCTGGTAGTTGTACAGAGTTAAATGAATTACATGAAGTCTGGCTATTTTGGGATGTTGCCATGTTAAGAGATAGATATATCAATACAATATAAAATGAATAAATTTTATATTTAAAATTATACTTTTCAAAGGCCTGTTCTTTGCAGACTGACAAAGCTGAATGGGAAGAATTGGCATCTCAGCTAAATTTGTAGTTAATTATAGAAATTAATTTTATAAACAAAATTTGAGTAGTCTCTTCTACATTGACAGCATTAAAGTGAAATGTTCAGAATTCTTACTTAAAATAACTCGTGTTGCTCCTTGAATATATTTTTCCAGAGTTTCTGAAAGTCTTTTTCTGTTCATTCATTTTCGTCTGTGATCGTTTTAACACATATTTTTGTATTGTATTTACGAAAATAGAAGACACAGTCCTTGATAGCTGTTCTTCCACCGAATACTTCTGTAATCAGCAATTTTTACCTGTTACGGACTTCTTAGTACAAAGGTCGTAGTTTCACACTGCCACACAAGGAGAATGATAAAGCTGTTCGCAACTCCAGCATAGTGCTGTTTCTTATCCCCACTTCAAAATTTTGTAATTTCTGTACCTAAATCTTTCATATGTCTAGCAGGAGCATCTGGCCACGATGAAGAGAGAATCATAGTTCTGAAGACCTCTACAAAGTAGAAGTAATTAGACACAGGACTGCTGTGCTAATTTACCTAGGTGCAGATCTGCCTTCCTGGCTTCAGCTTTCCCACCAGAGTATGACTGTGAGTAGAGGCATTGATGCCTGCTCCTTGCTGGCCTCCTCGCCTCTGTCCGTACAGTGACCAGTCAACGCTTGGCATATTACTGCAAACAGAGCAGCTCAGAAACATCATTCACTTAACTGAGCACATATGTATGCAGCTAACCTCATGCCTTCTGAGTCTTGCTAGTTAAACAACTCACTTCTGTACAGAAGTCTTTACTTTGCTGCAAGCGTACATTTAAAGTTCCCAACACTTCTAAAGGTCTCTTCAGTGACTGTCACTCATCAAGGTTGCTCTGAGGCAACCACTCTTTGAGTCTATCTTCACGATATTATATTCTTTTAACCCAGAGACCTTGCTACAACCTTCCAGAACCTCGAGGAAAAAACCATGGAACTTGAAGCAAAAAGGGACAGGTATGGGGAGGAGTTAAAGCTGTTCCTTAGCTTTGCCTCTCTTTCACGTGATGGCAGGAGTATCCCTCCTCTCCATCTAGACCTCTGAGCAGTGGTTGCGAGGGGGGTGCAAGTCCTCCAACACAGACCAAAATCTTCAGTTACATCACGTTTGAGGGACAGTCAGGACTAGAGTTAAGCTCTTCATCCCAAAGAAACCCGAGTTCTTTGAAAACCGCAACTCTTGTCTTTCTGTATTTAAAAATAAATAAATAAATGAACATCCAACTCATAGAAGGTCTCCAGTGTGAGAAGTGCCTTGCTTCACAGCTCTAAGAGTGCAGCCTGTGATGAGCAAAGGGCTGTGCGGTGGGAAGCTCGTGCCCACAATCCACTTCACACCTGTGATGCAGTTTGTAGGCATCACCAGGAGCTCCCTCCCCGCAGGCTGATGCAGTGTCCTTCTCTGCTACAACACGCCGCACTCACACTGCTCTGCAGAGGTTACCAGATTTCTGACTGAAATATGTCCTGCTGTCCAACAGAAATAATTCTTGTTTATGGGCGTCTTCTGAATTTTGTCAACTGGTGGCTTCTGTTATTTTCTCCCTTTGTCTCCCCCTCCTATTTTTTGTTTTATTTTTTTATTTCCAGCGTTGCAGTGCATGTGTCACATGCAAAGGTATACTGGGATTTTGGGGAAGGATATCAAAACTTCAATGTATGTTCATAAGAAAGTATTCAAAGAGCCTGTGGGCAGATATTGGAGATAATTAGGAAGTAGTGGGAACTGCTGCAGGCTCGAGGGATGTTTGCGGGCTGCAGAACATTCCTACGGGAAAGAAATTGCTCTGTAATTACAGGCAAGGTCAGCGCAGTCAGTTCAATGGAATAGAGATGGTAAGAGCTGGGGCTCCCTCCCTTGAAGATCTTTGAATGTCATTAATGAGACCCAGTTGTTACCACTTTTTAAGTAAATGTCTCCTGAAGTATATGTTGTGTAAGTGTTCTCTGTGCTGCAAGGACTGCAGCCCTTTCTTGAGAGAGAAGATTCACACTTGTAAGTGAAGGGAATTTCTTGGTCATGTTTCACATTTCTTTTAATCTCTAAAGATTTTGAAGGCGTGTTTCAGTCGTGTAAATCTCCAGTTTGTTTAAAAGGCTAATACGTGTTTGTACATTTTTCTTTTCTGAAGCAGGTCTTTCAACATCTGCCTGAAGTATTTCAGTCCAATTTATTTGAAAAGGAGGTGTATTTTCATGGCTGATGGGTAGCCTTGGCTCCAGGATGTTGTGGTAGCCATCTTAAATTCATCCTCAAGAGACAAACTTTGCTTCCCTCCCTTCTGAGGGCAAACCCTTGAGTTCAAAAATACTCTGTGCCCAAAATTTGTCATCAAAAGCATTCAAGTGGCAATACTAGCTGCAACTGCTCCTCCCTTTGTTTCTCACTTGTGCTATACAGCCTTCCCCTTTGCCAGTGCAGCTGAATATGGGACCACACTGGGACTGTGTCAGGGACTGATTCAGCTTAAAACAAAGAAGAAAAAGCTGTTGAGCACAGTTTAGACTGATTGAAATCTAGGCTGCTGCAGTGCCATACCTCCTGTCTCCTTTCTTACATCGGCAATAGTGCTGCTGCACGTGCGTGCTGAGCTCACTAAGGGAAGTGCCCTTAAAATCAGTTGCTGGTTTTGGAGGGTAAGTTTTTGGCAAGATCAGCTTCCTGAACTGCACAGTTGGAAGAGTGCTGGTGCTTGTGTTGGAAGGGGCTGGAGGGGTATGGCTTGTCACCAGGGAAGCTGAGAGTGCAGCTGAATCTAGCAAACCAGATTTATATTGGTTAAGCTGTTGTGAATCTTCATTTCTGAAAATTTTAATTGGGTTATTTCTCTCATGTAGTTCATTCAAAGTGTTGCACTTTGAACGATCATCCTGGCTTAAGTGAGGGGCATGGTGTGCCATCTTAGGGCTTGAGAAAGAAGTGATGAGGGCTGTGGGAGCAGAAGTATCTTCCATTTGTCTTGCAGCTGAATGCTTTGTATTGTGAGGTTTAACCTTCAGTTATTTTTCTGGTTTGCTTCCCTGCCATATAAGCATAACAGATCTAGCATTATTTGACTCAGAATTTCCCATGAGCGTATTTGACCAGTAACTGATTAACGGGACTTGCAGCAGTTTTTCCACAAGTGGATATCATATTTATTTACCTGAAGTACGTAGTTGCTAAAGAAAGTGTTTAAAAAACCCCAAACCCAAACCAAACAAAAAAACTATCCCTAAGTTAGATTTTCTCTTCCTTGCATGTCTTGCTAGGTTCTGTTTAGCTCAAATATCCTTAGTTTTGGGGCTGAGTCTGTTCTGCAGTGCTTTTACCTTTTCTAACATCTTTGCCCTATGAACAGCGTAACTGTTTACCTCACTTCCTCTGCAGGCAGGGTTTTTAACAATTTACAGTATTTTATGTCTTTGGGCCTCCATCTTTTAGAGAACGTGTGTAAGTTTGGCAACTCACAGTTACTATCTTCTAACAGTTAGTTTAAGGACCCTTGCTGTTTTTCTTGAAAATATTTTTCCTGAAGGCATTTTAAAATTTGTTTCTTGCTTGTTCTTCCTTACTGTATTTTTAAATTTAATTCCCATTTAACCTGATGGTGTAGCTTCAAGCATTTAAAGTCAAGTATGTGTAATAGTTCTAGAAATAACACAAATATTTCCCTTATTTATCATATGACAGCTATACATGAAAAAATATCTTGCACTTTAAAAAACATATACAGCATACATATATTGCCTTCTCTCCTATTACAAGAACCCAAGAGGGTCATTCAGCACATCAGAAATGCTGATCAGCTACTACTGTTTTTTATTTTCATTTCTCTGAGAGTGTAATTTGGTGGAGGAGGTGGTTGTAAGTTTGTCAGAGTATTGCACTGAAATAAATTTTGTCAGTATTCACAATGGACGTCTGCTGAAAGCCACTAATACAGCTTCACTTCTCTCAATATGCCAACAAATACATTTTCTGTCAGTTTTATTTGCTTAATGATATATAGGTGCATTTAACTAAAATTACAGTGTCTGTATTAATAGGCTGGCAGTTATTTATCACAGTACCTGGCGTTACACCTTTGCTATGTATCTGTTCCTGTGCAGCTGTGCTGGAGTTACAGATCTCTTTATATTTCTGATTAGCACAACTGACTGTCTTGCCCAGGCTGTGCAGCTTTCCCCAGGTAGGGGAGGAACTTCTAGAATTACCCCAAGGACAAACATTGTGGAAAGAAAACCATTTAAGAACAAACAGAACAAAAATCAAGCGTCTTCTAACGTTTTCTGTTCTTCCTTCATTTTTCTAGGGGTGAAGAACATTTTTACAACCACTAGTTAGCTTACTGGTATTTGTTTAGAAACACGTCCTCCAAATTAGTTTTGTATTGTTGTATAATATGAAAGGTGTTAACCTCCATGACTTATACCACAGTGGGAGGTGAATAAAGCAAAGATAATTAGAAGAGATGAGTGAAAGAAGGGGAAAACCAGTCCTTATTCAGGTCAAAATTACATTTTCTCCCAATGGAATTGGCCTTTTTTAACTGGGGAAAAAAAAATCCTTTTACCTCCAAACCAGTTATCTTTTCCTGTATGTACTTCAGCCTTTGAGGAATTGAGTAGTTAATTTTGTTAAATCATTTTCTTTCCTTTTGGATTTAATAATTTGTTACTTTTTGAGTTGGACAAAATAAACAACAAAATGTGTCATCTTGCCAGCTTCTAGCTATATAGTTTTTAGCCTGTAATACAGTGGCTGTATTACAGAATGTGCCAATTTTGTAGCGTAATGTTCAGCAGTAACCTTGAAGGTTACTCCCACAGTCACCGTTTGATAGCTGGGGGGATCATCTGCCATCAGCTTGTGCAGAACCAGTTGTGGTTTGATCCTTCAGAACAAAATGCAGGTTCGTGATCTTGCATTTTTTTAAAAGTATCTTGCTATCTTCATGGGTACTGGTGTATGTTTTTCCTTCTTAGACTGTAAAGGGAGGGAAAACTGCAGCTTCCTTTGACCTCATGCAAGTTTGACAGGAAGGAAATCTGGTTAGGCTGAAAAATCCTGATATCTGGTAGCCTGACTTTTCGAAGACTCTGTAGCTTACGTTTCTTTCTATAAGATGTCTAGGCAGTCAGAATCTTCAAAATGCAGGCCGAGAGTCCTTTTTTGTTTTTAAGATAATAATTTAGAAATAGTGTGTACTCAACCTTCTCTGCTTTCCTTCCTTTCCCAGTCTCCTTTTATCCTCACCTTCAGATACTCTGCTCCAGAGCCTTGAAGAGAGGGGTTTTGAATAAACATAAAATGATGAAGAGGTTGCTGCAATATTGGTATACTTGGCTGTGCACGACTTCTTTCTGTCAACAAAAGAGCTACCTCAATGAAAGATGCATGAGAACAAGCAAATATTTTTCTGGTTGTCCAGCTGTGGCTTAACACTTACACTTTTTGTAAGTTAATGGACACAGTTAGGAGATAAATATGATGAGTTAAATATTGACACTAAAATATGAAAGCCATTGTTAATAAGCCCATTTTTAAAAATTAATACCTGAATTTAGTTCTATAATGTGGAAACATAACTTGTTGCTGGTTTTGCATTTGAGAAGAGAGATGCTTTCAAAGCAAAATCAGATAAAATACTTGTGGATCTTTCCTTCCTGTCTCACAGGCCTAACATGTTTTTGTCTCATTAGGTGTTTGTACTTAAGTATTTTACATCGCTGGGTTTAGACTCAGAAGAGTATTAGGGGATGAGTTCAAGTAGCATCTCCCTTTGTTAAAGGGAAAATCCAAAGCAAAGATATTTTCAGCTACCCTTTTAAGTGAGAGTAGAACTAGGTAACTGCAATTTGTTGATATTTAGTGTCATAGTAGTGCTAGAAATAATTTACCAGCAAAAATAAGTATTTTTTCAGAACCCAGTGTACTTCTATGATTAGCCCTTGCCCTGCTCTGAAAGGAAAGATGTGTAAAGTTTGATTATAAAGAATCTGCAGTTAAAAATTTGGTGTGGATGAATTTCATCTGGAAGCTCAAGTTCTCTTTGTATGGGGAGCCCAAACTGAATTTACGCAACTGGTAAGATCGTGCAAGTAACACCAAGCTATTCTGCAATGCTCTTTATCCTTGGCTCTTACACATGCTTTACAACAGAGGTAGTAACCATTACCCTTGGGTTTCATGATAGGGAAAAAGAAGGCAAAAAGCTTAGTCTGAACATGTGAAGAGGAGCAGAACTGTGGCACTGCTGTCATGGTAGAAGAAGGGGATGTGTGTCTGAATTAGTTACTGATTTTCTTGAGGGAAGACTAGCATCTGGATCTTTTAATAAGGTTGTTTCTTAGGAAATACCAAGTGGGTGGAAATGAAGGAGAGAGGAATGGAAAGAATTAAATCTTAATATATAATATATGTAATCTTAACTCAGCCTGTCTTTTGAGTATTTGACACTACAGTCTTAAAAGTTTTTATCTTGTCTACTGAATATAAGCACAGCATAAAGGAAGCGTTGACCCTCAATGATTTAGAGGTAAAATATTCTTGTAGGGTATATTGTACTGAGAGAGAGGTATTTGAATAATGACTGACGTTATTCCTTTTGTAGTTATTTTAGATTTTCATCTCTCCCTGTCCAGCATTCCTAATGCAGTTAGGATATTTTTAAGGAGAAGCCTTTGGTTTGTCTAATCTTGAAAGTGATGGTAAATGGGACTCAGGTGAGAGAAGGTTATTGGCCAAGATGCAGGAGAGTCCTTTTCTCAAACTTGTTAATTTTATATGCAGTGAATAAGGACAGAAATTGCATACAGATCTTGTGCAAAGCCACTGCATCTATAGTTCTCTGTATTTGAAAATCTACTTGTAAAGTCATGGTACTTGCACAGTTCAAACAATTCTGTTTCATGCTTAATTCATGCTGCTCTAACTGGTGTTTCAGAGACTTTTGTTTTCTCGGTAAACCAAGTTTTTTTGTTTCTGTGTAGGATTAGTAAATGCTTTCATCATAATACACATGCTACTAAAACAAAATGTCAAATCTTGAATGCAGATGCTTGTTAGGAAGACCCCAGTGGCTATGAAATAATAAGCACTGATCCCTGACAGGATCAAGTTTGCTTATGGGATAAGTGCGGAGATTATTCTTCAAGCCATTGTGTTGTGAAAGTTTCTCTGAATTTTCCTTTATATGAACTTTCTTTGGACTGTAATTGAGAAGCACCATAAATCTGGGGAGTCAAGGTGACATTTCTCATATCTTCATCATGCTATGATGAAAAAAAATGGTAGCAGCCATTATATTTAATTTTTGGTTAGTGGTAATGCTGAAGAGTTCTGGTAGTGACTCACCAAACCTCATGGATAGTGTTCCTGATAAGTGTGCTAGCCAAATGGTGGTGTAAACTACTTTATGGCCTTGCCTTTATATCTATAAATTTTTCATGTCTTTTTGTCCTTTTTAAAACAATTCTTATTGGTACATCTATGCTAGACTGAAAAAAAAAAAAAAGTGGTTAATTGCTCAAAATGTGATGTCAGGACAGTGCCACGTGTGATACAGACAAGACCATTTTTACAGCTCTGATGAATGTAATGAATGCAATTCTTCATTTAAATGAGCTCTCTTTAGCAGTAACTGTATAGATGCAATAACTGTGCGTATGTGTGCACTTCATATACAACTTCTGGCATATCCTGGACAGCCTTTTGCTTGGTCTCTTCTACTCTGTTTACGTTCTTCTCTATACAACTGAATTTGGGTAATTTCCCCTCCTTTTTTGAAGTGGAGACTTATGCAGGATTTGAGTAGTCCTTAAAATTCATCTGTATTGATTCAAACTTCTAAGCTTTAATTTTGGAGTACCTTAGATCTCTTTAAAGCACTAATTTAAGCCCTGGAGGAATCTTCTCTGTCTCCTTTGAGACCAATAAGTTTAGCACTGTACTTTCATGGTTTGGAGCATCTTTCAGATGAGGAAAGTCAGAGAGAGTTGGGAGTGTTCAGCCTGGAGAAGAAAAGGCTCAGGGAGGTCTTTTTAATGTGTATAAACACTTGATGGGAGGGAATGAAGTTGAGGGAGCCAGGCTCTTTACAGTGGTGCCGACAGGACCAGAGGCAATGGGCACAAATTGAAACACAGAAGGTTCCCTCTGAACATCAGCAAACACTTTTTCACTGTGAGCATGACCGAGCGCTGGCACAGGTTGCCCAGAGAGGTTGTGGAGTCTCCATCCTTGGAGATACTCAAAAGCCACCTGGATACAGTCTGGGGCACCTGGCTCTAGGTGACCCTGCTTGAGCAGGGTGGCTGGACCCAGATAGTGTCCAGAGGTCCCTTCCAACCTCAGCCATTCTGTGATTCTGTTTGTGTGCCTCGGGGCCTAACTCTGTGTCTGCTCCATCGCTGAGACCTCCCTTCCCTACCCTCATTCCAGAGTTGTGGAATCTTTGTTTTAAGAGTTTGCCCCGGTGACTGTGGCGAAAACAAAGTTCCTTTTTTTTCCCCACCTAATGTATCCTTCCTGGATATATTTCATTAGTTATATGTGTGAATTGTGAAAAGTTTTGGGAACTTTGGAAGTGAAAAAGAAAATTTTATAGTTCGTATTTGTGTGTATATCCAATACATATGTGTGTGTCTGAATATTGCATGTATCTATATATAATAAAGATATTTTATAGGAGTCCAGTATAAAATCCTTAATCATAATGCTTTGATTACTGTAACAATAGCTCTTGCACCTTTAAGTGGTTTTGTGGCTTATTTTATTAACTTTTTTTTTGTGTGTGTGTATGTATGTGTGCTTTGTCTTGCAGAGTTGGAAGGATCCAGGGATTTCAAGCTTTGAATGACTGGCGTCTCACAAGATTACCACAGCTAAACTGGAAAGGCAGATGCAGCTCTGAGTACCAGATTGAGTGAGCTGGTGTGTGCACTGCATGTACATGAAAACGCACATGGTTTTGTCATCACATAGACTTACTCTTGCATATTCCTGAGAGCTTTGCAATTGATGAAAATTAATTTGAGAACCAGATGGAGCACCTTTACAGCACAGGAATCAGTAACCCATGGAAAGACACCTGCCAGTAATGTTCAACTTTCCACATGGTCTTCACTGGTGAAAAAAGTTTGCAAGAAGAGGAAGAAAAAACACCCTCTGCACAGAAAAAGCCTAATAAATACCTCCACAATCTAAATCGATAGCTGCGAAGGAAACAGAAGAATACAGAGGGTAGAAGAAACTGATCCTGTTATTGCAGAGGAATAATGTATGGTCTTTGGCACGTTTTGCTTTGGGCTCAATAGATTGTGAATGGACTAATAAATTGCGACCATATGTTGAGTAATGATGACTGGAAGTAAATAAGTTGAGGAACTATGGGACAAGTCTGGGCATTGAACTGAGCAAACCTCGTCGTCCTTCTTGAGTTAACCAGGTCATCAAACTTGCATATTCTTTCTCCCTCTCCTTTTTCCTCTTTTCACATAGTGTGGTATATATACTAATTAATTGAGCTCATAAATGTTATTCAAATAAAACGATTGGAATACTTCATATGTTTCCTTCTTGTACAGCTGCAAATGTTGTGTCTGGAACTATGTGCTGTAGACAAGCATCAAGAAGGAAAGATCCGATCAAACAAGCAAGGAAAATACCTAGAGAAATAGTGAACCCAGGAAGTCAGATTTTTAATGCTGCTTCTCTTTCTTTTTTAGATGATTATATTTCTTCCTTCCTTGAATTTTAGAAGATTTTGAAAGAGTGCTTACTTGATGTGCTTTAATTCTGGCATTTGTTTTTTACAGTAGGATGAAAAGTCTGTGATTCCTTGTAGCAGAAAAAAGGGAAAAGTAAAGGAAAAACAGCTTGACGTTTTAGCCTGTTTTGGAGGACAGAGAACTTCATGGTTCACCTGAGGCAAACCTATCTGCTTTGAAAGCTAAAAGCTTTAGAGCATTTTTGATTCTGCTATAAATGAAGAGGGGGTTTCTTTTTCATTCGTGTGTGGCAGCAAAAAGTGGGAAAGCAGGCAAGATAGCGTGATAAACAGTTCAGGCTGTGTTGGGTCTCTGGTGGAAAAAAAGTGCTGCAATGAAAATTGGATTGGCTTTGGATGGCAAAAACTTTTGAGTCCAA